>NC_140568.1:10077813-10603842 GCF_057381845.1 Rhamphochromis longiceps | reverse complement strand
CATCATTTAAAGCTCTGAGAAGTCTTTGTATGCTGAAAGCAAACAACAAACAGCTGTGATCTTTGGACCCTCGGCTGCCACTGCATTGCAAACTATGCTAAATTATTTAACTGCATAGGGATAAAAACACTTTTTGAAACACAGTTAACAACTCAACCAAAAAAAAACATACATACTGTTTAAACAAGATAGAGAACATCATTTCAGCAATCATACCGCATCATATTCCATACATATTAGAAAAGCAAGACCAAAGTTAAACAAGTCCATGTCCTGAACTAACCCTAACCCTGTCTACAGCATAATGTTTTGGGAGACCTGGGTCGTTGACCCAGAGTTTTGAGTTTTCATTATTATTGAACTTTGATTTTGCCATTATTTATCATTTCTAGTCTTTTGGTGTCTTTGTTAGAGTTCTCTGTCTTATGGTTTATGTTTCTGTGTTCTATAGTTGCGCTGTCTCCCCTGTCAGCTGTATCCCCTTGTCAAGTCCGTGTCTCTGTGTTATGTTTCCTGTTTTACTTTGAAAGTCCGTGTCTCATATTAATGTATCTGGTTTAGCTTCCCTTGTCTCGTTAGCCCTGATTTGTCCCAGCTGTGTTTCTCTCCTGTCTCTCATTCACTGATTGCTCCCTCTGTGTATTTAAGCCCTGTGTTTTCCTCTGTGTTGTGATCTACTGTCTACCATGCTGTGTGGTTTGCCTGTCAACTGGTTTGGTGCTTAGTTTATGTTCTTAGTTCAGTTAGGTTTCTGTTTTCTACCATCCAGCAATAAAGCTGAGTTTTTTGAATTAACGTTTGCCTCCAAGTGTCTGCACATTGGGTCCTCCTTACCACCACTCCTGCCTGCACATCAGCCTTCACATAACATAACGTGCAAACATTTTTGGAAAAAGGCTGTAACACATTTAGGTTTTACATCTGAATAAGTACCTTGCATCAGTTTGAGTGCGTCAGTCATGTCCTCAATAGACCGGCTGATGATCTCCAAGCCTCTGGCCACAGCCTCGGTGTCGCCACACCTCACACCATTGATCACCGTGGGAATATTCTACAAAGCAGTGGTTCGGTTAGAAATGTCCTCGCTTTAAGGGTGCCCTTATATTTGTCAGTTAACAACAATTATCAAGCGCACATTTTAGGATGTTTCCTGTTTTTAATGTATCTTCACCTTCACCGCAGGAACTCCAGCTAGCTCCACCAGCAGAGTGACCAAGAAGAAACCTCGGGCACTTTCTCCACCCGGGAGGCTGACCAACAACTCCAGGTTCCTGTTTGACAAATGTAAGCCATGAAACTTTGTGCATATTATAGTATGATAGCACATATTGTATTATACTGTGTGCAGAAACAGAATTTTACTCACTCCATGTTGAAAGGCCTGGCACAGCAGATATACAGATGGACATGAAAAACAGGACATATTTATACACATTTGCTGGGTTTACTCAAACTGCTGGCAGGAGATTAGCGGCCTTACCCGTCAGGATCTTTCCTCTTCCAGTTAGCCAATACTGCATCTGCATGTGTGATAATTGGGGGAAGCCCTAAGCGTTGTGACACCTCCCAGTATGGAACAGCCAGACTGCGTGGCAGTATCTTAAAAGAATATGAAAGAGAAATCAGTCATAATAACTGAATCACTTAAGGTAACATGTAGCATTCAGAAAACAGGAGGCAAAAGAAAAAGAAAAACTAACAGACAGTTAGTTACCTCAACTGTATCTTTCTCTCCCTCCTCCCAGACGTAGCCCATGGTCATCATGCTGAGAGCCAGGTGGGCCAGTCGTAACTCTTTGTGTTTCTGCAGAAAGTTGCTGCTCAGCAGTGGCATCTGGTCATAGACAACTGTACTGAGCAACTGCTTCACAGTCATCGTGAATGGTGCTTGTCATTATAAATACCTTGTTAATACGGGAGCGCAACTCGTGGGACTGCGCAAGCTCTGGGATTCTCAGGGCGATATCCATCCATGGCTGGTAATAAGGTGGAAGCTCTTCCTTTAAATGCACATCATGAGAAAATGTTAATGTTGGTCAGTACCATTTAACACAACTGTAGTTGGTGTAAAATGCAAACAAATCCAAGTTCATGTTGTCCTCAAATGGCAAAGCACCAAATTCACTAAAATCCAAATGGCTCAAGGGGCTCAAAATGAAATGTTCACAACTTGTGACCATCATGTGTGTTGTGTGCTTGTGTCCAAGCAGGACCTTAACTTACTAAGCTTCTTTTTTAGGAACCAGTTCTCCCATCCATCACTGTGCTTCATGTTTTATTTCTGACTACAGAAGTTATGAACATTATTGTTCTCTCCATTTTTGCTCTCTTCTATATGCAAAAATGTGATTTTGTAAACGTCTTCTAGGAATAATGCTCACTTCCTTCATCTTTGTTGGTCTCAATCAATACTAAAGTTAATATTTTTATAACAGCTTTTTTGGCGCTATAAGGATTAATGTAATTGGCAAATTCTTATTAAAGGTTTGGTTTTTAAGTAATACAATGTGAATAAAATGTAATAATGTTACATCACAAACTTGAAACAAGCAAAGCTAAAATAACACACACAGAACTTCAAAAGAGCTTTTCAACGTACCAAAGGATCTGGAAGGATGAAGCCGAGTTCTTCTGAGACATGGTAGGACTTCAGAGAGAAGAGAGCTTCGGTCTGGTCTGTTTCAGCAGAAGCCATAGAGAAAACAAAGCAAGCACCAAAAACTGCAATGATCCTCTGACAAGCTGAATGATCCCGGACACCCCAGTCTGGCTGGACTTGAGCACAAAGATATTGCTTACACAACCTTTATACCTGAGTTCTGCTGTTGCACAATTCCAACTGTAGAAAATCAATACTTCACTTTGTGAATCATATAGTATGAAACAAATAATCGGTGTCACGCTTGGTTGATCTATAACCGTCCAAACTGTTAAAGTTATGCAAAGAAGAAACTAAAGCCAGTTGGGATGCTTTGCATGTTGTAAAAAAAAAACAAAAACGCCTTGTTGTTTTCCCACATTTCCTACGGGTTATCAGGAACGTAACTGATAACAAATAAGGAACAGATATGTTACTTTTACAAAAGCACAATCATTTGTTTATCAGCCTTTTGTTTAAGAACTCTTTGACAGCAGATTCATCTGAAACAATAAATAAATACGCTAATAATGAGTTAATAACGTGCGTAGGCGTGTCTTTTTCAATTTGTATTCATATCCTGAAGATAACACGCTCTTTATGTTTTGACTGAGAGCTATAAAAGACTGCTACTTAAACAAAAGTGCTCCATATATCTGGAACAAACTCCCAGAAAGCCTCAGATCAGCTGAAACACTCAGTTTATTTAAATCCAGGTTGAAGACTCACCTATTCTCAGCTGCATTTGAATAAAGCACCAAATCCACACTTTTAAGCTTAAATTTCAAAACCTATATTTTAACTACTGATTTTATTTACTGTTTTTTTTAATCAATTTTAAATCATGCTTTTTATTATTTTTGTTTTTTAATGTCTCTGTAAAGCACTTTGAATCACCTTGTTGAATTGTGCTATATAAATAAACTTGCCTTGCCTATAACATTTTATGCCGCGTGGCTTTTATTTTGAAGGGACTTTCTCTACCCTCTATATAAAAGAGGATTAAGTCAAATTTAGACTGTCAGCCTCACCTGCTGGAGGAGACTGAACACTGCAGTTTCCTTAAACCAAACCATGCACCGCACAGTGTATGTGCGTAAACAGTAAATGAATCAGGCCAGTAATACTCAGTGCTCCAGAGCGCCAACAAACCGGCATTTCACTTTGCGATTTGTCACGTGTTTTGGAAATACTGAATGAAATGAACCCGCACTAGGACATGAATCTGTTGGAGAAGTTTCTTTGTTAAAATCAGCTCAGCGGTCTGATTTCTTTTTGAGCAACTCCACGTAAGCTTCGGTATTGTAACATTTGCAAGTCGGTGTAAAGGTCAGCTGTAATTTGATCCTCTTGCTTCTGAAACATAGATAACAAACACCAGACTGCATTGTTGTGCTTTCTAACACAGATGACAAAATAACTGGAACACTGAGGCTGAGGACAACAGCGGTCTGCCAGGGAGCTGGACTTTAAGGAAGTGCTACTTCACTGACAGTGCAAACTCACTTTTAGTAGGCCTTAACTTTGGAAACCATGGCTGTCAGTACCCATGAGTGAGTTATTTTTTTTCTTTTGTGCGTGTGTGTTAAATCACTGAAGTTAAACCATAGCTAAACTTCCTGCCAATTAGATCCATTGATATGTTTTTGCAGTTAAATAGCTGACATTAGCTAGCTGCTGACACTGAAGGATGATGTATGGTGATTATGATAAATGTCAAGTAAATCCAGGAGAATCTGATTCACTGAACACAGTTGTTTTAATGCTGAAAATAAAAGCTTTAACACAAACTGATGAACGGCGGTGACTTACAGACCTACGACTCTCGTAGGTCTCTTGGGTCTTTATTGCTAAGTAAGAAGCTCCAAACAGAATCATTTTGGTAATATGAAAGAAAAATAATTCAAATTTGGGAATTTAAAAGTCAAAGTACGTGCTTGCGACCAATGTTCCCTCTAATTTTTCATGTGTCTGAGCGAACACACAAACTCCCTGAGCGGTCCCTTGGACCACTGTGAGCAACATCAGTAGACATGTCCACTGTGGTCACGCCAGCATCGAATCCATCCAAGTTACATGGTTTATTAATTAATTGGCTAATTATTAATTACAACATTTACATTTATGTTAGACTACTTTTAATTAACTGCTTTAGCCCACTGGCGCAGCCAGTCACTTACTGACTAACACTGCAAAACAGAATTGTTAAAGTTTCAATTTTAATTTCAAATCAGGTTAGATTTTTTTGTGCGCAACGCAGATTTTTTGTGCGCAGAGACCGTGCCAGCATTGCGCAATTGCGCACGCGCGCAGCTTAGAGGGAACATTGCGTGACACTGTAATGACGAGGCAAATGTTAACAGTTAACGTATTTGTAGTGATAATGTGAGTCATATCAAAATATAAAATGTGCACTTCATAACAACTTGTAAAAAAGGGACAGAGTCTCAAAAGTCTGCTAAAGTCTGTGTATTTCCTTTAATATATTTGTATTATTTCTTAATTTCTATTAGTGTTTAAGCGTTTTTTAGTTAGATTGTTATTATTTTTTTCTTATTGTTGTGGGGTTTTTTTTTATTAATTTATTTATTTACTTACTAATTGTATTGAGTACAATCTAACTTCGTTTTCATGGTGTGGTAGTGTCACAATTACAGTGAAGTCTCTTATGTCTTAAACAAACAGGAATTTATTCCGTTTTTGTCGTGTATCCGACATGCCTGCAAGTTGCTGCACGTGTAGGGTGTGTGAGTGTGTGTGTGTTTTAGTGTATACATGCATTCAAAAGTTAATCCCTGGTCTTTCTCCGCTGTAAATCCACCTGACACACCCCTTCTTACACCACTATGATTAGAAGGGAGCTGATCATTCATGCTTAACGTGTCCGAGGT
The DNA here is from genome assembly GCF_057381845.1 of Rhamphochromis longiceps. Taxonomy (NCBI): domain Eukaryota; kingdom Metazoa; phylum Chordata; class Actinopteri; order Cichliformes; family Cichlidae; genus Rhamphochromis; species Rhamphochromis longiceps. Next base: position 10,598,313 of record NC_140568.1, on the reverse strand, counting down.
CTCGCGGGTTGCATGAATTAATCATAACCTGGGCTAAATAAAGTATAAAGTATGAGCGGATCAGTGTTTTGTAATAAATAGGTTTGGGGGTTTTCTTTTTTCTTTTTTTTCCCGTCTGTGCGCCTGCCTATTATTAGCTACGGAGGCCATCCAGTAAGTGGAGGTGGGTCTATGACGGCCAGGGCTGCAGCTCTGCATCGCACCGTTAGACTTCACCTCAGCGTCCGCGTTTCTGCCAGTGCCATCGGGTTCGTCACACCGATCCAGAGCACCTTTCCTGAAACATCGGCTATTTCCAAGCCTCGTTCACCTCGCCTTGAAGATGAAGTTAAATACGAGCTGCCGTCAGGTGCAAGACGCATCCGATGGAGCCCTGCTTTTTATCTCGTTCATCGACCAACCCGATGCAGCACTTCCTTATGTTGCGGTAAGGATGGTCGGCAACCGTTATGACCACAGCGTCAGAGTGGTTTTAATTCGCTTATTTTATGGGGGGAGGCTGGTTTTTGCGATGAACTCGGAGCCGGATAAACAGGCTCAAGAGTCAGTGACGGGGCGTTACATAACGTGTAATGCAGCAGAGCCTCATGACTAGTGTCTCGGTGGTGGAGGGAGGCACTGTTCGGTCCTTCTGGTAGGGTATGCACGTTTTTATCATCCTTGTTATGGCAGATAACCGAGGCTCCTTAAAAAATGTGTTTTTAAGATGATCGACTTAAGGCACTGTGCGTTATATAGTATATCTCACCACATTTTAAAAAATCATTAATTAATTCGTGAGTTGCGCATTGTAGTCTGTAACAGGAAAGGGCATTTGAATGAGCAATTGTAGGGGCGGGGTATCTCTATAGTATCAGACAGGCCCAGCCTAAGGTCAGACTGCGAGTTGTTTTGAAAGGTGAGAGAAGCCTATGGTGATGCGGACTATGCAGTGAATGAAGAGCCCGATTTTTTTATGAATGGCTACAAAGTGACCATGAGGCAAAGAAATCATAGTAACCCTTGATAGTAATATTTAGAGCACTGTGTGAACCAAAGTAAGCAAATGATGCTGCAAAAGTGTTTTGGATAGAAAGTCCTTTTAGTATAAGAACAGCAGAAGTTATGCTTTAGAAAGGGAGCTGCTTTTTTGTTTTTTCCTGATAGTGGGCACTTGACTTCCAGGTAGGGGTAGCTGGCTTCATTCATAAGAAGGCAGCACTATCTGAGAATATAAATATGAATGGAGGCTATATTCCAGTCCGCTTACGCTTTCAAGAGGGGGGGGGGGGCTCGGATGGAGATTTCTTGTTTATTCGTGTAAGCTCTGGATGTGTAAATTAAACATGGCGTGACTTGGGTTTCAGATGGTTCAAAATCACGTTACGACACGTAACAGTGGTGTTGTCTCTATACATCAAATCAAAAAAGAGCATAAATCACAGAGGCTTGTCTGATATAGGGTCTAACACACTGACACCAACCACAGTTCCCTTGGAAACTGGAACAGCGACCTAAATCGTCAGCAACCATTTTCAAGACACAGAAATAGTCTGTTTACCTATTCCTATTGTTTCATTTAGGTACATGCCGCATGCATGAGGGCTGTGATGACTTAAGTTATAAGCTCTGAGGTATAAGGTTGGGGTGCTATGCTTGAGATGTAATGACATGGGGAAAAAAGAAAGGGAATTTTAGGTTTGCTGATGGTTGGAAGAATTGCAGGGATGTGTCACACATGTAGCATTGCAGCAGCCTTTATTAAAAGAGGAGCAGTAACATTTAAACTTATTTAACTCTTTTGAAACTAAGAGTGCCTTTTCTCTACCTTTTAATTAAGGTTGAATAAAACCAACCTATCGCCTAGCTCTGATTTGCTGTATATTTCCCGTTGTTGTTTGCTCAGTACTTTCATTCTTTTCTACATCAGGAACAATAAAAGGGAACCTGTGAATAGACACAAGGAAGTCACGAGACCATCCCCTGATAGCTCTGCAGGCAGAATTAGCAGTGCAGATGAAGCCTTGTCAGTGTCTGTCCCTGTAGCGTTCATGGCAGGGTAGTATAGGACTGAAAGTGCTAATACACGACTTTCTGCACACCTTTATATTCTGACAGGCCCCAGCTGACGGATTCTGATATGGACTATGAGAGACCAAACGTTGAAACTATCAAGTGTGTGGTGGTAGGAGACAATGCAGTTGGGAAGACCCGCCTCATCTGCGCCCGGGCCTGCAATGCCACCCTGACTCAGTACCAGTTACTCGCCACACATGTACCCACGGTCTGGGCAATTGACCAATACAGAGTATGCCAGGAGGTGAGTAAGAAAGCTCAAATAGTTTGGGTTTTTTGTCCCTTGATATAGAGAAGCTGGTGGTTGTAGAAATACAAATATTTTTTTGGCATCTATCAGGTTTTGGAGCGCTCAAGAGATGTTGTGGATGATGTCAGTGTGTCACTCCGCCTTTGGGATACTTTTGGAGACCATCATAAGGACCGGCGTTTTGCATATGGCAGGTGGGAAAATGTGAAATTCTATGGTCTTTTTACCATCAGTTGCTTTCATCTTGCCTGAAATAAGCAAGTTTGCCCTCTGGCTTCCCTTCAGGTCTGATGTTGTGGTCTTGTGCTTCTCAATCGCCAATCCCAACTCTCTGTACCATGTAAAGACTATGTGGTACCCTGAGATCAAACACTTCTGTCCCCGTGCTCCTGTCATCTTGGTAGGCTGTCAGCTGGACCTGCGCTATGCTGACCTGGAGGCAGTGAACAGGGCACGGAGGCCTTTAGCTAGGTACTCAGTTTTGCATTTATCTCTCTATATGCAAGAACCTTCAAGTTTCATGGCCGAAAGGTTGATTTACTTCCGATTAACTTCTGATATGTTATTTTTCAGACCAATAAAATCCAGTGAGATTCTTCCCCCAGAAAGAGGCCGGGAGGTGGCCAAAGAGCTGGGAGTACCATACTATGAAACCAGTGTTGTTGCTCAGTTTGGAGTCAAGGACGTCTTTGATAACGCCATCCGAGCTGCGCTCATTTCACGCCGCCACCTGCAGTTTTGGAAATCTCACCTCAGAAATGTCCAGCGACCTCTCCTTCAGGCACCCTTCTTGCCACCAAAACCTCCCCCACCTATAATCACTGTGCCACCTCCCCCTACCACCACAGAGGAGCATCCAGCCGGTCTTCTCGAGGACCCACACTGTGCCGATGTCATCCTGGTCCTGCAGGAGCGACAAAAGATTTTCGCACACAAGATATACCTGGCGACATCCTCTTCAAAGTTCTACGACCTCTTTATTATGGACATGCAAAATGAGGAGACCGAAAAGCCCCCTCGGGGTCCGATCTCTGGGCGAGAGCTGCTGATGCGTGCCGCAAGCTTTGATGTTTGTGAGAGCAGCGATGATGGAGACAAGGCCAACCTGAGGGCCTGCACTAGTGATGGGACCTTGAAAGACTCCGAGGTCGCCCGGCGGGGCAGACTGCTCTCCTCGTGGAGCCGAGCCTTTGTCAGCATCCAGGAAGAGCTTGTGGACGACCCCATAACATACAGCCCCAGGCCTATGACTGTAGTCCACATGGACCAGTCCATGCAGCTCGGTCCTTTTCGAGCAGTTCTTCGCTACTTGTACACTGGCCAGCTAGACGAGAATGAAAAAGAGCTAATGCACATTGCTCACATCGCTGAGCTGCTGGAGGTCTTTGACCTGCGGATGATGGTGGCAAACATACTCAACAATGAAGCCTTCATGAACCAAGAAATCACCAAAGCCTTCCATGTGCGGCGGACAAACAGAGTCAAAGAGTGCTTGGCCAAAGGCACTTTTTCTGGTGAGAGCAAATCATTACATGTATTTGTTTGTCTGCCCAGCTTGAAGTAGAGTGGATGCCGGTGTAAGTGAGGTTTTACTAGCTCTCACTTCTGCGTTGCAGATGTAGTTTTCAAGCTAGATGATGGGACGATCATGGCCCACAAGCCTTTACTCATCTCTAGTTGTGACTGGATGGCAGCTATGTTTGGCGGGCCTTTTGTTGAGAGCTGCACCAAAGAGGTGAGTCGAGGACAGGCTAAAATCAGCCCTGTATGAAACACGTAGTTCAGCATTTATAGTTACATACTCATTACCAGTCAAATAAAAGTGCATTTAATTAGCTTATAATTAAAGAAAGCACACTTGTGTAGCACATCTCAAATACACAAAGTGGCTCGTGTAGCACACCAATGGACTACGTGAAGTGTGTAAAAAGTATAATTAGAGGACTGCAAATCTGCTCTAATACAATTACACTGGCTTTGTGATCCAAGTGTACTGCAGTTCTCTGAGGCCTGCTAATTGTGCCTGATTCTACTATGAATTAAAAGTACTACAGATTCATAAAACGCCTGATAGGAGAAAAGGTTTTTAGATCGTTTGGAATTGAGATTGTGTCTTTTCAAATGATCCATAGTGTATCAGATAGCTCTGTAAAGCTATATTTAGATCACCTATGAAACTCACGATGTGTCCCTCTCTTGCTGCACAAAAAGTAAATATTTTTTGTAGTCTGATCGTGTAAAATGTTGTACAGGAGATTCCTTCTCGCTCTTCCTCTCTCTGTGCACACCTGCTGAATCCTTCAGGACCTGAATCATGTTATATTTTGTATGTTTTCTGCTCCTAAGGTGCTGTTCCCCAACACAACTCGCAGCTGTATGAGGGCTGTGCTAGAATATCTGTACACGGGCCGCTTTTGTTCTCGCTCGGATCTGGATGCAATGGAGCTCATTGTTCTTGCCAATCGACTTTGCCTCCCCCACCTGGTTGCACTTACAGGTATTACATTTGGTATCATTTTCCTGTAAAGTACAGGATTGTATGACATGCAGCCGCAGTGTGCCCTTCCAAGCTGTTGCCTACAGAGAGCAACTTTTATGTTTCTTTCAGAACTCTACACAGTAACAGTGCTGACGGAGGCGGCGATGATGGGGGCTGACATCGATGGAGATGTGCTGGTGTACTTGGATATGGCCCAGGTAGTGTGACCTGCCAATCATTCCGAGCAGGGATTGTTCTTAACGCACTTACACAACGCTGTGACAAAATAGATTTTATTTTTATTATTAATGAGGGCATTTCTCAGAGGGGACTTCTCTTGAGGCTAAAATAGTTTTCACAGGCAGTAGGTGGGGCAAAAGACACATTAAATTAAACTGCCCTTACCTAGCTGAAGGATTTTTGGTGTAGTGAGCAACTGGGAGACAGGAATCATGCTCAGCACTGTACATCATCCTGTCATTAAGTTTCAAATGGGTATATTTTCCATTTACCCGGCAAGCTCATTTTGCTCATTTTTAATTTATTTGGTGCAATTCACCACTGAAACACAAACATTAAAATGAATTTTCATGTTGTTTTTTTAAATTACTACACTGCCGCCTGCTTTGCCAGACCAGAATATAGCAAACAAATCAAACTGGCTAATGGCTGTTAGATTTTTTTTGTTTGTTTTCTGTGTGTTTGTGTTTTCGCTTGTTAGCAAGGAAAAGAAAAGGGGTAGATTTGTGGGAAATATATTGGAGAAAGACTGTTGATATATATTGGAATCCTTAGAATTTGTTACTTTCTGCTGTACTTTGTTAGTTGCCATGCTAACTGCAGCATGCTAAAATTAGCACAGTAATGCTACCATGACTAAGCTTCTAAGTGCAGTACAAATTTACTTAATGGCTCTGACAAAGAAGTGTAAACAAGATAGTCTAAATGTAAGGTCAACTCAAATGGCCTCTGTACTCCAAATATAGATTGTTTTTTTTAATATGTGCACTTCATGTCAGCAAACCCCAGCACTGCTTTTTATCTCCAAAACAAAACACACAGAGTGATGATATATGACTTTGTGTGCTGACAGTTCCACGGTGCCCAGCAGCTCACTGGCTGGTGTCTTCACCACATCTGTACCAACTACAACAGCATCTGCCGCAAGTTTCCCCGAGATATGAAGGCCAAGTCTGCAGGTAACAAACATCTGATTAATCTTTAATGCTCTCCTCTCATTAGTAGCGAACACCAGTGTGAGACAGAGAGTAACTAAAGAAAAGATTGTCTTGAAAATATTTATTGTGATTCAGAGAACCAAGAATACTTTGAGAAACATCGCTGGCCGCCGGTGTGGTACCTGAAAGAAGACGACCACTACCAAAGGGCACGCAAAGAGCGCGACAAGGAGGACTACCTGTACCAGAGGAGGCAGTGTAAACGCAAGTGGCTCTTCTGGAACCTTCCTTCTTCCCCTAACTCGAACTCTCCATCTTCTGGCTCATCTGCAGTCATCTGACGGAGTGGTAAGGAGAGGCCCACTCTGCAGCGCGTCAGTGTGGATGCAAGCTGTAAAAGCTCCAGTCAAACATAAGCGCTGCTGGCTAGATATGCCCCAATTATTCAGGCACACAGTTACATTTACTGTTTGCTTACCTCTGCAGTCAAACAGCACTCCAGGTTTCCAAGCTCAGCTCAGTCTAGCGGTCAAAGTAATGAGTTTTGTTTCTTAGATTTTTAGCTTGTTATACGCGAGACTCAAATCTCAGTGATATGAACCTTACTGACAAACGGTACAGTATATCTGGCGCAAATATCACCTCACGTGGATTGTTGTGCGTTCTGCCACCTGAGTTTTAAGTTTAAAAAACAGGACTCTGCTGGCACAGAACCTTTCACCCGTGGTGTCATCAGTTACATTGAACTGATAACCAAGTGCTGCTAATCAGCTGCAACAACCAGCAATTCAACACAGAATTTAAGTCTCAGAGATATAACACACAGGATGTAACAATAGCATGGCCTACCTGGAAACAGTTACTCCGATCATGCCTATTATTATCGTGGATGCATAAGTTATAAAATACTGGCAACTTCTACTCATGTATATTTTTGTACAGTCGTTCTATTTTTGAATGTGTACAGCTTGCATCACTGAAGGCGATGCAAGCCTGGACACAATCAACTTGTGATTTGTGTCCTCTTGTCACAAAAGGGCTGTCGTTTACATGAATTGATTCAGTGTCCGGAGACACAAGAGATCCCAAATCAGAGAAAGAATCAGTCTTTTCAGTAAAATGCCAGCAAAAACAAACCAGATCAATAATATTTACTACGTGTCATTCAATGAGGATTTTTATCAGTTCTTCACTGAAGGTTTCCGCTAGTTTCCCACAAAGCTGCATTTCTGGAGTTGAAGAGACCACGTGGACTCTGTGACAGCGATGTGTATCTCTCTCTCTCTCTGGTGATGATTTAGGCTTTAGCGATTGATCTTAGTTGATTAGAGGTTGCATTTGGATATGTAAGACTTGCGCATGCATGAGGCCTCCTCACGGCCCTTCATGTGAATTCATCAGTACATCTTCTACACACCCAGCACTTTCTGGACTCTTCTCTGCAGAGACAAACACACACACGAACTTCCAGTATTGGCATCCTTTTGAACAGCGTTAAGGACAGTTTGGCATCATGACACACTCAAACAGATCTTTATTATTTCTTTTAAAGGAACTGGGAACTGGCTGCATTGCTAAGATGTTCAAAATGTTTCCAAAACAGTTGTGAAAAGGTTTCAATCAAATCATTTTTCTTGATTTGTTTTGCACGCCTCACAGTATACATTCAGAGCTGTCATCTACGGTTGTACTTGACTGTCAGAAGGGCTGCAGCATTTCGATCAGCAGTCACGGCGCTCAGTGAAGATGGGTGGTATTGTAAATTGTAAAAAAAATATATCAACTGCAAGTAACTTGCATCACTCTAATGTGCTGTTACCTAAAAATGTGCACTGCAGGCAGTGAGCAGAATTATACAGTATTACCGAGTAATACACACACACTGAATACAGACTTGACTCATCTGACTTGCATTTAGTTACTGTGCAGCTACAAACTTGTTTAATACTCATTGTGCTTACCTCCATTATATATCTTACTATACATACAATTTACAGGCAGTTCAAATATACAGTTGACTACTAGTAAAATAGGATAGTAAAGTAGACACATTGCATTATAAAGATCTACATTCATAAAACATGCTAATGCTATGTAAAAGAATCAGTTCCAGCATTTGCTTTTCAGGCTTGCTTTAATCCATTATGATAATTCTTTTCAACTGCATTTTAAGTAGACATAATTAGAGCCAAGAAAAGAGTTTAAAATAATTAAGTGGTATGAATTAATTCAGTGAAAAAGGCTAAATGTATTGCTTGTATCAATTCCTTGAGTAATAACTACACTGCATGAACAGAGCCCCGCCAAAATAGAAGACATTAATTTGCAGTCGTTTAAAAATGTAACGCATATCAGAGTGGTGGTCCTGGTGTTCGAAGCGGTATCTTTAAATTGCTGTCTTTTATATTAAATCATCTGTTGTTAAGCAAAGAAAAAATTGAGAACTTTCATTTTTAGGTATTTTAATCAGCAGCATAGATGACAGCAAACACCAGAAGGCTGATGACCCTCTGATTTTATTCTAATTCTGAATGTTTTTAAGTGCTCAATTATTTGAGTAATAGATAGTGTTTAGATAACTCAAAATACAGTTTGGTGTACTTTAGCAGCAGGAGGGTCTATATTGCTATAGCTTGCCTTGATGGTAGGACTGATGAAGTTCATCGTTCGTTAAGACATGGTTTCCATTCCTCAGTGCATCGCATTTCTCAGCGAATCTTCTGCTGTTTTGCATCAAGAACACCTCATGCCTTAATGTACAGTGTACTGTAGTGTGTGCTATTGAATGTAAAGTAGTGTTACTGTGGTCACTAGTTTGTTTGCTATATCGTAAGCTATAATGGTGCTCTCTAGGCTGTGTGTGTATCTATAAATGTACATAATCCATAATTTGGATATAAAGCAATCAGTCAGTGTGTGATTCGAAGAGTCCAGTGAGTGTGTGTCAGTTTGAACACTGCTAAAGGTTTATGATTTTGTTTGTTTGTTTAAAGCTGAACGACAAGATTAAAGACTCTGGCTATTAAGGCCACACTAGACTAATGAGAAACCATCAAATTTGTGACATTAACCATGAAATTAATGCAGGGATTTCAAAATTTTGTTTCATTATTTTAAAGTTTCTTTATGTACTCCACTGAGCTCCAATTTCTGAGACTGCATAGTAGCAAAATGCTAAGATAGTGTGGACACTGGAAGCTAGATGGTAACTCTAAATGTAAATACATATATATTTGACTTCTGCAAGTCGAACTCGACATAGCAATCGATACAAGCTATTGCATAGGTTAACATACATACTGTTTTGTACTATGCATAATGAAATGTCTGACTTTGAAAGTATAAACTTGCACTGCTTTGTAGCACCGGGTTCTCTTCAAATTGCATTAAAGGGTACTGCAACATCATTAGATGAAGAAGTAGACAACATCAGGTTAAAATAAAGAAGAAGAAAAATAAGATCATGAATTATAAATTAGTTACTACTGGGGCCCTTTTCCATTTGTTTGGGTGCTAATATCACAGCTGCAGAGAAGCACAAACCAAAGGGAGCTTTAGCAGCACCAGGAATATATATTATATGCTGCACAATCACTACTGCATAGTTTAAGAGGCCTTGATCAGAAATGGTTGAATATTAAATAAAATAAAAAAAAAACCAAAACAATAACAGAAAAGAAAAGAAAAAAAACTTGAATGTTTTCTCAGTGTTCAAAACCTGGATGACACTTTGTTTAGTCACCAGGTTTTTATTTTCTTTGTCTTCGTTCTCAAGAGCTGTTTTTATTGTTTGGGAGCTATAAATATGAAATTCTGTAGCATGTGTTCTTGAAAACGTGTAAATAATATTTACTAAATAAACAAAGAGCAACACGTGGAGTCCGGTATGGTGGAGTCTGTTTATTTGGTCGTGTTACGTGAAATTTGTGCAGCCTCATCACACGTCAGAAGGACCGAGCCCTGCGCAGAGGCGGCAGCAGCAGCTGAAGCAGAAGGAGGAACCTGCAGCCAAACAAGCCCCAGCCGACAACTTTTGAGACATGGTAATGTTTATGACACATGCATGCTACTATTCTTAATGCTAGTTTAGATTCCTATTGCCTGTGTGTAGTTTTATTTCAGGTTAGCTGTGCACTTGCGCAGACACTCCGACGCTCAGTAATACACTGCATAAATATAAACAAGCTAAAATAAGTAAAGGCTAAACTTGCTAGTGTTAGTAACACATTAAAAGACATGGGGACTCGCTTTTAGTACAGCCTTGAGTTTACCAGTAGAAAACAAAATATAACGGAAAGCAATGACGTGAAACGGAGATGGGAGCCATTAAAAGTTAAATATAGCATCTAATGCATTAGCAATTCTTGCGGTGTAGCGCGCGACCGGCTCGGTTTAAGGACACACGTGACATAAATTAAAAATTTGTGATTGGACAATGACGTTGCCTACAGCCGTGAGGACCCAATTCCGCCTGTGCTTTTTATGCAAACTACGTTATTTTTCTCTTGGTGTGCAAACATGCGTAGTGATATGCTGCTGATGTGTCATCTAGTCGAACAGGTGTAGGTGAGTTTAGATTAAGCTCTGATTGGCTGAGTGTGGCAGTAGGCGACCTAATTGTAACCAAACCTGATCAAGCACAAAGGACCGGGGAGGGCGGAGGCATACTAGCTTTGCTAATCAGCTGACTTTTAAGTAAGTGAAGGGGAAAAAGTTCAACTGTCCAGGCTAACTGCAGGTGATTGATTTGTGCTTTTGTGTGTCTTTTATGAAGATACTTCTTTATGATTGGAGTTTCTGTTCACACTTAAGCATCAATGTATCAATATGTGTCTACATAACATTAAAAACTACAAAATCACTTACAGCTGTGGCTTTCCAAAGACATTTATCTCCATCAATGTCTGGCAAACATGACGCTCATCATTGATTTTCTTTTGCTTTTGTGGAGCCACACTGCATTGATGAACAAGCAGAGCAAATAGAGACTCTTCTACATCTGCCGGTATGCACAATCGTTTGTTGACCTGGACCTGGACTGCCACTCTGTAATTCAATGTTTCTGAGAGCCTGTTGCTGCAGAATAACACTGTTTGACTCAGAATATTTCCTAAATGATAGATGGCTGGCTAATCGCTGTTGTTCTGCAGGCCATACTGGCTCCTATTTTTGGGCTCATCCTTTTGGGGCTGTTCCACACGGAAGCAAAACAACACACCCTCAGCTCTCAGGATGCTTCTTTCTGTCAGTAAGTCACCAATGAGAGCTGTGATCATAGTGTGTTTGCAATGATACAGTTGTGTTCATATATTTAAAATTTCTTTGAACTGTTCTTTTTCCAGGGTGGAACAGTTGCGCAGCTTAGAGTTATAATATGACAAGAATTAGGTGCACTAGTGTGAGTTTATTTTGGATTTTCTCCAATCCACACAGGGTCAAAAGTATGCATGCACAGTCTTTTCATAAGTGGTGCTGAAGATGCTGCAGTGTCTTTTAACTTGACAAGTCCAAGGCCTATTAAGTTCTTGGTAGTGATCATGGTTGACTACAAGTGGTAGTTTGTCTGTCACTGTGAAAAGGATTTGTTTGACAGCATTGGATCGACCAGTACTCAGAAAAATGGGAAAGTCTGAGGAGCTCTGAGAAGGGGAATTGTAGATTTGCACAAGCTGGGAAGGGCTACTTTGGAGCAATTTCTAAACAACTGCATATTCCAAATTCAAAGAACTGTACTTAAGTACAAGTTATTCAGATGTGTCACCACTTTGCCGTGGTCTGAAACAGGCGCCTTGAGGCGACTATTGCTGTGATATGGCGCCATATAAATAAAATCTAACTTTGAATTGAATTTTAACTGGAAGAAGACCCAACCTGTCACTCTCACATGAGAAGTAATTGAACAACCCAGGAACCGCCAAGGCTCAAGCCTGCCATAAACTGGAAACTGATTGAAGCAAGTTTTACATGAGGGGGTGCCAAACAAGTAAAAGGCCCCTTTTTCAAAGTCACATAAACAAGCCAAATGACTGCTAGAGAAAAGGTTTATGGTCAAACAAGGATTGAGCTGTTTCGCCAGAATGACAGGAGGCGTGTTTGGTGGACTGAAAGTGAGGCTTTCAAGCCTAAGACCCATGTACCAGCTGTCAGACATGGTGGTGGTAGCATCATGCTCTGGGGCTGTTTGGCTACCAGTGGTACATTGCACAAAGTAGATGAAATAATGAAGAAGGTGGATTACCTCTAAAATCTTCCAACAGCGAGACAGTTGAAATCTGGACACAATTGGGTTTTCCAATAGGACAATCATCCCAAATATACATCAAACTGAATATGGAGTGGCTAAAGCAGGCTAACCTTAACCCAAAGACATCACCTCAACCTGATTGAAAATTGGTTAACTATGCTTAAAAGCCCAGCCTATGCCCGAACACCAATCAGTTTAAATGAATTCTACCTATTCTGCTAAGAAAAGTGTTAAAATATCCAGGCAGAGTTATTCCAAAGTGTCTGCTACAGGTGCATCTTGCAAAGTGACATTGAAACGAATATTAGTGGGGTAGCATGTATATACTTTTGACCCTTTGTGGATTTGAGAAAATCCAAAATAAATTCAAACTTGTGCACCGATTCTTGTTTTTTAAAGTCATTAAAGATGAAAGCTGTGCAATCATTCTTACCTGGAAAAAGAACCGTTTAAAAAAAATCATTAAACCCCCCAAATTACCATGACATCTATGCCCACAATGAGTGGAGGTAAACATGTCACCACAGCTGTATGCAGGCTATATACACTTTGTTAAACTACCTGTGTTTATCTTACGATGTGCATCTGTTCACTTCATCCTTAATACAACATAATACAAACTATATAGAATTAGTTTAATTTTAATATGTCTCTTCAATAAAGTGGTGAACTAGAGGTGATCTACCCAGAGCTGGACATTTATGAATGCCTCATAATCCCAAAGAGCCTCAGAGAGCAAGTCAGCCAAGTTTGGAAAGCCCCACAGGTGTACTTCTCTACTGCGCAGAAGGTAAGACCTCATTTAAGGAATGTCAGAGCAATGAAATACCCCCTTCTAATCCTGTATTTGTGTCCACAGAATAATTATTCCACTGCTGAGGGTTGTTAAATATGAGCATTTTGTCTTATTAGTTAAAGTATTCTGCAGGGAAAATGGTCAGAATTATTCTAGCAGTTATAGTTTGGGGGCAAAGTTAAACATTATATTTTGTCTCTGTGAAGACAGCGTTAAGTGGGGAAATATGCACATGCTTGTTTCCAACACTAGGGGGCAGGAATGAATAAAAAAAGGTTTCATGTGTACCTAAGTGGGACAGCTCTAGCGTTACATTTCTGAGAGGCATAATTTAAATAACAGCTTTCTAAATCATAAGTTAAAATAAAGTGTTTTTTATATATGTATCACAGAACACTTTAACTTTTGAGTATCCCTGTCCTCTTCTGTTACCACAGCTGCACTCGTCATTGTTTCATTGCAGCAGCCTCTGTCACCAGAGGGGGGTGCAATTACCCCACACTTGTAAGTCTCTCAAGGAACAATTGTCTCAAACAAAGGTTATGTTGTATCTGCACTTATAGTTTGTACTATCAAATTGTAAAGTTGGTAATATTGCTTGGTGTCCTCATTTCTGGTCTTTGAATGACTAAATGTAAAAAAGAAAAAAAATACATAACTCATAAGCAACACACAATAAATCACCACCCTCAGTTAGGTGTTAGTGGCAGTTATTAAAATGAGCTGCAACAGACAGCAAACAAAGATGTGAATGCTTCTCAGTAATGAATCTCTGACATGATATCTTTCACGAGTTAATAAAGTTTAAGATGAAAACAGTTTTAACTCAAGTTTAAAACACACTAAACACAAGATGAGAAAGATTTTTATCAGTACAGCTGAGAAGGATCCAGCCTAAATCACAAGTATTTAATTGAAGCTACAGCTTTAAATTTCTTGTTAGCCTTAATATTTTGGATAAGTTTAATTTGAATATGAATCAGATGATGTTTACTGCTTGTAAGAAGAAAATGACATTAACAATCCATGCCTAAATACAATTTATATATAATAGACTGAAGCAAGAATGGAAAATGAGGTGACAGTGCACCTAGCTGAGGATGCTTTATTGTTCTCTCCAAATCCTTACATTCAGATGATCTGTGTAGTGAAATTCTCTATGCGATTACTTATCAGTGGATCATTTTCTGTGTAGTTGTGAGCAGCAGATTGAAAGAGACATGCGACCCATTCCACAGAAAGAGCGCTGAAAAATCCTACATCTGTAAATTGAAAACTTAAATTGAAAGCCACCTCGATTTAGGAGCTAGTTTATGAATTTCAGAGCTAAGCAGTCTAGCTTGAACATGATCTATTGCCCTTCTCTTGCCCAAACTCCATTTGATCTATGGTCGTATTATCTGTAATGCTGTCTTACATGATTCTCTTTTATTGCTTGAATCAGTGTCAGACAGCAAAACAGATTACATGTTAGATTAAATCAATACAAACTTTATTTGCTCAGCTTTGAAATTCTCAATTCTCCATTTCTCCTGACACTTATGTAAACACACGCTATTGAAGGCTGAGATTGTCGCCCGTGGTTCTGCGGTTGGTCTGCTGGTCCACCACGCTTTCTGTCACCGTGCCATGCTGCCAGCGCTGCTGCTATTCTCTGCCACACAGCCCTTGTACCCGGTAGCAAGAATACAGAATAGTGGTCGCTGAAATCCACCCACTGTAACACCCACTTCATTACTGGGACGGGATGCATGCCTGCTGAGTAATTGTAATAGAACACAATGGGCAGTAGTCCCATAAACCTCAATCTAAATATGTGCTCATGACCAAAAACAAAAGCAAAGGATCACAAAAACTGCGGATTTCTGTGTCCAAACTTCAGCGCTACTGTTCGCCACTTTGAACTTATGTGTTATGAAAACCTGGCGTGTGTGCTAATGGAGTGTTTTTAGAAATCCTGCTTACTCTCTGCATCTTCAGAAGCATCTACCGTGTGAAGTGAGTGGGATACGCATTGGTTCATGTGACTGAACTGAAAACACGGCTGAATTACGCACAGTCTCTTGAGTAAAGGTAAAATGCTAATTGGTGTAGGACAAATGGAGACATTTTAGAAAGAGCTCGGAGTACAGATTGCTGAAGGCCCCATGTTTGACATGAACGTAGTTTCATAAATATTTTAACCTCTGAACCTGTTGGTGGTCTAAAACACTCCTCTGTGACTGTAAATTCTTTGGAACACATATTTAGATTGCTTATTGCTACAATGAGTAGTAATAAGCAATTGGTCATTATAGTTTGGCTTTTCTCGACTGTACTCCAGTTGTAATATACAAAATACACAGTGCAGTCACCTTATGATTGGGATCAATTAGGAAAGAAGGTCATTACTTTACACTTATAACCTAATTCATTCCTCAAATTTAGCACATATTCCACATACGTGATTATATTGATATCTTTATTATCTTCACCCTTGAAAGTTGCCTGTATAAAGAGCATTTGAAGAAATAATTGGAACCTGTTACTTTTAGTATCAAGATAAACATGATGAGTTGGAATCAGTCAATTATATTTATGTACTGTGGGTCATGCATCAGAGGTCTGTGAGTCAGCTCTCTGTATGCACTGTATAACACGTTTTAAAGTAACATTTTGCTACCGTTGCTAAATATCAATGTGTATGCACTTTACCAGGTGGTCATTATGAAGAATTCAAGTTTATGCTTTAAAAAGTTTCCTAACCAAATTTCAGAAAAAGAAAATTCAAGTCGTCCTATTTCAAATCTAAACTGTTGTTGTTTCAGTCGATATTAATATCTGCTGCAAATGCCAAAATGCTTTTAGGAAGTTTTGATTCGCAGAAAGCAATAGTGAGTTCATCATGTAGATAAATGCTCTTTGGAGAACCAGCAAACTTGCCTGAGGACAGAAAACCTTTGAAATAGAGCTGTGCTTACAGGAAAGAGTAAAGCAAGAGTGAAAATGAAAGCATTTATTATATGAAAAGGATTTAAAACTGTGCATATTTTGCTGTGTTGCAGGTCACCCAGGCGTGCATTTTGGCACAATAAGAGAGCCTTTAAGTGAATTCTGTCCTGGTTTATTTCAGGCTTTATTGACCATTTGTAACAAGGCAGATTGGATTTATTGTAGTCGTTTTGTTTTTAATTATGGAAAGTTTAAAAAAAAAGGTTTTTACATTTATACATGTCCTTACACGTGTTTTTAAAAAGCAGGTAAGAAGCCTTTCCCATGGGTCTTAATTCAGCCCTCGGATAAACTTCTGGTCTTCTGTTTTTACTTCCAGTGAAGTACCAAAGATTTATACGTGCACATGTCTACACCTATATCACTGACTGCTATTAATTCAACTAACTAATGTAAGATCTAAAGGCACTAAGGAATAAGTGACATACAAAGCCTGCTCGCACTAATGTTACACAGTTTGACTATTTTGTTTTAATCTGAAGGACATGTTTGTCTTGTGTTTTTTTTTAATGAACCAATTAATTCAATTATTTATTTTAGATGCTCTTTTGTGCATCCGTAAGCCTTGTCATGCTTGTTATTACTGACGCTAATGTGTGGTACGTTTTATTTAAACGATTTTTTTTTTTACTCTTATTTCGATGGTCATTTTTCATTGATGTAGTTTGTGTAAACAACACAGGCCACAGGACTGCTATCTTTACCACATAGTTACTCCAAAATTGGAGACAGTTTTAGAGTTGTTTTTCTTTTCTTTTTTTTTTTTAGTAAGGACCATAGCCACAGGGCACATTCTTAGACATGGGGGATTTCAAAGCCTTGTTTTTGGGTAGACATTTCTTGCATCTGGTGGATGGAATGAGGGTTTAAACCATTACTGCGATTAGAGCTGCCTCACTATGATCTCTTGAGCTTGCTTACTGCTGCTAATAGCTGTTTCCTCTCTATTTCCCTCTATCTTTTTTCTTTTTCGCTTTCTCTCTTTCCGTGAATGATTTTTATGCTTTGCTAAAACATGTGGGGGCGTTGAGAGAGGATTTAAATGCAACGATCCCCCTCCTCTTTTTTTGGTGAATCTCAGTGTTCTTTTCTGCAAGCCTCTGATGACGACAGGGCAGCTTTAAGCCTGGCAGTGCCCACGGCAGGCTGCCGTCTCAGCGCTGCCCACTCTCCTCTGTGTTGGCATGCTGGAGAAAGCGAGGGTGGGGTTCCTCTCTAACAGACCCTGTCATTCCTAGGAAAGCCTACATGTCCACCCATGCAGGATTCCTGATAGGTCTTCATGTTGGGGATGTGATAGCGGCGAGATAAGGGTTTTTATTTTCCGTAGGTGATGGCCTTGATTCAGCAGAGAATCTAGAAGATGCACATCTAGCTGAACCAACATGGCACTTCCTGCACTTTTTATATGAAGTTGAGGGTCAGTTAGTGAAACATGCACCATCTAATTGCATATTCATTGTCATCGGGTGGGTGTTTTTGGCTCTGCTGGATTAAAATCAGCCTGTTTGGCTGGGATTCAGGGAGTTTATTTCCTTAACTAATGTTCCCCTTTGTCATCATAACACCCCGTTAAGCTGACCTGTATCCCGCTCCATTCAGACACAGCCCATTACTACACAACATGTATGATTCACACAAGCTTCTAAAGAGGGGAAGAATTCCAACCTTGTGCTACTAGGAGTACTGGATTGATGATGCATATTTATTGCGATGAAGCGAGGCAATAAACCTCCTCCTCGCACAGAAGAAAAATAATTTGCACCTCACGGAGCATGTGTGTGGCATGTGGACCGCTACAGGTGAAAACAGAGGTAGTTATACAGGAAGCCGCGAGGTTTAAGGTTTGCCCTCATTTGGCAAGTCTGAAGAACAAAGAACAGTTTATTTGAAATTATATGTAGACTGTACCTGACACCTGTATATCTCATTTTTACTTATTTTTATTTTTCATTTCTACCACCTTTTCCTTTGTTTTTCCATCCACTGTAATGATAGTATATTCGTTTTTTTAACTACTCTTTGTACCCTGTTGTTGCAGTAGCGTGGCATTCCTTCACCTTACGTTTGCTCTAAGAGCGTAGGCAGCAGTACTTGTATATAGTGGCTGTGAGTAAAATATGATTTCAATTACCATGAAAATGTATTGTGTTATCAATGGGAGGATAAGAACAGATTAAAGAAGCTCTGGTATGCTCTTACCACTGACAATGGTCAGGCTTATAAGCAGGCAAGCTGAATTTGAGAAAATGATTCACGGTTTGACCAAAGCCCTAAAATCTAAAGCCAGCTCAACCTACCAACATACATTTAAGAGGAACTTTTCTTTTATATTGATTGGACTTTTTTTTATTTGTTTGTTTTTAAAGGTCAATTTTTTTCTTGGCAGGAGAAATAAAGGCTGTCGTTCATTTTTAAAAACGTAACAACTGAAGACAATGGGCGACAGTTGTGAAATTCGTTAATTAGATTCAAACTTGCCTCAGCGCAAAGGTAATAGCGACGACTTAGCGAAGCAGCAGGTCTTTAATAAAAATACCACCTGAACCTGTGCTGCCTCATTATTATTCAATATTCACACAGAAACTCTCTCTCTCGCTCTCTTGTCGGTTCATATACATTGACTGCAAGATCTGTTCAGAGATTCATAATCCGCATGGGAAGTGTGTCTGCTGTGGATACTTAGACAAACATACAAGATTAAATTTCTATTTATATGAGCCACAGAAACCTAACATTTGCCAGAGAATCACTGTAAGATCTGCAGACGACTCGGTTGTGCTTTGACACAGTGAGAAACTTGCACATTTTCCTTAATGTGTTCTGTCCAGCTGGGGGGGGGGGGAGCGGAGGTAGAATAAACTAGAAACTTTCCTTTGGATACTTAGTCGTAGAATATTGCGTCTTAAATATAAAAAGGGTGACTAGAGACTTGAAACTTTCCAGACAGATTTACTGAGGTGCCTATGTGTGAAACTGAGGTAATTGACTCCCCCCCCTTTTCTTGGACAGCTTCTTTTGTTTTACGACTAAGTAATCGCAAAGTTATAAGTGATCAAGTGAAGTTTACTTAAGACCCAGAAGCTTGGCTTAGTGGCATTTTGCCCAAAATGTTTTGTGCTTCTCATTTGTGGTCCGGCACAGGGGTTTAGTTACAGTTGTGTCCCAATCCTCTGATTCACCTTCTTTAAGAACAGCTTCGGGGCTGCTCATAATGCTTAACTCTCCATAATGCCATCCCCTTCATCTCCCCAGTGGTCTTATTGTCTTAAACTCGAGATGGGGAGAAAGAGTGTAAGAAGAAAAAAAAACAGGTTAATACATGTTTGGCTCAGGCAAAGTATCTTTTCAAAGACAGACTCTATTTAAGTTTTTTGGAGAATGTTCTTCTAGTGTTTCTCGTTTCTCCCAACTTGTTTAGTTACACTTTCCTTTTTTTTCACTGCTTTTTGAGGTAAGTTAGGTTGCATTTGACATTAGAAGGCTGCTCGCTGTCGTTGCAGTCAGGTCCATTGGCGCGTCGATTGATCTGAGGGAATGATAAAACTGTCTTCCATGTCAATTTCCTTACCCTGTAGTTTGGAAGCAGAGAAAATGTTATGCAAATGATTTGTTAATCCCTTTACATTATTTGTTCCATTTCTCCCTTTCATTTTCACACTCAGTGTTTCTAACACAGCAAGCTGACAGGCGGACACCCTCAGACTGCTAATTCTTAAGATAGCAAAGAAAGTCAGTCATCCGTCCCACATTTAGTATGCACTCGCTTCAAATTAATCAATGTGACTTTAATGATTTACCTGAAAACCGATCCTGAAAAGGCCTTCAGCTGCCTACATTTTAAAGAACTTGAACTTTAACCTTTGTTTTTTCGGTTTTGTTGTGCATTTCTTTTTTTACATGCTATCAGCAGATTAACAGTCTCAAGGAAAACATTGACCTGCGCAATTAAAGCTATAAAATCAGCATAAGCAAGATAAGACGGCTGAGCCTAAGCCGAGAGAGCACATGAAACTGTGACCAGTGTTTTTTTTTGTTTTTTTTTTCCTCTCCCCCCTTTCCTAGTTTTGTTGTCCCAAAGGTTGGTGTTAAAAATAATAAGAAAGAGGTGGGATGGTCTTAGATTCAAGAAGCTTAAAATGCAAAATCTCAAATAAGCCCAATTTTTTCCACCCAATAGCGTTGCGTTTTGGTGGGTTTGTGTTGATCGTCTCAACTGACTCACATGCCGCCCCTCCCCAAATAAAAACACTAGAGATTTACGTGGCTTTTCAAAAAATGTATCTAGACATTTATCCAGCTTAATCTTCTTAACATATTAAAGTGATTTGCTTTACCCTGAAGTGGCTGAAGCTGCAAGCTCACCGCCCCTCATGGCACTAAGACCTCAGAAGCATTGTGGACACCTTCCGCTCCTCATAAAGAGGGAGGTGGGCAGAAGTCGACCTGCTTCTCATCTGTGGAGCTGTGGCTGTCCCCGCTGTGCGTCCATTTTACTTTTATTTTTTTGTTCTGTTATTAGTCCAACTGTTGCACTCAGTCAGTGTTCTTAGGCACATGGCTCTGCCAGCACTGCCCACACTGTGGTGTGGAGGTTTGGAGCTCTCAGCTTTTGAGCTGAACTGAAAGAGCTCTCTCACAGAGTAGGTGTTGGCAGGATGCTTTGTTTCTTTCTGTGAATGTCATAAGAGGTATGGATAATGAGAAAACCGAAGCGTAGTGATGGCATGATATATCTGGGTGCCAAGTTTATGCCTGACTGCAGATTTGGGCATTTTCAGATAGATGATGTGCTTAACCTTTTCTTCAGACGCGACACAAATCTGAGAATCAGTTGTGACAGTTAAAATGTGTTTTTTCCTTAAAACACCACTTAACAAGCCGGCCAACTAAAAGGTCCTGGTCAAACTTGAGTATTGCTAATGTCCTTACTTGGCATAATGCTCTATGGATGTGCCTGAGGGCATTAGTGTTGCCAGATCTCATCAGGAGAGCTAAGAGTTTACACTTGGAGATATTCATTGTAACTGAAGTCTTTGACCATCCATTGTCATCGTGGTATTTAGCTTAATGTGTGTCAAAGTTAAATGTGACATTGTGGTCAACATTTTTTTTAAAGATGTGGTTAAATTCAGACAGGACCGGATGGGTTTGAATAGGTTTTTTCCTTTAATGAATGAAATCATCATTTAAAAATGGCATTTTGTATTCACACGGGTTATCTTTGACCAATATTAAAATTTGTTTGATGATCTGAAACATTAAGTATGACTAATATGCAAAAACCAAGAAATCAGGAAGGGGCTTATATTTTCTCACGGTACTTGTACTATTTTTGAAGTGGGGCATTAGGAATGCAATTCAGTTGAATTTTATTTATATAGCACCAAATCACAACAACAGTCACCTCAAGGTGCTTTATATATAAGGCAAAAACCATACAATAATACAGAAAGAAAACCCAATAATAGGATGAGCCCTTATGAGCAAGCACTTGGTGACAGTGGGAAGGAAAAACTCCCTTTTAACGGGAAGAAACCTCCAGCAGAGGGAGAGCCCTCTGCCGCAACTGGGTGAGGGGAAGGGAAAAAATGAACGAATAAATGCGAAGCTTTGACCACAAAACCTTTAAGTGTTACTGCTGAGGGAATATTAAAGTTCTCCTTTATGGTGCAGTGTAGCTGACCTGATACCACATATCTGCATACGGGGTAAAAAAACAGGTCACTCATGGCCTGTGTGTGTGTGTGTGTGTGTGTGTGTGTCGTTTTAGAGTGATGACACATAAAAAAAAGGTGTTGTTTGTCACACATACATGGCACGAAATATTTTGTAACAAGAGCACTCAGAGAGCACAACTCCCTCCAAAGGGCGTGACCTTAACCATGACCCGATTGTCACCTAAATTAAATCAGCTCAAGCTGTTATTGGTGTCTACCATCTCACAAAATGTAAACATGGCATCTTGAAAACTGGACTGCTTGACTGCTGACAAACAGACAGACAAACTGTGTTATTTGGGTTATTTGGACATCACATAAATCAATGCGGCAAATACTTTCTCCTGAGAAACAGAATCTTGACTAGTTTGGGTAGATTAGCTTGAAAAATGACTCAAAGAACTAGGGCTGTGCGATATGACCAAAATTTCATATCCCGATATAAGAATTCTATTGTCTGATAACGATATAAATCACAAAAATGTAACATTTTTGTAAATTCTGTGACTCTCGGGCAGCTTGACTTGTGGGAAGTGTTTCCAGCTGCGCGTCATGTAGCTGGAGTCGAGTGTTTTAACCGATGTATGAAACTATACATTTTTAGACATAAGTTGTAACAGCCACCGTTTTCTTTGTGAGTATTTATTACACGGTGTGCTGCGGGGAAAAGCCTGTTCTAACGTTTGAGTCTAAGGTTTATTTTTTAGCACCTGGCGGCTCTCTTTTACTTCTCATCCGTAAATAATCTGCTCTTTCACGTGATTCAGTTTATTTTGAAAAGTCTCAACAGGATCTTGAGCTTTATTGTGAAAGGTTTATGTGGAACATAAACAAGCGGACACGCGATGGTTTTACCGTCGTTGTTGCTAACACAACGCATAAAAACAGGCGCTTGTCCGTCCTAAGAGAAAGAGAGAACTTTAAGAAATTAATATAGCCACTACAGTGACCATCAAAACAATGAAAAAATATTGCTGTAAAGAGTTTATTTTGCAACACCACGAAACAAACGATAGCGTAAAATGAAACGATAGACGTTTTTATATCGTCATCCGATATATATCGTTATATCAAACAGCCCTACAAATAACTTATTTATGAGACCAGTTGCCGACTTATTTGCGATAATGACACATCAGTTATGAGTATAGTAACTGTTATAACTCTAATCTCTTAAATTGTATGCATTTATGTAGAGATTTGATTGCAGAGCACAATTCCAGATCATATACAACACGGCATGAAAAGAGCGTAATAGTGTTGTTATGTCGCTGAACAATGGATCATTTACAATGAAACTAATGATCTAGATCAGCGGTCTCCAACCTTTTTTGTGCCACGGACCGGCCTTTAATGTGTCGCGGATAAATACAACAAAATAAAACTAGTACCGGTACCGAAAAAAAGAAGATTTATTCATAACGCACATGAAAAGACCCAGGAAAACAGAGTTAACGATCAAAACGATAACAAAATAACGCTGAAAACTTATAAAAACCCTGAAAACTGTACATTTCACACCTGAGCCTCAACTTTCGCGGCCTGGTACCAAACGACACACGGACCGGTACCGGTCCGAGGCCCGGGGGTTGGGGACCGCTGATCTAGATTGTAATAAAACACTGATGACTCATTATAAATGTTTTCTTTTCCCAAAAGAAGAAGAACTCTGAACTGTGTTGTTACATTTAACATGCAGATATAGGTTTCAGGAAATGCATTTGCTGCTTACGAAACAATATAATTTTTATGTAGGTTCCTGACAGATATTACTGGACAGGAAAGACACAACAGACAGTGATCATTGAGACTCTCACAGAGAACATGCTGTATGTTCCTGTCCTAATGACTTGACTGTGTTCCCGTGAATCTGTGCAGTTATTAGGATTGTGGCTTGTGGAATGGAATGTATTGTTTTGGTTTATCTCTTTTCATATTCAAACAGCTACTTGACCTCTTGTACTTGGACTAAATGTCTGACAGGTGTTAAAATCATGCGCTGAGGGTATCCAGATAAATGTTGTTGAACGTAGCAAAGCTCCACTTCAAACAAACTATGAGTGGTAGCTTCTTTTCATAGCACGCAGAATAGAAGAAATTGATTGGAACTGGGAGGCTTAGGACTGGATTTTCCGCAACCATAATATTTTTTTTTTAACAACTGCAGCTTAAATTTAGATATTTTTTTTTCCTGGCTTTGTTTTTTTTTATATTTCTTTGTCCAAATCCTATCGAGTGGTGCTTCAGGTTTTTCCTTGAGTAAAAAGTTGATATTGTTGTGAGGAGGGAGAAAGGACTTTTTTCATGTGTGCAGGAATGTAGATTTCTTCCCCCCGTGAAATCCTAATTGTGCCTTGGAGGGCTGGTAGGGTATCTCTGCTCAGCTCAGCTCAACAGGATTTGTGTCTGTGTATGTTAGAGTATGTCTCTTAGCTTGAATACGGATATAACCCTTTCATTGCACAAGCTGCTGATTTTTCATATTTGCCGATAGGCTGATCCTGTGTATCCGTAGCTTTTTTTGTGGAAGACATTGAAAGTTTTTGTTTGGGAAGCTTCCATATTTAATTTTTCTTTCCACTTTAAATATTTGATATTTGTTAAGAATTAATGCAGATAACGTGCGGACCTCTTTTTCTGGCCCAGCGGTTTCTTTCGAAACTCCTGAGAGCAGGTTCGGTCAATAGTGCATGGTCAGATGGATGACACATCGCAGGTCAAAACCATATCTGTCCCTGCACGAGTTATTGCTGTGCATTTATCTATGCAAATCCAGGATAAGATCCTATCTGCCTGCAGCGACATATCCCCCTGGATTTCGTCTATGTGAGCTAGGCAGGTTATGGTTGACAGTTAAAAAGGAATTGCAGGAACATATATGCGGAGATTATTGCTGCAGTCATTAATTGTTGCTTGAAAGGGGATTAGGATTACCAGTCCTATAGAACACTCTAACACCTGTCCTTCCTCACATCTAACAATGTTACTTCAGTTTTCCTTATTTCACTATCAGTTCAAGTTGGCAAAATAAAAAAGGCTGATTTATTCAAATGAATCATCAACGCTGGAAATGATTCAATATGTGCCACATTCAGATGGGTGATATATTATTCCCTTGGGGAGAGGCAAAGATGGAGCTGTGGAGCTGTTTTATTTGTGCTGTCTTTATCAGTGTGTCAGGCAGAGAGGCTGAGCTTGTTCTCTATGAATGGACGAGCCCTTGAACCATAAACCTGTACCTCCTCTGATAACAGTTTTTGCATTGTGATGTAAGTGCCATTCTCTGTGATGTCCTCTCTGACAGCACTAAATATATCAGCACGCACAAAATGATCTGTCAGACGAATTATTTTATTTCAACCAGTTCTCCAAAACTAAGGATTTTCTGTGCTGGGTACGCAGGATATGTGTGTGTGTGTGCGTGTGTGTGTGTGTGTGTGTGTGTGTTTTTGAAGACTACATTGTGCATTTTCTTAAGGATTCAAAGCAAAGCACAGCATTGTGGTTGCATTTCACCAAGCTTTTGCTGTTCTGTGGTTTTAACGCTTTTGCCTGTAGGTGAACATTTTTACTGTACTTTACTGTCTTCCATACTTCGTGCTGAATATCATTCGGTGCTATTTCTGCCGCTGACTGCTCTGACGTCTGAAATCACCATATCTTCTAAGGTGATATGAGTGCTCCCTGAATTACTCAGAGCCCATGATGACATGGACCTGATTGTCAGACGGGTGGGCTGGTGACACTGGAACACAGACGGTGCTTGTCTGTTTGAAATATTCAGTTTCAAGCTTCCAAGCCCTGGGCAGTCCTCTCTCCCAGTCTCCCAACACCCAGCTTCGCCCACTGAAACAAGACTCTTCCATACTGGAAAATCCGGCCCTGTCAACTGGCAGTCTGGACTAGGTTCAGCCCACACGCCAAGCACCCCACCACCACCACTTCCACCCCTTAATAGGCACAAGAGTTTGCCACCCCATGTAGATGCCTTTTGGTCGCCATCCATGAATGGCGTCAATAGCATCTTCCTACACAACAGTGACTGAACGGAGGGCACAAGAAAATGTGGGAATAATTTACACTTTCTCACTGTACTACCATCAGAAACCATAATTAATCATGATAGAAAAAATGTGGAAGCCATCTTGGCTGGTGAAACATGCAGTGCCTGTGAACAGCCCTGACACCTTTAACAGCTCTGATGGCCAAATAGGAATGGGGTGTCAGAGTGCTTACAACTAGTCTCCCTTCAAGGCAGCATGTTTCCCAACATCTTCAGACTCTTGTCTGCTGCATGATGGTTCATCATGAAGTGTAACCGTTGTAACCTTACAATTTATTTTACCACCACGATGTGCAATTAATCGCCTGTCTTGAGAACTTGAACATGTGGCGTTAGATGACGGGAGACCAAAACAATTGTTCTGTTAAAACAAAAACAGTAATGTTAATTTTTTTCCCCCTCATCTCCTCCCAAACATTAAAATAAATAAAATGTGCCTACCAGGATAAAATTGATTGTTAAAATAAAGATTAAATAAGAGCTTCAATTGTTTATAGAATTGAAATCTCACATCATGTGTGCAAACCTGCTGTTTTTGGGTTGCGTTTACACTATTAGCAAATCCAAAATAGATCTGCATTGTTTTACTTTTCATCCACCAATTACCTTAAAGTGCTTGATTTAGATTTCCAAATCCAGGAGAAATAATTACAGTGATCTCACCTTTAACTTTCTCAGGCAGCACTTGCTGGTAAAATAGATCTGACTCTCAGTGTGCGACATGCTTGACAGATTAATTACGGATATGAGTCCAGTGAGGTAATTTGCCCCGTTTGACTGCGTGTTCTTGGCAGCCAAACTACATGACAGAAATATTTGCCTCATTTAGCACTAGTTGGATCTCATGCTCGCATCCAAGCACCTGGCCCCATGTTTCTTCAGAATACCTGTTAGTGGTTGTTGCTGTGTCTGAGCATGTGCATTTGCAGAAATGCTTTCATGACAGTGAGTAGGTGTATGTGTGTAAAACCACCAGTAGAAAGTGTTGAAAGCCTCAGCTAGCAAGATCGCATCCAGGGTGACTAATAAGCTTAACATGAGCACGGCTGTGTTCGCAAGCATGGTGCGGTGAAAGAAGTCTTCAGTGTTGAGAGAAATGCAGAAATGGTTCCCTAGGCTGCTACTAATTCCTTCACCCCCTCAAGCTTCAATCAGACTGTGAACTATCTTACTGTTAGCTATGGCTTCATAGTAGTTACAAAGTTCACACCAGAAGTGCAAGGCTTTATAAACAAAGTTCAGGCTAGGCTGAATTTAAAAATTTCCAGAGTTTATCCAAGAGCTGCTCATTTGTGGTTTTGGAGGCTGAAATAATGCACATTGTTCAGGACTCTTGAATAACACACACTGTAGTAACATTTATTAGGTGGACTATAGGCTATGAATGTAATTGCATTGTCTCGTATTGCCTTGCGCCATGTGCTAATTAGATTCAAATATACCATATTAGCATATTTTTATGCTCAAGCAGAAAACGTGATTATGCAATTATGTAAACTTGTGTTTCATATTCCACTCAGTCCCCTTGAACTGCAACCTCCTCATAGCTCGCTCACTCATCTGTTTAGCTACTTAGCGGCCATCTAGTAGCTATGTTGTCTTTAGGCCTAGAATCTGCGTTTGTAGCCACATGTGACTTTGCTTTGACCATGTGGCTCCTCGAAGTGTGGATTTATAAGCCACTTCACACTCCATTCCTGTGTGGGAGGAGGCTGAGTTAAAAATAGGAAGGTTTGGAGGTAGTGAGCAGCCCGCACTGTGTGAGGCGTTTAAGAACACACAGAGAACTATTGGTGTTCTCTTTGCATTCTTTATTTGTGCCAATAAACCATGTGAGTTTTAAACTATTACCAGTATCAGAGTTTATAATAGTGTCAGGACTCAGGTTACTTCTAAAAGCATTGACTTTATGTGTTGCTGACTTTGTCTACCTAAGATATCTGGTAGTTAAAGTTACTAACTTAAGACTTATTTAAACCCCACGTTCATGTGTGGGTTCATAATGTGAGCATTTACAGTGAGGCAAAAAAGAAACATTAAATTAAAGTGCAGCATGCTGAGACAATATTTTAGTTCTGTTCATACCCCTGTAAGGTATTTAGTCACAACCTTAAAATTTGCCTAACCTTAAACCAAGAACTTTCTGTGTCTAAACATGCAAAGGTCTTGTTTTTTTTAGGTTATGTTTAGATGTAATCTAAAAAGAACCTTGTGGGTTTTATGACCTCATGTAGAGATATAAAGCTGTATTTTAGGAAGTGGTTTTCTGTCTGTCTAGTTTCATCATGCTCTGGATTCTACGATCGAGACATTAGTGGAGGAGCCAAGGATTTTTTTAAATATCTTAAAGTGTAAATAATATCTTATAGTGCAAATGTTTTATAAAAAAAAACATGACCTGCGTCATGTTTCCATATAGTAAATATGTACTAAAGGTTATTAGAGCAAAATGACCAAATGTTTTTTAAATAGAAACTCTGACTTTAAAGGTCAGTTTCAAGTGTGAGTCAGAGAATTTATACTATTTATAACTGTTTGTAATAGTTTAAGGAGAAGATTCAAAGCACATGCAAAAAGCTAAGTGATGAACTTTGTTTGTGTTATAGTTATGTTTTTGTTTTTTTAACAACACTGTTTCTGTTATAATGTCAACACGTGTGATGTTGGTCACCTTAAAACCAGACCCAGTTCTGATTCTGAAAGTGGCATTTCACAACTTCTTCTCTGCTTTAATAAATCAGAAAAAGAGGTGAAGTGTTGATTTGACATGCTCATTATAGATAGGGCTGGATCAAGTGACCCTAAACCTTCCCTTAGTTACGCTGCAGACTTGCAATAGGGCTGGTGCACTGAGTATTTCTTCTTCACTCACCGTGTGTTTACACAACACTATGTATTTAATCATTAGTTCTTATTAAGCTCTGGCTCTCTTCTAAAGTGTGTCTTTTGTCCTGTCTTCCTCCCTCGGCCACCACCAGTCTGGGCAGATGGCTTCCCCTCATTGAGCCCATTTCTGGTGAAGGTTTCTTCCTGGTAAAAAGGAGTTTTTCTTTCCCGCTGTCGCCAAGTGCTTGCTCATAGGGGGTCATCTGATTATTGGGGTTTTTATTGGAGGTTTGTTCCTTTATAATATAAAGTACCTTAAGGGGACTGTTGTGATTTGGATTTAATTGGATGGATGAATGAAGAATCTTTTAAAGACTCAGACAGCTACAAACAGTTGCTGCAGTGGACACTTTTCATTTTTCTAACTTCGCTCCTCTCCGTGTCTGGCTGAAGTACCAAACCACGTATCACACACTTTGGACACTGCCTGGCAACAGGTACTCTTTGCAGGTAGACAGGCACATAGCTTCCTATGGTCTGGTACGGAGCTGCCATTGGAGAACCATGTTCAGTCCAGAGCTGGCAGACAGATATTTTAGGCCACATAAGGAAATATATTGTCTGTATTT
Source organism: Rhamphochromis longiceps (assembly GCF_057381845.1). Classification (NCBI taxonomy): domain Eukaryota; kingdom Metazoa; phylum Chordata; class Actinopteri; order Cichliformes; family Cichlidae; genus Rhamphochromis; species Rhamphochromis longiceps. The sequence continues at coordinate 10,569,082 of NC_140568.1, read as the reverse complement.
TAAAAAACAAACAAAAAAACACCCATTGGGATACTACATTACCCATAATTCAGCTCAACAACCTCATTCCCTTAAGTGAACTGTAAAAGTGGTCCTAGAGTCTTTGTAGACATGACAAGACCGTTTAATCGCTGCAAAAAAAGATATCGTTTGATGTTCTTTGTCTTTCACCCAATTCCTGTGGTGCAGATTACCAGCGTGCTCTCTATGGCTGACTATGAAGAGGGTTTTAAAACGCTGCTAGCAGTGAGGAAAATGAGGTTCCCAAGCTTCTGCCGATGAACATTGGGGGATGGGCTGCTATTAATGACGATGAGGGGCCTCCTTACCTGTAAGGTCAGCGACCTCTAGGTGAATGCTGCAGCGCTCCTTTTCCATCTAATCTTTGGCTGTATGTCCCACATATTTCTGGTAAGGATCCAATTACTTCTGCCTGGCTGACCTCTGACCTCTTCGTCACCAGTATGAACCTCATCTTCTGACCCCAACAGTCTTACCACTGTTAACCTTCCCCATCATTCACCCGTCTGTCCCTCTCCCTGCTATCATGATTCTATAAGGAGACCTTATCTCAGTGTCCCTAATGTAAAAGTCCACTCAACTTTTCTCTGTGACTTCACTTGATATGGTTTTATACACAGTAAGTAAAATGCCATTAATCTTGTTTGGTTGTACAAAGAACAGAACAGCTGATTAGGTGGAGACTCATTTTCTCTGCCCTCTGATAAATTTACTTCTGCAGTCGTGTTCTACAGTTCCTGTTTTTCTGTATTTACAGAATGATCTTTGAACCTCGTTATAAGCTGCAGTCGATGGTTGTTAAGCCATCGCCGTCTCTTAATCACAACACAGATACCTGTTAATTACCAAATGAGTTCAAGTGTTTTTGCTGCTTAAACAAGGATTTGGGATCGATGCATTGCTTTGCTCGGGGTCGAGCAGTGAGCACTGTTGACCATTTAATGAAACGTTACAGGTTCTGTGCGCAGAGGCTGAAGGAAGTGAAGAGCTGGGAGGATAAAGCGAAGGATGTATTAATAGGCAGCTGCACGGACGACACAGTTTGGGATTGGGTCAGGGATAAAGCATGAACTTGTAAACTCACAGAGGGGCCTCTCCTTCCTCCCTCCCTCTCGCTAACTTACTCTCGCCCTCCGTGGTGTCATCAGTTAGCAGAAGTGGGCTCGATAGCCCAGGCAGGCTCTACGAGAGCAGCGATTACCCATCCTTTCTGATTCTCATCCCCAGCAGAGTTCACTCAAAGGTAATACAGTATGCATCCAGAGAGACACCAGATTTCCTCTGCCTTTGTTCTTTGACGTCTCCTGCTTTGCAAATACTATATCCATTCGATGCTATTGGCATACATGTAATTTAACAAATATCACCTTTACACTCCTATTACATAAAATCACAAAGAGGTATAGAATTTGTATATTATTCAGCCCCCCCCCCCCTTTTTCCTTTCTGCAACTGACCAGTAGCCATTAACGAGGTGCCCAGTTGACTTCAGGGTCCGTTGCACCCCCCTGGCATCCAAGGTGTGGTCTCAATGGGCCGTTTTGCTGTGATCACAGCAGGCAGTGGGAGGTTAATCCCAAGAGAATGCAAGCTCAATCTTTTCCCGCCTCCAGCTTGCACCCGGGGCCCTCACATCTCCACTTGTATAATGGCCTGACGGAGCTCTGTGGTCTGTGGCCAACACCTCTTCAGATTTCACTTCTGCTTTCTTTAGCTCTGAGAATATTGTGACATTTTTCAAGGCCTGCACCCATTACAAAGAATAACCGAGTGGGTTGCTGACCTCTCACCTTTGTGCAAAGTCTAATTATAAGTATAAGCTAAGTATATGGAAGAAACTGAATACTTAAACACTATGTAAATTTTTGTGTTGTCCAAAATATAGAAAATGAACCGTCACCAGTCATAGATATCATAAGCAGCAGAAGTGAATTTTAAATTATCAGCATGGCTCAGATATTACTAATAATTAATACTAATGAGAAACTCTAGCATGTTTTTAAAAATGTGTGCCTCCCAGTGTACAGCTATGACAATTAGCCCCCCGTTAAAACATGTTTTGATATACGTTTAGTTTGTTCGAGCACCGCTAAATAATTTCAGATGGCAGAATATGCATCTGTTTTTCCCCGGAGTCTTTTGCACATATCTGCGCGTAATTAATGTGGATTTTGACAGATGGAGAAAAAAAAAAGTCCTCGTAATAGAGAAGGGTACATGCCACAATGTGTGAAGTGCAAGCATGGAGGGAGCTTCTTGTATTATTTGCTGCCCATGCCAGCTGGACCCGACAGATTCTTACAGGTAGAAATTCGAGCAAGAAATATATGCAGGAATCATTTAAATTCAGTGCCCACCATAAATAGGCGGTGTTTTTGTTGTTACGGTTGGAAATTAATGTGAAATGTTCTCAGTGTTGTTCTAAATTTGGCATTCAGAAGACTAAACCTGTCCCGTTCGGTGTCTTTCCATCCATGGTAACCTTCGTGAAATATCCAATGAAGTGCAATTTCTTTCAATGGTAATTGTGACTGGAGGTCATTTTTAATTTAAATGCTTAAAATCCCCCCCCCCCCCCCCCCCCCCCTTTTAGTCATTGTGTGCACGCGTGTGTGTCTACGTGCACACGTGTGTGTGGTGTGTGCATCTGTTGTTAGAAACCATGTTATTTCTGAATGCATCAGGGTCTGACTTAAATATTAGTGTAACTACATTATCACAGTTTCTTTGCCTGGTAGCAAATATGTACAAATGAGGATTACAACTCTTGAGAAGGCAACAGGTCATGGTTGGTAAGCTGCCCGGGGGGGTCACTGATATAGAGTCACTTTTGACAGGCTGTGGAGGAGGCTCTATTGTTGCTGGTGTGTCTGGATGTTACCTGCAGGCACTATCACTGAGACTACAGTATTATCCTATTATTAGGCTTAGTTGTTTACGCTTATTACTGCTTGTCAGGTAGGCAGAGAATCCTTCTGAAAATGAGCATCTGCGGAAAAAATACACGACTACTTCTTTATCTCATTCAAGTACATCGGCTTAGGATAATTTTCACAGGCCTGCACGAATGTATTGATAGGACACAACAAACAGAAATGTAAGATTTATGTTTACATGGAAAATGTTTTCCTGCACCGACTTTCCCAACAGTGTTATTTGGCAGCCGACGTGAGAATGTAAGAAACGATGCATCTGTTCTCTGTGTATTAAAGCTGATAGCATTATGGTATTGCCTCTGTAGGAAGCACGATATACAGTAAGGGGGACAGCGAGGATTGAAACAGCCTTGATTAATGTCTCTGTTTGTAGAGGAAGTGAACAAAATAAAAAAAGCCCATCATATGGTCTGGCAGATTTTGGGCACTAGACCAGGGATGACAAATGTGCTCTCGCAATAATTCAATCTGCTCTCATAATTCTCTAACTTTTAGGGACAGACAGAATGAAGATTTTCCGGCAATTAAGCCGCCAAGTCAACGTCCAATAACTGTGATCAAGTGTTAGTTAAGATGCTTTTTCTCTCACTTTATCCATTGACAGATTGAGGGGTATAAAGATACTTGGTAAGTGGCAGAAAGTTACTGTGAATATGTTAACGAGAGGATTTGGTATCGGATCCAAAACGTTGTCATTTTGTTGATGTCACATTAATGATATGAAGTTTTAAGAATAACTGTGAAGGAACAGAGCTCACTTGTTGGAAGAATAAGTTTGTGATTAGCACAGCTACTGTATTCCAATGTGTATCATTGCCTTTTTAGGACAGCTTTCTTCATACTTTGAGCACTTTAACCTTGGCAGCTGAATTAAGACTGTTAACACAGAAGAAAACCCACCCTTCTGGCTTTGTTTGCTGTCTGCATACATTTTATAAATAGAATAAGAATTCACACAGCATTAAATAGGGTAACGTAAAGCTTAGAAAGTAAAGTGTGTGTTTTTGAGTATCTAAACCAACTCCAGTTGTCAAGCCTTGGGCGACGTAATGTGCAAACGGCACATGGCTGTTTAGAAAGCAGAAGGGATCAGGTACTGCTGTTGCTCAAAGTGCCTCTGGGCCAATCACAGTGTGCATGGCACTGCGGTAAACACTTTGTCTGTGTTAAATAAATCAATAACATATGAATCTCCTTCTGTTTGCAGAAAAAGACGTACGTCTTGGTGATGGTCGATCCTGATGCTCCAAACCGCAGCAAGCCAACATCTGCTTACTGGAGGCACTGGTTGGTCGTGGACATACAGGTACGCTAAGACTGAAAAACTGCGCCGCTTTAAGGAAAAACAAGACTTGTGTTTTGGTGATGGTGACACAGGCCGTGTTTGTTATTGGATTAGAAACTCATGGGGTACAAATTTATGATGTAGCGCGTGGCTGTTTAAAAAAAAAATTTCTTGAAAATTGTGCATTTTCATAATCTCGGGGTCTCACTTGGCATGTGTAGTGTTTACATCTGCACTGGGGCCGATCGTAAGGCTGAAAAATTATGAATGGTTTTTAAGCCTAACTTGGTTCAAAAAAAGGATGCCAAGTTTGAAAAATGTTAATTTTTCATATCATGTATCTTGTGCAATAAATGCCTGTGACAAAAGTGTGGGAGTAAGTCTTTCTAAATGGCTGTGAAAGTTTGCAAGGCCCTGTCAGCAGCAATTTCCCTCTGCTGCAGAGAGCCTGGGATGTGTCAATGCAGGCGTGTGAGACCGAGATTGAGGAGAGCAGCATGCGAGGCGCACACTCTTTTCTCCCATAGAGCTCCAGTCCCTCAGCTCCCCCTTCAGTGGAGAGATCTTGGCAGAATGTCCTCCCTTCATCTGTTCCCCCAGGCAGAGCAGCTCCCCCAATGATCCACACTTCTCCATATTTTACACCCCCGAAATGGGCACAGCTCCGATCCCCTTATTTCTCTTCATATTTCACTCCTTTTTATCCGTTCGTTTGTGTGTTTTCACATTCTTGCATTCTAACGCCAAATGCATGTTGAGTTGTTGATTGCCTCAAATATTTAGAGGTTTGCCGACATTTTATAATCCCCCGGTAACCGGGAGATCAACTCGGTAGATTAAGACTAGTGGTTTAAGAAACAAGCACACAAAGACGCTTCAGCGATGTATCACTGCTGCCATTTCGTTTTTATAAGGCGTGGTCATACACGAAGTAAACGGCACATTGATTTAAAGATCCAAATGTGATGTATTTGGGATGTATATTCTGGAAAACCTGCAGTAGATGTAGACTGTGCGTTCTGTGATTGAGCTCATTGGTGAGAGTTGGTTTATTTAACCACACTTTGGCTTACTGTAAGGAATCTATGAATATTTACCTCACATTTCTCACATACATCAATGATATAAAAAAAGGGAGTGATTTGCACTTTGTAAAATTGTATTAGGCATCACCTTTGCTTCTTATTTTTAAGCCAATAAAGTCTGCCTGGCTGCACGACTAGCTGTGAATAAACAAATGTCTTTCAAGTGCTCAGACAGAGCACATTTTCTCTAGCAATTCAATTTCCTGTCACTTGTGTGGGTGTTGACCTGCGTTGCCCATGTAGGGATTGGCCAATGTGATGGGATGTTTTTCTGATTGTGACTGGTGGTTGGTCAGAAGGGTTAATGAGCCTTTTGAGTGATGCCAACTGTAGTGGGAGGTGTTTAATTGACCAGGGTGCCTAGGTGACATCATAAAATCTCAGTTTTGTTTGAAGTGCCGATGTGAATGTATTGGATTTTGATTTGGTTCAGCGGTTTTGACAGCAATGTCGGTCAATTTTTGAATGAATGCATAAGTATATGTAATTCAGAAAGAAAAGACTAGAGTCACAGTCAAATATGATTGAGGATTTTTTTTTTTAATTTATTCTTTGCATTATTGTTTCATGTGAATTTAAAATAAAAAGTTCTGTGTGCTAATATTTGACATTCACTAGTTATTTGTAACAATGTGTTTGATGGTAGATTACTCTGAAAGGAAAGTTTCTTTAGCTGAAGTCAGGGGTCATGCTTTCAAATGTCAAAGGGATCAGTGTTTTGATCCTCACTCGTCAGATGGTGTGAGCTGCAGCAGCCATAGTCTTTTCATATATATTCATTAGCACAAGGTCATGCAATCTTGCCCTAGATGAGGATGTTTCCATAATTAGTGTGGATTTTTTTTTTTTTTTTTTTTTTTTTTTTTATCCATATCCAGAGTTATGAAGAAAAACATTTCTTTAATTTAACTGAGAATAAAGTGAGGTCAGGCTGGACTGAGCAGCACGGCGCTACAGATTTACACCGATATCTCCACCAAAGTCTCATTAGAGAATCAATGATAGCACAGCAAAGACCTGCTAGAGTACCTTGTGTTTAGATAGGTTCCTCACCTTACCTTGCTCTTGCTCTGCATGTTCAGCTGTTCACCTATCAAAACATGCTGCTGAGGGTTTTTTTAATTACGTGACTGCTGTGTAAGACGCACTTGAGAAGGATACTTGTGAATCAGAGTGTGAACATTATCAGGCCGACCGGACCAACCAAGTAGCAGATGTCTTTCTTTTGGAATGATTATCAATAGTAATCTTAAGATAATGACATTGTGTTGTTGCGATTAACATATTTGCCTTGTGCATAAAAGGTCTCTGGTTTCAGACACAAAACCAGCTTCAGGGGTCACAAGCTGGTGTCGGTCCAAAGCCCTGCTGTAAAATCTGTGGCACATCCAAGTGTGGTTTACTCAAACCAGAAAATACAGCTCAGTCCTGATGTTGCTAAAGCTCAGTTCAATTCAAATTTATTTATATAGCACCAAATCACAACATCAGTTGCTTCAACAATCAGACAACTTCCTGTGAGCAAGCACTTGGAGACAGTGGGAAGGAAAAACTTCCTTTTAACAGGAAGAAACCTCCAGCAGACCAGACTCAGGGAGGGGCGGCCATCTGCTGCGACCAGTTGGGGGTGAGGGGGAGGGACAAAAGACACACTGTGGAAGAGAGCCAGAGATTAATAACAACTGTGGGCCAAGCTAGTTAAGTTAAATGGGGGGAAAAAATCCTGACAGCAGTTTTGATACGTTGATAAATGAGAGAACACATCCGTATAATTATGAGTCTGCCTGCTATCAAAGAACCAAGTGTGGGATAATAAACCAAATTACTAAAGTGTGGGTTTAGCTAAACTGAGATTTAGGAAAAGACTTGCTTCAACTATTTGGCTTGGATTGTAGCTGTGCTTTAAAGTCTGTGTTAAACAAACAGCATTAAGTCAGATTCTGGTTTTAACTACGCGTTAAGTAGTCCCTCCGTTTTAGCTCCTTTGTCATTTTTCAAAATAAACCCAACTGGGTCGAGCTGTTATTTGTGCCTGACACAGTAGGAAAAAATCCCAAAAATAAATGTAACTATATCCAACAGCATCAGCAAACATTTATAAACATGCCGAACAACTGTACAAATACAATTTGAAGACAATCATATTTTAATGTTTGTCAGGTGTTAAATCTTTTATTTAACTGTGTATCACATATCACATCTTTACTTTTGGCTGCCAAGAACAATTCACTCCAGCAATTAAGTGTAAACTGTGTGGCTGGGTGTCTTGTCTTCTCTCACCAGCTGTCCACTTTTCTGTGAGAGCTCGCATTATTAGATGCTCTATATGCATTTTTCATTGCGACTGCCCATTTTCCCTGACCCCCTGAACAACAGTAACAATCATTTAGAATCTTCTGCAGCACACGCTGTTTTTTTTTTTTTTTGTTTTGTTTTGTTTTTGGGGTTTTTTTCATCAATTGTGGACAATTACCAAAATAACCATCAACAGATTGTTGTCTCGCTCTCGAAGTCGAATTCCAGATTGTGAGCCTCTCCCTCCCTCTCTTTGCTCTCCCAGAGACTAAATCAATACAGATGTTCGGGTACGGACTCGCAGCAATAATTACTATAACAAGCAAATCATTAGTACCTGAATAGAGTTAGCATATATATAAACTGCACTGGGTGTTACTTTAACTTTCTAATACTCTCATTATTTTGGTGCATGTTGAGTCAACATGATGCAATATGAAGTTGCAAAGCAGTGCTATAGTTAATGCACTTTTGCACTCACTGGTTAGAAAGAGATAAAAAAGCCTTAGGTTTTTATAGATAATTATAGCCAGACCAATATCATCAGCTGATATTCAGGGAGCAGATTGTCCGATATGGAATGATATTTAAAAAAATATTCTTATAAAACACGGTGCAGGAAAGATGATTTAAAATGTTCTCATCTAGTTCATTGTGCAGCAGAATGCCTGCAACTTTGTTTACAATGCTCCATACATGAAGACTGATGTCCAGGATGTCCCCTGCCCCTTGCACTTTGAGCTGGGATACACTCAGTATATTAAGTCAGTGTCAGTGACTTTGCAGTATTTTTAGCATGCAAAAGCAATACAGAGATGATTATTGGATTTTTCAGAGCTCCAACTTTTTTCTGCAGTTATTCTACAGTCTGTTTATAGCCACCAGAAGCAGAAACACTAAGGCTACCATGCAGCAGCCATCATCCGAGCTCAGATACATTTCTTTAAACAAGACATGAGATTTACGACCCCTCGTAGCCTGTTTGGACTCCGATCACTCTGTCCTGTTTTGAGGATTGGAAGCCATCACATATCAGCTTCCTCTTCATGACTAATCGAAGGCCAGTTGCATGCACATCCTTCGTGCATTCGCGATTATGGTGCATGAGGGACTTGCATGCTTTAACATCCATCTCTGTTGTAGCGGCTCCCAAAGCAGGACACTGCCTGCGTTCTGCTGCTGCTCAGGCAAATACAAACAGTGAAGTATTGTGACTGTGTCAGACCAGCTGGCTTTGTGTTTGTGAGTTCTGAGGCCTGCAGAGATCATCTGCTCCACACCTCAAGATGTCCTTTATCTGCAAAATATTAGACGTGCAATGCCTCGCAGCATTTCATTCACCATTTAGCTCTTGAAAGCATTAAAATTTTAGCATTTTCTTTCTTTCTTTTCTTTTTTTTAAAACTCTAAACACCTCATCTTAAAGGACCACAAAAACACAGAAAAGAGGACAAGAGTTGCATGTTGGCACAGACTGTTTTGAAACAACAACAACAGATTCTCGTTGTACTTATTTACCATTATTGTGAATATGTTTAGTGTGTGTCTTTTCAGGAGATATTGTGTGTTTTACATGCACTGAGACATTTCTGCCTGTGCACTCAGTGATGAGCCTTTATCCAAAGTTTATAGTTGATGTGAAGTTTTGCAAAAACTGTCAGTTTTGCAGATCATTACTCTCTAAGAAGCATTCAACAATAGCGTTGCAATTTTAACCTCTGCAATAGCCTCAGAGTTTGTTTTAGCAAAATACCTGTCCAATATTGCAAATAAACATACATAATTGTATTGTTCGTTATCCCGTAATTATCCCTACTGTGGCATGTTATGATTTAAGCGTTTATTTTTGACAGACAGCTGCCCCCATATGGAAGCCAAAAACAGTTTCCCAAAGGCCAGGCGAACCATAGCTAGCTTCATTGTGAGAACAAAGAACCATTGGTATTATTCATAATTAAACTCTTATTGTGTACTCTGCTGAATATTTCCATTCTTCTGCCTCTCTCCTGCTCACTCTCATTTCCCCTCTCGATACTTTGCACCTCGTGCTGGGAACATCTGTCTGGCGTCAGAGCGGAGCCTGGCTGTGCAGATTGGAGCAGGTAGAGGAGCACATTGTAGCCCAGCTAATGATGAGAGTGTCTGCCCTCTCTCTTGGAGGAGACGCAAGCTGCTGCTTCACGCTCGCTCACTCCACTCATACGCCCAGGGAAACAGATTTCCAAACATATGCAGTATGTTTTTAATCCAGTTGAGCACTTCATTTCCCAGCAAACACAAATAACCTTACGGGACATCCATATCTTATGACAAGGGGGTGGGCGCAAAGGAAGTGAACAATTTTCCTTTTTAATGTGATTTTTTTTCTCCCTCCAAAGTTGCTAAACATGCTCATAACCCAGGTTAACAGTTTGCTTGTTTGTGGTTTCGCAAACTTTTACGCAGAAGTGCCTACTGACTCCGAGTCCTGTGAAGCAACTTTATCCAGTCTAAACTCCACTCGGTGCACCTGTTGTCATCCTTTGTTTAAACTTAAACTGACAGGATAAACACATGTTCTTTGTGGTAAGTGTCTTAAAGAATACGAACAGATTGTTGTCAGTAACATAAATATGTGAAGTAAAGCGGAGCACCTGTTTAAGCGATTGATGACGAGAGTTGTGCCAGAATTTAAAGAATATTTTCAAAAGTTTCAAGATATCGACATAAAATTGTGTATTAGATATCATATTTTGTATTTTAGCTCGAATTAGTTTAACCCTGATAAAGTTTTGCACGCAGGTCATTCATCCCCCCCCTTTTTTTTTTTCCCGTAACAAGCCAAAAGTCTCCCCTGGTTCAAGTCAACAATAGTCCTTAACAGTGAAGCACAGCTGGAGGTGCTTAAGCATTTAGAACATATGCTCATCCTGTCAACTAGAGCCAGGCTGAATGTCAGAGGTGGTATTACATGGAGTTCATCTTTTGGACTCCCTCCCTGCAAAAAAATATCAACTCCAGCAGCCTTTCCTCTTCGTCTCTGCCGTTTTAGGACGCTAGTCTTTGTTAGTTCTTGCTTTATTTTTCTTGCATTACTTTTTTCTTTCGCGCAGCCGTCATGTATGTCTCTGATGTCTGCATCCAGGGACGTGTGTGTATGTTTGAAAGAAGTTGGAGGAGTGCTAGCAGGACAAAAATCAATGCTTTGTGAAGCGACATGCCAACTTGCCTGGCGCTTTTTTGCATCTCGACAGCCCTTGTCTTGAGTACAAACACCATGTAATAATACATCAATGTTATCTTACTTGCAGTTTATTAACAAACAGGTTCTTCTTCAGTGTGGGCTGCTGCTCTCACTGTTCTCTGCCACCTAAAGGGAGAATTACATAAGAATCCTCCGCTCAGTTGTCAGCTCCATCCCCCGTCCACATACAATAAACACACACTCAAGTGCACGCACGCTTATACGCACACACAATACTGTAGCTGATAACAGACCAAGCCTCTTGCCATCTCTATAACAACTGACCTCCCCGCCACGGTTGCTGTGGTGAGATGATTGAGGAGGTTTCACTGCATGAAGAACGTGAGCTGCGATGGTTTCCTGTGAGCAATTGGAAAGGTTGTTTGGGCGCAGAGGGAATAATCAGCATTTACGCGTGGCCTAATAACAACCCAAATTCCTGTTTGTATTGTCATGTGAATTAAATTTCTCGGGGGGTGGGGGAGAGTTGAAGCATCCAAAATCGCATCTCTTGCACATTTATTTTTATTTAAGCAGATAGGTCTACTGTGTCAGCGTGCTGGATTAATTTCCAGCCTGAGCCCTGTCCTGGATATATCACGAATGCTCTCCAAGAAAACAAGGACAACCTGGAAAGCCCTCTTTGATCCAGTCTGTCACACTAGAGCCTTGTAGGGGGAAAAAAGAGCAGATTGGACCTTGTCCATGAGAATGCAGTTTAAGAAACCAGTAGCTATGCACACATTAAGGCACTTCTTTTAATATGTGCCCCCTTTCTTCACACCCACGACCATTGTGTATAAAATCCTGTTTTTCCTGAAAAGATTTCTCGTCGCAGCCGCAGACAATGTTCCCCCACACAAGCTGTCGTCTTTGTCATCCCCCCACCCTCCACACACCCCCCACCTTCCACTTCAGTCAGTAAAGCAGGATCTTTGGCAGTCGGCCCCGCGTGCGAATTTGTGCGTTTCAGGGTACAGGTGGGGGGGGATTGACGGAGTCTGCCTACCTGTTCCCCCTGTAAAGTGGTCAATTTTTGACAGACGTGGAGAGGGGAGGAAAAAGCGGGCGCGGAAACCACAAAGAGAGGGGCGGGCAAATGAACAAATGTCAGGGTTAGCGGGGGGTTGCTCGGGCCGCAGCCGTGGAAAATGCTTCCTCTTAGGGGTGTCTCCTGGAGAAGGGGAGTGAGGCATGCTGATAAAAACAACTCACTAACAATTATGCTCACCTAAAATAGCCCTTACTTAAGTATATGGCATGCTTGCCAGTTAATTGTACACAAAAACAAAGACTTCACAAAGGACCTCCTGCAGCCAATGTATTTTCTTGTATTTTGGCATGATAATTAAGTGTGACAGCTATGAATGCAAAGTTGACAGATATTATAGGGGCCTGTCTAAATGTACGTACTGATTGTTTGGATTCCAAAAGTTATCCTAACTGTAAAAGTCGGAAAGTGGAGCGTAGTGCAAAGATCTACAGTGTATTGTGTAATGGATAAATAATTACAACTGGTAAGAAAGCGCAGCACACGTGCCCAGAAAGCAGTGTGCACGGTATGTCAGAGTTACCGACGCTTGGTGGTGGAGTTTTGACAGTTATCTGTAGAGACGGATAGAAAAATAGGCTGGCTCGGTTTTACTGATATTAAATAAATATTGTGCCCGTTTCTGTGAATGTAACAATGCTTGACAATTACTAACATTGGATAATAAAGGAGCCCTTTCTCCGCAGATTACAGCCCATATCTGGTCTCAACCAAGCAGCTGACTGCAAGGGATTTTAATGACAGTGCTCCTAATATTCCCAGGAGATAATGCTTTTTGTAATGGCAACTGAAAATCGGCCGTCAATAGAAAGCATTCACTAGAATCCGGTATTTTATGCTTATTACACTTGAGTAATTTCAGTATGAATGCTGCATTTCTTCTGAGTTGCTCTCTGGATTTGTTCAAGTTGTTCTTATTGATATGCTGTAGGACTAACAAACATAAAATCTACTAAGACCTCTGATCTGTACCATTGACCATTATCATAGCCAAGAGGTTTGTTGCAATGTGGTATTTTTATGCTACACTTGGTGAGAAACCTGTTTACATTCCAGGGTGCTGTATAGTTCACTTCTCTCTGCAGCTCAGTCGGATTCCAAAGCACTGTATAGATTTCTTTCAGCTGATGAAATTAAAAAGACAGCAGTGTGTGTGTGGTGTGCCTTCCAGCAACGCGATTTGCCTGCGAGTTCACGATACGGGTTGAAAGGGGAGTTCCTTTGGGGAGGATTAAATAGCTCCCTCTCTTCCTTCCCTCCTCCCCTGCCCTCCATACTTGCAGAACACAAACAGCTTGCAGGGCTGTACAGTACTTGTACAACATGTTTGCCACAGTGCTGCTCACAGGTAACAATAAGCCAAGGTCAGAGGTTAAGAGGGATTGTGGAGCTCGGATTCTTGTGCGTTCCTCTGGCAAACATTGTGCACGCACAGGCACATGAATCAGTGCCCATAGTATAGCTGGGAGAAAGTGAGAGTGAGAGACAGAGAGGGTGAGCTGGCTCAGTAGAGAAGGGGGTATCAAGAAGAACGAGACCAGGGCTGGCTGCATGAAGACATGTGAGGCAGGTCTATAAGGTTAGGACGGTGATAGTTTGCAGTCTTTTAAGCTGCTCTGACGCCAGTTAGGCATCTGCGCAAAAATAAAACCTGATGTTAAAAAGAGAGAGCTTAAAAAGGAGCTGTGCTGATCATAGAAATTGCACCTGCTGAGAATGGGCACTGTCCTCTCCAAAAAACTGACAGCCCTAGATGTTTGTTCAATCCGCTTAAAAGGACCCATGTTTGTGTAATCTTCTTATACGAAGAACAAAAAGGAAGTGTTCGAAAATGCTTGAATATGTCTGCTCTTAATGTCCTCCTACAAACAGTCAACGTAGATTTCTTTTAACCTTAAAAACACTCTTCAGCTCCACCTGAATGAAAATGATAGGGGGCTTTTTAATCAGTGGCACAGAAAGTACTCAAACATTTTACTTGAGTAAAAGTAGCCATGCCACAGTGTTAGTTGTGCATTTAAACTGAAATAAATTCAGTACAATTTGGAAAATACAGGAAAGGAAAGAGATATGTTGCCATATTTTGATTATTATGTTCACATAAGAAAAACTCTAATGTAGATCGCTGGATTCCACTTGATTTAGAGTACTTGATTTCTTGACGTCTTTAACCGAAGGGGTAGAAGATCAGAGAACATTTATTGACATATTTTGTTATGAGGATTTCATGGTATCAGTGTCACCTGCTGGGGGGAAAACATGAGTTGTTGTATCTTCTTCGAATTAAATTGTTCCAGAAGGCTTTCTGTCCTTTTCTCTATTGATTTAAGCTCACCCCTTTTCTATAGGTTTGTTTTATGGGAGATCATAGAGGTGAGCAGCTGATGAACATGGATTTTGAATCTCTTGGGTTAGATTTAAAAACCAGAATGAAAGTCTGTGAAACCAGCTCTCTGCCTCCATCAATGTCTTTGAATGGGAAGGAGATTATCCATTTAATCTCTTAATCGTGCGTACTGTATACATAGCTGGTCCTGTGCCTAAAACCCCATCCTGATCAGATCACAGCCGCCGTTTGCGATGTTTCCATCTAGCCCACAGACTATTTCAGGTGAACACCAACTCTGTTTCACATGATCCTCTCCAACTGTCAGCATATTACACCCTTGGTGCCCTGTTAAAATGAAACCCAGACCAATGGTGCATAAAATTGAATGTGGAAATATGTAGATTTTAAAGTACAGCTTTTTAAAAATCCCTCATTCCCACAAATGTATTCAGAATAAAGGCAGCTGTTTCATAACATGAATTAGGTTACTGTACATTTTGCGCAGTATATTTTCCCCAAAAGTAGGAATTAATAATGAAGATGCTTTTTGGCCTGAAATTGCTATTCAAACAATTATGTACTTAGTTTCTTCCAACAAATGCATTCCACATTATTGTTTTGCCTCATAGCAAAGCACCTAAAAGACTAAAACCTTTCATTCCAGCAAAGGCCGCTATTGGTCACCGTCAATAAAAGCATAAAAGCATTTATTTCCCACGTTTGTCAAATTAACAGCATACTCCATCTCCCATAGGACTTGTAAGGTTCATTAACCTTTCTGTGAAGTGGGACAGGTTTCCAGCAGTTACCATAACCTCTGTCTCGCTCCTGCCTCAATTATAATAGAAGAATTAAACATCCAGCGATTCAAAACAGTAATGCTGCCTCTTAAATCCCTTTGTACCAGCTCTCAGTTGTTAATGACTAAAGACACTGAATGAACTGTGGAGTTATCAACAGATGTAACTGTGGACAGAAGCAAATCAAATGGCTACTCTGCACAGCGAGATTACTGAATATACATGTACAGTTTCTGTTTTGTGGCCAGAATGTACTTTTTCCAAAAACATTTATTGTGTTTTCTAATAGTATGTCGACTTTATGACTTTGGCTTTTTGTGAATAACGCATATTTGGCTTAATTTAATCGAAAGACTGTGTTACCACTGTGCGGAAACAATACGTGACGATTTAATTGTTGTAAATTGTAAGCTGCTTGCCCAAAGTTTTCCTACGAATCTAGACCTCGGCCAACCGCCCCTCCAAAGTCAAAAGAACAACCTGACCTTGAGCTAATTAAATGGTCAATTACACGCCTGTTGATCTCTTTTAATTTCTTAATAATTCCATTAACTGTGTGGGAAAGAGTTAGTTCTCTTGTCCACCTACTCCTCCTTCATCCTCCTCTCCCTCTGACTCCCTTCCTCCTACTTCATGTGCCAGCCCACAAGGTTTTTGATTCTCATTTATTTTGTGTCACTGTTCACAGCTAAAAAAAAAAAAGATGATTTAATTCAGTGCCATGGACTCGTCAGTAAGCTCCAACCTCCTCCTCTGCCCCCCTTACATCTCCCCCGTGCTTTTATGTACTAATCAAATCCAGCACGTGTCTCGACGTATTTGTAGGCCTACCGCTCTATTGTAATTTCTTCATCTACAATCTCCATGGATTTCCAGTCTTGCCGGCAGAAACCAGCGAAGCCATGAAGCGCGGAGGCCTCGTGCTTGTGCGTGCATGTCCTCTGATGCTACTTGTAGGCAAGCTCAGGCTGGGATTTTCCAGTGCCACCCCCGTCAGTGGGAAGCCCTACATGGGGACATGTCAGCGCCTTGTTTGCTTGTTGTGCTGATGAAGCTGGGGGTGGGGCGAGTGGGCAGCCTTGTTCTGGTTCCAGGATTCCCTTCAAATGAGTCAGCCAGCCCCCACTCAAACTGACTGTTACCTTGGGAACTCAAGCTTGGGCTTCCCTCAACAGTACTAAAGTACAGACTCATCAGCACCCATACTTGCTAACACACACGCAGTAGGTGTAAGGGAAGCAGCACCCAGGTTGGATAAAATTAGCTTATTAAAGCTCTCTTTGGCCTGTACTCTGTCCTGTTAGGCCCAATCTGCTCACTGAGTTTGAGATGACCAGCCCAGCACAGCCACTTTGTAATGTGTGCAAATTAGACTGAATAGATGAGTGCGATAATGAGTTTGGGCGGCTAGTTTCTTAAGTCAGTGATTTGAGTAATAGCATCCCACCCTGCTAATGAGCATTACCAAAGGAGTGTAGGTTTAGCATGTCACAGTGTGTCAGGTGATTTCAGCGGTGGCTGGAGTTCACTTAATAACTGGACTGTTTATGTTTCCATCTCAGGTTCATTACCGAAGCCCAATGAGTTTCTTTACTGAAGCTATTAGTCCAGCAGGCTATTGTTAAGTGGCTTAATTTGTTCATGCACTGAAGCAGATCAAGGATGACGCCCCCAGTTCCTTTTACCCTCTCCTCCAAATTATATTTTTCTACTAACCATACACCCCAGATTCCATCCCATTCGGTTCAAAAGACACAGCCACAAATACCACTAAAAATGCTTTGACTTAGTACATGTTTTAAAGACATTGTAGCTGTGTGTGACTACTTGGATAACTCTTGATAATTCCATCACTGTAGTATATTTGAATGTATAAGATGAAGTTTACCACTTGTGCATTTTCCTGCATTTTGATGGTGTACAGCTGCCTCACTAACTGTACAAAAATGAGCATAACCCGTATGTTAAAAGTGTCAGCCTTTCAGTACCAGCTCAGCCAATAAGCAAAAGCTGTGCTTATTGGCTGAACATATTGGCAACTCCCAGGTCATGCAGTACTGTGCTTTGTCAAGGCCTGTTAGTGAGCCATCAGCAATATCAATGTATCCAGTCCTAGTTAATAGTGATGTACACTTGGCTTGTAGTGTGCTGTTAGCTATGAAGCTACTCTTCAGCATTAGTTAATTTTTGTTATAATAGAAATCATGAAGCAAAAAGAAACTCTATATACCTGCTGTCTTGCAGCTAGCTCCACAAAGACACAAGCCACGCCAGAGAATATAGTAACCTTTTTTGTGTGCCCACTTTCCACCAGCAAGCTAAAGTTGTTTACCTGAGCTGCTAATGAAGCAATGCTATCCATGTGACAAACACTCTGCACTCACTAGGGCTTATTAAAATAATAGTATCTTGCTGGTTTGCCAGTGGAAAACCTTCAATGTGCAGAACTAGGAAAAGTTCACTGTGCATTATTAGTAACATAACATGTACATCCAGTGTAGCTAAAAACGAGTAGGTTCTGTTGGTTGGTAGAAAGGTGGCTCCTCGTGACGGCTGCGGGGGGAATTGCATGTAAAACACCAGAACACTACCACATGGTAATTAACAAATAATGCACCACACACAAGTGCAAATGCTGAAAACAGCATTAGTCACTCACGTAGTTTGCGTTGTAGGCTCTACAAAGATTCACCATAGAAGTCTAAATCAGACGTTAGGCGGCTTTCCTCCTAACCCTGAATAATCTTTAATGTGCAGTCGTGTTGAGGGATCCTTAAAGAGCAGTAATGAAATCTTAAGCTGTTATCTTAAGTTGCAGTTACTCTACTGGAAATACTCTGTGTATACAGAGCATGCAGGCAACGGAAAACATGAAGCCCACTCACTAGTGGGGAATGCACTAGACTGTCCTTTAAGTCCAGGAAAATTTTAGGCATGCTTTGCTTATGTGATAACAGCTTAGTGATAGTTGCCTCAGGTGGGCTAAATAGTAGCAGGAGTTCACAGTTGAATCTGTAAATTCTTCTGGCCAATACCTGTTGTCTTTTAGGCCACCAGATTTACAGCAATATGTGAAATTGCTCAATTATATCAGCCTCCGACTTCTTCGGAGGCTCAGCAGTCACTGTTGTGCTGATTAGGAGGATTGGCACAGTCACAACACATGGGTGAGATGACAAACCAGTTACACGTCAGCCCGATTAAATCCTGAGTGGTACCCCAGACTGTAACACATAGTGGCTTTTAGTTTTCTCCGTTGTTAGCCAAAGTTTATGAAGCCAGATCAACCATAATCCCAAATGTGTGGCTGTAGAATACTTGCTTGGTGCCATCGTCCTAAAACTGAAGTAAAGACGAGGAAAAGCAAGAGTGTACCGCAAGTGTTCCTTCTTCTAGTTTAAAGTTTGGCATGGGGCCTGGACAGGTTTGGCAAGGATGAAGTAACCCATCTGAGATGAAGTAACAACCTTTAGAAAACTGGCAACTTTTTCCACAGTGCTCACAAACTGTTGGCTGGCTGTCAGTTTTTGCTAAGCTTTTGGTGCCCAGTATTGATCATATCTGAGCTTTTATGCAGGAGAATGACACTTACATGGCCATAAACATGGCGTCACAGTTGGTGGCCAAAGTTGGCGGCTGAAAGATTGTTTCCACATCCTATCTGAGGATCAGGTCATTAAAAGGTGTCATGCATGCAGCTGTTTATGTGTTGTAATCATCCAGTATCGCTGCTCAGGGCAAAAACTAAAACGGGGATTTCGAGGAAACCTTTTCAGCATGAGTAGAGATACCGGAGAAACCCCTGTGGTGTAAAAGAAGTGGCACACGCCACAAGTTTGAACTCGACTGATGGGAATGTCTGCTATGCTGATAAAGACAACAGCGTGCATAGGAGAGCCTGCCTTTGACTGGGTCACTGCTCCTATAGTTCCTGTGCATTTTGGGACATAAAAGAAAGGGGGTGGGGGCTGAATCCAGACTCACAAAATATTCTAATTTACTGCATAATTTTTTACTGTTTTGTAAGCAAAATGTTGTATACTTTGCCTAAACTCTGAATAATTTTGAACATAAATTTGGTGCTTTTTCCATTTATATCTGGATTACACGTTCTGTAGTTGAGCAATGATGCGATTTTTCTGTGTTTAACCTGTAAACCGTGAGGTTCCTTGTGAGGCAAGGACTTTTAATTCACAATAACCCTGCAAATGAATGGGCTGATTACTGAGGCGAAGATGAGGAGGTAGTCATAAGCACTTGGCTTGAGTGGAATCGGCAAGGGAGGGTGGAGGGGAGGGGTGGCGGTGGCAGTACAAGTCCAGCCTCAGAAATAGAGCTGTGAACACCATCTGTCATGCTCTCTCTCCCCGTCTGTTAGCCTGACTGCAAGTAAAAGGGAGAATGATGCTCTCAGAACTGCATTAGAAGGACGTGGGTGCTGATTGTCGTAGGTGTGGGTTTACAGGGTGTGCAAGGGAGGGGGAAGTGGTGGATATACAAGGAGGTGCATGAGTAACTCTTGCTGACAAAGGGAAGCACTCACCCACATAGAGAAGGAGAAGGGTTGTTGGGCAAGCGGGTATTCCTGCTGAAACCGCACCCCTGCACCCACCCACCGCCTCTTTGTGGACTCCTACCTATCGGCTCGTGTCGGAGGATTCCTAGCGGAAGTTATGTAGACACATTATACAAACACACTGCTCATCTACTGCCCTAAGAGAAGTTAGAAATTCATGTATAGCATTAAGCTCACTTTCATAAAGTGACACATCTCACCTTGTTTCACCATTTTCAGACAAAGCGGAGATGCGCCTGGGGTCCCATCTACTATCTTTTTTAAGAATTTCATGATGGTAATAATACCGCTATCAAGTCTGAACTAATTCTGATTCATTTTATGGATTGAGATAAATTTGCTGGTTGGTGGTTAGCGTGTCAGGCTTTTACGTGACCCACAGAAAAAGCTCTGCCGCATGCCTTTTTCTAGATTATCAGAAATTATTCATTGCTCATAATGTGTAGGTTGTTTGGGATCCTTTCTGCCTTTGTTTGAGTCAGAGTGTGAAATAGTCAGTAAAACATGAAGGCAAGCAACGCCACGATGAATGTAACACCACAGCTGGGCGCACATAAGTTAGACGTGACTGGCTCCTACATTTAACGAGCCGAGACGAGTGACAAAACAAATATTTAGTAAATGCTGTTTCTTTAAGATCTGGAAACGAACTCTGGATTATAACTTAATGATATTTCATATGTGTTTAAACTGTGTAATGAATATAGATGTTGATATTTGTATGATTGGCCGTGATTGGCCTTTGCGGGTGGCTCAGAGGTCGGGGTCAGCTTTACAACAGCTTGCAGGGACACTGTCTTTTTAAGGGCAACCTCCAAGGGCGTGCGTTTCCTGCTCTAGTGTCTTGAACTCAGGCCTTCCATTTCAAAGGGGGTTCCCCCTGTTCACTGCGTGGCCTCGCTCTCACAAACATATCAAGAAACAAAAATACTTAGCTTAAATTAAGACAAGTGGTAAATTTCTTTTTTACCAGTGCACGTGCCACCAGCAGAATATTATGTTGTTTGGATTCACCTTTATGATAAGAGTGGCACAAAAGAGATCCACCTTGAACAACACAAAAACCAAATCTGCCCCATTTAGGCGTCAAATCTCCAATCCCACTGCTGCTCCTTGTTCACTGTTTTTAGTGCATACCAGGAGATATTTAGTTAGTCTCCCCTCGATAGACTTAAACACCCTCGTGCATCGGCATAAATCACATTGACACTTTCAGTTTTTATCTCTGTTAGTAGCTGGTGTTCCCACATTGCTCAGTGTGTGATTCACTATCACAGCTTAAATGGGTATTCCCCTCAAATGAGGAAACGAGACATATGCATTGCTTATAATATCTCCCAAATAACTCGAGTCTTTTTACTGGTGAGTTAACTCAGTCTGGGTAATCCATGAAATGCTTTGTTTGTTTCATTATAGTTTCTAAAGAGAAGAACTTAAATTGTTTCTTGGTGAAAGAGTTTGGAGCATTAAAATTCAGGAATTCGTAATATTTGACTTTACAGTGATTATTTAAAAAATTCATAGCATAGATTAAACAAGAAACAAGAAATAATTGTTATTCTGCTGAGTACAGTTATCAGAAGTGGACTGTGGTCTTACATGGTCACCAACTATACTCAAGTCGACATTTTAAACACTCAAAGTGTGCCAATAACAATGTCCCTCACACCATTACACCATTACACCACCAGCCCAAACCATTGATACATGCAGGATGGATCCATGCTTTCATGTTTACGCCAAATTTAAACCTTACTGAGTATGTCGCAGCAGAATCTAATCTTAGACCAGACAGTGGACAATTTTGGAAACAGAAGATTTAGGCAGTACCGTAGCTGCAGTTTCCTGCTCTTAACTGGCAGGAGATGCATTCATTGTGGTCATCTACCACTGTAGCCCATCTACTTCAAGGTTTGACGTGTTGTGTATTCAAAGATGCTCTTCTGCATACTTTGGTTGTAACCAGCGGGCATTTGAGTTACTATTACCTTCCAATCAGCTCAAAGCAGTCTGGCCATTCTCCTCTGACCTCCTGTACGAGCAACGCATTTTCACTCAGACAACTGCCGGCAGATATTCTCTGTAAACCCTAGAGATGGCTGTGTGGGAAAATCCCAGTATATCAGCAGTTTCTGAAATACTCAAACCATCCGGTCTGCCGCCAACAACTGTGACACATTTAAAGTCACTTAAGTCACCTTTCATCCCTTCTGTGATGCTCACTTTGAACTTCAGCAAGTCGTCTATTTCCTGACTTGATTGACTGATTAGATATTTACTTCAATGAGCATACAGTACTATGAATATATGTGTTGGTATGAAACTTTAATACCCATCACCATGTTTTTTATGCATGGTGAGCAGTGCATTACTGCATTATGAACAGAAAGCTTGGTGGTATCTGTGTTTTAAGTGCAGTGAATGAGCATAGAAGAATCTCACGAACACAGACATTTAAAATGTAAATGAGAAAATACTTACAGGGAAACAGTGGTAATGTTTGTCTTGCATAGAGAATGAAGCTGTTTCTAGTGTCTTTCAACTTTCAGCTGCTGAAATAGCACAACAGTTAAAACACTGACATATTAGCCGTGAGTACTCCATTAGGCTTTTTTTTCTTTATTTTGTAAAGATCCTGATTTTAATGTTCTGCTGGTTTTCTACACAGCGCTTCAATCTGAGCTCATTTCTTACATGAACAGCTAATGATAGAAGATCTATGTTTGAATGTTTTCAATGAATAAGCTGCGTTTTTCACATTGGCTTTATGGTCGAGCATATAGAAAATAGCTGAAAACAACTGTTTTCTCTGACATCTGCATTATGCAATGTGTCTTTTATCTTCAGCTTGAGGTAAAAAAAACAAGCCAAAAATACAACTGCTGGTGAACATAGATTTTGTACAGCAAAAGTGTTGCACTGTTTATTCCCTGGGCATGTTTTTGAGGAAACTGTATTTTTTAAGAGAAAGGAAGAAGTTTATAGTGTTAATATACAATTTATGTGTATATGTTAGAGTGGAAAATATATCAAGCCCTTTATTACACAGTCATTAAACCATTTCTTCTAATATCTATGTTTTACTTATAGATCTGTGTTATAGATCAAGTCACCTAGAGTCATTTACTCCATTTACCTTTCTAGAAATTACCTGACAAATTTAACCTGCTAGATCCCCGTAGTGCAAAGTCAGTGTGAAGTCCATGTGTTAATAGTGCAGGTAACAGCCTGGGGATCATGTGTCCTTGCAGTTAAATGCAGACAGCTCCCTCTTCTAAACGAACCGGAGCATTTCAAGTTGTGAGACTGCAGCTGAGGCAGACTATCTCCTGCTGCGTGCTACTGTTAGAAAGGGCAACTTCAAACGATGTCCCGACCTGACTCCTCTGACTTATTTCAGAGTTTAGGTGTGAAAACAGCTTCAGTGTATAAAGTCTTGGATATCGTGCCTCAGAGTATCTTGATGTCTTAGGTTATCTCGGTTAGTAAAGTAATATTATGCTTATTTTCACTACAGAAGGGTTTTTTTTCTATAAATGTTACAGATTTATAAGCAGCATTCAAATTCTCTTGGCATACTAGTGAATCTCAGTCTTGGATTCTTTCTTCATCAACAATCAGATGAATCACTCACAGATTTTTCATGGGTGGGGTTAATACGAAAATCATTTTATGCTTAAAGTTTTTAGTCTGATTAAACTGTTCCACGGTCCAGCCTGATGATTGTCTTTTGAATTTTCAGTATTTTTTTCCACAACTTCAAAAGATCCAAATGTTTTTTTGTTTTTATTATCATAAATACTGCAAGGATAACATGCTACACATACCCATACCTTAAAATGGGCGTTTCTTCATAAAGGTTATTAACACAGATCGTGGCTGTCATTCAGCGATGCCAACTTGTCATGTTTGGCGTCACACCCCACAACCAAGTCCCTGAGGGAGGCCGCCCCCCATGTGAGATTGCCCTGTGGGTCACAGTGAGTAAGTGCGTCACTCCCCAGTGAACATTAGGATCAGCAACCCCAGCACGGCCCTGTTCGGTCACAGCGACTGTGATAGCAGCTCTGCTCCGTACAGATTAATCACTCCAACCCTTAAACTACTTTTGTGATTTTTTTTATTTTTTTTTTGATTTCTTGTGAATAATAATATATGTGATTGTGTGTTAGATCGGCATATTATTGACTCCGCATATTATTGACTTCTTTTATTATTTGGCTAAATTTCAATATTTTATTCATTTGCTGTTGTTTATACACTATGTATTATAATGAAATTAAAAGGGCACAGGGTGCCTGGGAGGATGAGCGAGAACTGAGCATTAAGATGTGGGAAAATGTTGCACGTTCAAATGTTGACTACCTGTTGCTATGGCAATGGGTTTGGATTCTGCAGGCTGCAGGACACTTGCTATTTCTAAATAAAGCTTTTTTTTTTCTCACCGATCGGTGGATGAAGATACTCACATTTGAAACTAATCTTCTGAATTTGATCAGTCTGTGTAAACACTCCAATGCTTGCTGTTATTTTTAAAGAGAGGTTACAGGATTATAGATAAGAGCATATGCACGATACAGAATGCATGCTTTAAATCTGCTGAAAGAGTGAATTACTATTTGAAACTGATAGTAATATGCTAAGGTCGTTTGTGCATCTCAGTCATTCTGACATAGACCTGCACACTCTGTGTGCTTATAACTGTAGTTTTAGCATTTTAATTGGCATTATGAACCGTTATCATCCTCAAAGTACATTTCATCTGCTGCGAGGTGACAGCTGCAGTCTTCAAGAAGCAAAGAGAGAAGTCAAACTATGGTTGGTCTGCTTTAAATAGTCCCCTGTCCCACGTATGAGTAAATAGCAAAATAAAGCTTTTAATTTACTTGTCAAGAAACCTGGATAGGCATTGAAAGTGTTTATTAGTGTCCTCGAAAAGATGTCGTTCCAACAGTTGGATGCATTTATCCTCTTCAAAACATATATCATAATCATAATCTGGATGCACCATTCCCAAGATGAAAATTAAAACATTATTTCTGTTTTTATCCTTCTGCTTTACCTTCTTCTGCTCTGGGCTGCTGTCCTACTACAGTTTTTATTCTCTGTGGATATGTGTTCTTATTAAACTGGAACTTGAATTTCAAGCTGAGATTGGGGGGGAAAAGCAGCTTGGTCCTGCCTGTCTTTTGTCCTTGGTGCTGCTTGTTAACGCAGTACCCCCGTCAGCCTGTAGGGGGAGCCTGTGCGTGGCAAAAAGAGGACAGAAATAGGTGCTGAGACCACATACTCCAGTCTGTGATGGGGACTTCCACGCTTACCTCAAGTGGGTTTTGGGCCATTTCACAGACAGCATATTTAGTCCTTTTCCACCCACTCAAGGATGCAGCCGTCTTGCAGTAAATAGCCAAGTATATTAAACAAACATGCCTGTGTGCAATTTGCAGTGTGAAGTGCCTGACTGTGTGCTTCCTGGGGCTGAGGGAGTTTAACCTGACAAATATACAGCAGAAAATGCTTATGAAAATATCTGCACTTCACATTGGGTTACATGATATCTGTTTCTAGGCAACAAGAAGTTAATATACAATTAATAATATGGGAAATTGGAAATCTTCTCAGTAGTTTAATTTGCTTGGGAACTGTCTTTTGTCTGAAAATTGTCTCTTGTATTCTGATATTAAAATACCTGGTCTTTTATATATTTAATTTTGACATACTTTAACCTGCAGTGTGGATGCAAGCTTGTACTGGAGCTTTTTTCCCCCCAATAATCGCCAAATATTTCACTGTTTATTGGATCTCGAGCTTGCTGTTACTTCAGCAGGATACAGTCTACTAGCATTGGCTTGAAATAAATTAAATGGCCAGCCTTGTGGTTATAAAGACTGGACTAATTGAATGTAGAACATTTGCCTATGGGAGCATAAATCTGAAAGAAGAGCAGCCTGTGCTTGCTGTCTGTTTTGTCTTTCTTATCAAATCTTTGCTATCGCTGGGTTTGTCACAAAACAAACAGGCTGTGCTTCATAATTTGCCCGGCTAACTTTTGTGTTTTAAATTCCAGGGCAGTGCACTCAAGGAAGGACAAATAGAAGGAACATCCCTCACTGGTAAGTAAGATCTTCTATTGACTATTCGTTGTGTAACCTTGGCTTCATTACTCCCAGGTTTAGTTTAATTCCAGAAAGTTGATCTGACTCATTGATTGTGTGTAGGCTGTGCAATTTGCTCTGGTATATATTATATATAATTAGTTGGAATAATTCCATATTATTGTTTGGACTTGTAGATTTAAGTCTTACTATAATTTATGCTAAAGTATTTCAGTATTTTTGTATCACTTGGAGGAATTTAACATTTTTCCTGTATAACCTTTAAGTCACTCTTTCGTGACCCCTCTCCTCAGAGTAATTTTAATTCCTTCCCACTATTGTGAATTTAAAGGGCTTAAAAAGTGCACCAGTACTCGCACACACACAGAGATGCACACGCCGCCATCATCCTCCCCCGTGGAGCTGGTTATGTTTACTGTCTTGCAGTGTTGGTGATGATTAAAGAGGATTTATCCAAAGAAAATCTGTAGCCAGTTTATTACCCACAACCCAGACTGACTAAAGAATTCTCAGAATTCAGAGTTAACGATATTTATGGCCGTACAGCTCCCTTTGGTTTAAATAATCCACGTGGATTTTGCTGCACAACAAAAAGAATTGGGATGTCAAAGATTTAGCACACACTTACAGTCAATTGTTATAAAATGCCAGTCCCCACTCTCAGCTCTCCTGATTCTGATTCTTTGGTTTTTCGTACAGATTATAAGCCGCCAACCCCGCCATCGAACTCTGGTTTTCACCGCTACCAGTTCATGTTGTTCGAGCAGCCTCCAGACGCGTCTGTGTCACTCACGGAGCAGGAGGAGGCATCCCGGGGTAATAACTCCACTCACCAGCTTCTTCAGTCTGCTACATTGTTTTCCCACTGCAGTATCATCTATCATATACCAACAGTGGCTGGTTGCCAGCATCTATCTGTTGAATCAGCAATGAAAGTTTACAGCAAGGAATTGAAACCTAACAGTTCCTCTCACATTATAGGTTTTTGTGGTTTTTGGGAAAGTATTTTTGGAACAGACAATAAGAAGCCACGTCATTTTACAATATTCATTTCCTTTAGAGGGAGTACTCCTTAATTTAGGGTGTAATATTTCCACATTAGGCTCTGCAACTCCTGAAATATCTGTGTTGATTGAGTACGTTTTACTATAAACTTGATCTTTGTTAGTGTTGCGATTCACTGTGCTGCCTTTGTTTCATAAAGACCCATGTCATTCTGCATAATTCACAATTAAGATGCTTTAATCAAAGCATTCGGAGTTGCTTTAGGAAGATAATTTTCTCCAAATGCTTGAACTTAACAAGGGAAATGTTAATGAGGTTAGTGAGTAAGTCTGCTGCAGCGTTAATGCCTGCGGGATCAAGACAAGTATTATTGGCTCCCACGCACACCTGCACGAGTCTGCCTGACCACGTCTTGTTAACCTCCGCCAAACCTAAAAGGCCCATCAACTACGTCACATGCTTCCACGTGAAAGGTCGTTTTAGTTTGATGATATTATATCCATACATCCTTTGATTCAACCTTGTTTGTCTTGCAGAGGTATTGTTTTGTTTACGCTTTTGGATTTATTTCTTTTTTTTCGTACTTTTCCATCCCCCTGAAGTCTGTGTGGGAAGGTGGGCTGTAGCACTTGGATGCACAGTACAGCACCTCACAGGAGGCGTGTCTATCTGTCTATTCGAGTCAGGTCACAGCCGGTGATTTGAGGGGAGATCAGGGTGGTTTGAGACTTCAAGCGCTGCGGCCGTGAATAAGTGGAGCTGCCAGTCTCGGCTGTTTGAAGTTTTGACAGCTTTGTCAGCAAACAATCCGGGCACATTAGGCTGAGGTCTGTTTGATGTTGAAACCTTTGGAAAAAGAAGTGTCAAAAGAGATATAGTTTGTAGTATGTTACTTATTCGGCGCACTTTGGGGAGGTTGCGATGAACTCTTGCCGCATCGTTGGGGCATTCGCGATGTCACAGCTGGTTAAGCTGAAGTAATACTAGCATGAATAATAGTTTACTATTTAGAATATTTTTAATGTATTCTTGTGCAAAATAAACTGCTCTCACACAGAAGTTGCCCACTCGTTATGAAGCATTTGAACTGAGTGGATCCACCCATCCTTAATCGAGTGGATGAGCGTAACTCCCGCTGTAAGACTTCCTCTCTCCTGCTAGCTGCTCTGTCGATACAAGGGAAATGAAATTAAAAAAATTCTCCCGGATAATCACGCGCTTCATTTGATGGGTCAGTTCTGGACACAATAATATGTCAAGAGAATAGATAATTGACAATAGTGTTTTACACATTAAGAATGAAAGCCTAGTCGTGGTGTATGAGCAGAAACAAAACATGTGGGATATTTCAGGCCCTATTCTCTGGTTTACCTGCTTCCTTATTTTTGCCCAATTGTCCCGGAGCTCGTTAATCCCGCACGGAGAAGAGGAACGGAGGGAATCCCATGCCTCCCCACCTCCTCCGTTAAGTATGTTCACTTATTAGCGTCTGTCCTCCCTCCATGTGGTATGACACAGAGAGAATTTTTCATAGCCCATGACATTAATTGATGTGATTTGCGAAGGGAGAGCATTTAGCCGTGGGTGGAAGACTCCTAATGATCGTTTTCCACTTCCAGTAGTGCAGTCATTGACTCAATTTCATCTCAGATTTTTTCTCTGTTTTCTTTTCATCTCTGGCCATCACTTTACTAATAAAGGGGGTGAACAATTAGAGGTGGAGCAGGGCTGTTGCGAGGAGCCGTGGGAGTCGGCAGTGCCTCCTGCGTTAAGGTTATGAATGTGGGTCATTGAACTGATGGGGACAGCTGGTTTGTTACACAAGGAACTACAGGGGGGCTGCGCTCTTGGCATGGGGCACAGGGGCGTCATCGTAGGGAATCCCCATTGCTCTGGCTGTCCCTGACTGGAGGCTGCCCCCGTGCCAGGGTTGGGGAGGGGGGCAGCCGTGGGCACTCAGACCCTTGTGATACTTGTCAGCCACTTGGCAAGCCCTTAATATGTCCTGCTACTGTTTGGTGCCGACGAGTCAGTTTGTCAAGGGAAACAGTGTTACAATGCCGGGAGGGAAACCCCAAGGCCTCGAGAGAAGCCTTGGGGTGATGTTTCAGCCTACACGTTAGTTTGCACATACGCTGTTCGCGCGTCGAGCATTCCACGTCCTGACTTGAAGCTCAGCAGCTGGTATCGACTGATCAGAAGCAAAAACTATGATGAGTAAAAAAGAGAAGATAAGAATGAAAAAAAAAATTGGCCATGTGTTCTGTATTATTATTTTTTTGTCCCTGATAAATTGTTGGGAAGGCGACAGTCACGTCATGCAAATGAATGGCTCACAGTGGCGTTAGCTGCTGGATCGTACACATTGCCTATCTTGCTTCCTAGAGCCCCTACTGCCAGCTCAGCACACTCCACAGTAATTGAAGCCATTTGCAATGTTGCAGTGTGGTAATGGGCAGATCCATGTCTACCACCCACCCACAGCCTCTACCATTAATCAGAGCTGCGTGGAGTCAAGAGAGCCAGGATTTGGTTGCTACAGCAGGCCTGAGTTTCAGCCAGGAGTCGGCTGCCTTAAAGGAACACTTTAACGTGTTGAATTTTGGCTGGTTGTGTTTTTTCTATGTGTCTTTTTTTTTTTTTTTTACAGAGTCTTGACAGGCTCGGAGTAAAAGTTAAAGTGTCTTGACTTTTCCTCAACTTCCCTTATCCACAAATATCTTTATAGTATTTCTAAAATGGGTTACTTCCAGCTGACAGAATATAAGTATAAGTGAAGTAATTTGTTAATGAGTCACTTAGTTGATAATTAAGAAACTCATAAAAATCAGAAAGATATCTGCTGCTTCCAGCTTCTCATAATTTCCTTTGGGATGAGTGAAGAAAACACAGCAATTGATAATGAAAATGAGAGTTGCACACTTTTTTTAAAAAAAGTAATGAGGATTTTGGAGTAATTGAATAAAATCCAATAATGAAATGTAACAATAAAATACAATTTAACAATAAATCTGTGTTGACAGTGTTTCATATATGGACGTTGCCTCAAAGAAGCAGCGGCGTTTAAAGGTGGGAAGCAAAGATTAGTGTCACCAATTCTGCATCTGACCAAATATGAGATATGCTAAGAATCCCTGCTTATCTTCATGAGTTACGGTGTTGATGGACAGCCAGGAAAATGTTGCAGATCAATATGATGTGTCAGCGAAGTTGATCTTTCATTTAGTGGTTTGTATGGGAGTTTTTCAAAATGATCCTATGAATTCTTCAGTTGTGGCCAAAACATGTTTTGGTTGTTTTTTTTGCCAGGTCAAAAAGACCAAATTGTAATTATGAGTCAACATTTGTGCCAAATTTGAAGAAGCACCCTGAAGGTGTTCCAGAGATGATATATTCACGAGAATAGTTGATTATTCCGATAAACTGTTATGAAAAATAATTCTTTGAGTCATTTCTCGAGCAAATGCTAGTCATTATCCGGTCCTGCCTCTCCAGTGTGATGAGCTCTCTCCTCTCCGTTTTATATAATTGGAAACTCAGTATTTCCAGCATAGAGAGAAACAGAGTGGCCAACTATAATTCAACAATTCCCCTCAAGATTGAAGCGCTTTAGCTACTGCTGTGTTTACGGTAAGCTCCGACACACTCACACTGACCCTGTTTAAGCATCCCCGAAGAACTGTTCTGTGTCCGACCCCTGACCTCTGACAGATACAAAGAAATTAAGGTTGCGTTTTGCTTTAGTTATAACTATGAATCCTGCGTGAAGAGCTCTTAGCCTGATATGATTCCTTCGACGCTACCACAAAGCAGCATCACTTGGGTTTTTTTAGTATTTCTGAGACACTGTAAGAGGTTTAACAGGGACACCGCCCACACCACTAAATGTAGCAGTTCTGTGTCACCTCACAGCAGTCCTGATCTTTCTGCCATGCCCAGACGTGGAAGCAAGGTGGAAACAAAAGGAGAGGCAGGAAGACTTTAAGATCGCCCTCAGGTCCCACACTATCTGTCCTTTCCATGAACACGCAGATGGGAGAGGCGGAAACGCGTCTCGGCACTACAAACAGGCACCAGCCTATTTTAAGGTCACTTGCGAGTCTAGGCGTTTGCGGGGTACCAGCCAGTGTGATAGCACTAGATATTCTGAATTTGCCTCATTTTGGATTTTGCCCAATGATTGCACAGCTTTAGATGGGATTATGTGGGTAAAGCCTTACAAGCAGCGCCTGGTTTCTACTCTCTGTTTGATCATCATGCTACAATAAAACAATCGCCAGTGTGACATGCTCTATTAGAGGAAATGTTTCCTTGTATTATGGTAGGTTTTTCCCTATGAGTAAGGGTAAGTGAAAGTTTGAATATTAAAGCATGACTGTCATGAGGTTCAACTCTGCCACATGACTCATCAACTATATCCCTATATTGAGGCAAAATAGGGATATAGCTGCCGTCTGTCCCCTCACCCCTTTTTTTTTTTTTTTTTTTTTTTTAAGTGGTGTCTCTAAGGGTGTGAGGGACCTTATTGTGGACATGCAGGGGATCTGCAGAGGCGGTGCATTATCTGTGACTGAAGCACAGACCAGAAGGGGCACTGGAAGCATGCCCTATCATACAGATAGGTCACTTGACTCCATTGCCCTCACTTGATTATCAGAGACCTTTCTCCAGGCAGCTCTCATTCAAGGAGAGGACCTGGCAAGATTCGGGTACTCATCTGCTCATCTCCCAGTTATTATTCATCATTTTCCCCCCACCCGCCCCAGCTGAGCTCAGAACTTGACCCGAAGTTGCGAACACTCTGAGGTGTCAGTCTTAAAAGCTAAATCAAATTGGTGAGAATCGGGGGAAACGGTTGTGTAATTATTAAAACGTATATCAAATATATATACTCGACTTTAAAATTTGATAGGAGCTAGGTGCAGTAATGTCTGCTGGAAAAAGCGTGAAAATTATAACCATGTACAAGACATTTTGTGCTACATGTAAATGAACCCTTCTGATTTGTTTCTGCATTGATGGGGTAGGGGGTGGGTGAGTGCACTTGATGTCTGTGGCACTGGCAAAGCGTATTTCTTCTCCCATATCTCATTCAAAAATGCCGGAGGATACAAATGTGGCTCTCTGATGGTGAAAACAGCTACAGTGAGGGCCTGTAAAGCAGCTGCAGCGAGAGGTCAAAAGCAGTAATTTTTATATTTTTTTTCTATCCAGGCATAGTCAGATTTGACCCCAAACTGTGAGGCCACTCTCTCTACAGATTTGGACTATTTCAATAGTTGGCTTTCTATTCAAAAGATGACTTTCCGACGCTATTCTTGAGCAGCTGTTAATGTAATTACTGCGCATACGGAAATACCAGGATGTCAGTGATTCCCTGGATTACAGAGCAAAGCAGCAAAGCATTGTCTTACGCGCACCCAAACATATGAAGACACAGATAGACAGACATTCGTTCTGCTGTTGAAGTTTGCAAGTTGAAAGCATGCAGGGTTTTCTTTCCCTGGAATGATAATTGTGATTTTTTTTTTTCGTCCTTTTTTTGTGTGTTAAGGGAGAGGAAGCTGCAGGGAATCAGCGGTTGTCAAAATCTAAGAAGTGATATTGTCATACCAGCCGGATGGCCGTCTGGTGTTTGTTTAAAAGGGGAGGGAAGAAAAAAAACAGTCCAGGCGATTGAATCATATCTTCTTGCCAATACGTCCTTGCGTTCCCACCTCCATCATTACAGCAACATGTTTTATTTTCAGCAGTGCTGTTCTCAGTGACTCACATCCCAGAGCCATGTGCTGCTCAGTTAGGCCTCAGATGCCCTAAACACAGACCAAGTGGTCATAAGAAATGCTCTTGTAATCCACCGGAGACTCTGCCTAAAATGTACTTTATTTATATACAATATTGCTTATTATCTAACAGATAATAATAATTTATTGAAATCAATCTGAAAACGGTTTCAGATCAGAGTGAAAAGTGAGTACATTTCCCCTCCAAGTGTCTGTAAATACTTATAAATATCTTTGTGTTTGTCTCCCCGCTCCCACAGGTAAATGGGATTTTCAAGCCTTCATCACAAGTTTTGATCTGGGAGAGCCCGTGGCTACTCTTCAGTTTCTCACCCAGAACTACAAAGACTAGAGGATGCTCAGATGCCTGAAATGGAAGAAGAAGAATCTGTCAGTAGACAAATATGAAAGATTTCTCCTCACTTTTACTCTATCAGCAATTACTAAACAGCATACATTCTTCAAGCTTGCACAAGCGAGCCCTCTTTGCCTTTATCTTATCATTACGTTAGAGAGCGAGATTTCCTCTTTGTGTTACACCAGCTGCTTAGGGTTTTGATCTCGGCCCGTATCTCTTGTCACGTGGTACGGAGCAAAGGATTTGGGAGGTAGAATTTAGCTTTACCAGGGGGTTTCTTATTAGTTTCCGAACACTGTCGACAAGAGAAGGAAGACGGCCTGATATCACAACTCTGTGTGGAAAGAGTTGATTCTAATTCAGGGGCGGAAACACGTCAGGGCCAAAAAAAGGAAGTGGGAGGTGAAACCGAGACCGCAACACAGCCGGATGCCGCAGTGGAACTTGAACCAAAATACTCTAGTGACAGGGCAGGGGAGGAGCCACAGGGCCTGTCATGCTCCAAGTGAAAGGAACTTACTGTTTGTGTAATTGTTTATCATATTTCCATTGACCACTGGAAACAATGAGCTGCTTTCATGCGCTTGATTGATTTATCTGAAGTAAAGGCTGCTGTGATCTAAACGTGTCCTTGAGTGTAACTTTGGGACAGCAAACCCAGTTTGAACTTTGCACAGTTGCGTAAGAGCCTCACCTGGCAAGTCTGTAGAGGATGATGCGGATAAACTTTTCAACCCTTTCGCGATGAGATACTTTTCAGACCTCGCAGGTCTTTGTAGAAGGTGGGTCAGAGGACCCCCCACGCCATGAGGAATATTGGTTTCTAACCAGCAACTCTCCTCTGGGAGAGGCTTGTATCAATACCCCAGATGTCTGAAAAAGGCTGGATTTACATCAGTGACTTTGATGTCCTGATGATCAATCTCTAGTTGGTGGTTTCATTGACCTTAATTTGGTGTCTCATCGGTGGGCTAGGCGGGAGTAGGTAATGGAGGTTTTTGTTCCTTTGGTGGTTAAGCCAGCCTTGGTTAAAACCCTTACGCGGCCCCTCCGTGAACTCTGGGAGATCATTGATCAACTTGTCCTGCGTTTGCTTTGTTTGCCTCCCCGACTTAGCATTCAAAGCAGCCAAGTCAACAAACAAAAACAACCATAAGCACACAGTTTGTCAGTGAATCCATTGCTTTTGAATAAATGTTAAGTATCTGTCGGTTTGAAAATTACTCTTGACCTTGATTTACCCATCTTATTTGACTTATGAAATCACATTTTTAACAATTGGCAAGTCAAGTATAATTCCACACTCATTGTGAAGCATGCCAAGTGGGAGAGCATTCTTCCAAAAAACCACCTACTTGAATCCATCAGTACACCACTGAAATGCCAAGATTTGTACTTCCAAATACACTGTGCATTTTTTTCCCTGCTTTATATCTTGGAGATATCCTGCCAAAACAGCTGGGTTTTGCCACTCAGCTTCCTTGAATGTGTTTATTTTTACTCCGAATGTCAGGAGAGTTGAAATATTATGATTAAGAAAAACTGACAGCTGTAGTTCATCGCTGCACAGTATATTGCACTTCTCTGAAAAAGCTTCTCACATCCCCTGATGATATGGGAAAGGCATTTAATATTTTTTTAATTTATTCAAACTTAGATTAATTAAAAGGAATTTGTATAATCAATTCAATTGCCTAACCACCGCTGAGTGATCTAATATGCATGTTTACTTGGAGTCTCCATTCTTCTTTTCTCTTCGCTGCAGAAGTAGATTTATTTCACTGAACTTCATCACTTACTGTGAGCAGTGGCAAAGTGAACTCGACGGCATGATCCGCTCACCATTTTGCACACGTGTTTCTGTGCGTTTAACCTCGACAGAGTGGCATTGTCTTTATTTGAATCTCAGTGTGTGTTTTAGCCCACCTGGAAATTTGAGTCCCAATTCTAAAAACAAAAGTTCACGTGATTATCCAGGTTTTTAGGCACTATTGAACACTTGTTTACATTCAACAACAAGGAATCCAGAATTTTAAAATACACCTCTTGACCTCTAAAGATTTTTTGCTGAGGTATCTGTGCTGGCCCTGCTTTCTAAATGCACATTGGTATCCATATTAGTGAAGCTCTACTACAAATGGCAGACTCAATAGAGAGATAACTTAAATACCTTTATGGATGCATGTCTTAAAAATAAAGCTAAAAGCTTATGTATTATATTTTACATTCTCCCCTCAAACTGTACAGAGTGTAACCATTAGACCATTAACCTTAGTGGTTTTACAAAGCCATTTACGATGTGTTTCTCATTCACACACAAGTCCCGAGTTACTGGCATACCATACGAAACAGCCTCGGGTTCAATTCAAGTACACTGGCTTGTGGATCACGCCGGCAACTCTATAATTACTGGAAAATCTTCTCTACAACTGGATCTACAGTACAAGAGAAGTTATGAGGTTAAAAGCAGGTGATTCCTTAATGTACTTTAATTTTACAGGTATGTGTGCAGGATAAAGTTAGCATCAATAAAAGGACTGTTTTAAAAGGACCCTTCGGAATATCAGGTAGTAATTGGACAATGATAGTATCAGGGGGGAAGGTAGAGTTTGTTCTTACTGGGCTATCCTCATCTGCTGCCTGGAAAACAATAATAAGGCACACTAAGGAGACGAGCCTTAAATCTGCATAGGAAGAATATTTCTCTCTAACTTGATTACACTTCTTCCACTGTCCTTTGTGCCAAATTTAAAATTTTACATAGATAGGGGATAATATCTTGATCCTTTTTACCATGTTAAATGTCTGAAACTTGGTATACACTGTTATCTCCAATAGTTTGAAGTTGGAGGCACCTTTATACTACAGACTGTATCTGAAGGATATTCAGATACAGATACGTTTCAGAAAAGCAAAACCACTTCAGCTGGCGGCTAAAATGAGCCCAGCTGCATAGTCAAGGTAATGTTATTATACCCATAGGCAAGGTAAATTTACTTTACAGAAAAACTGATAGCATTTGGCATCCCTTCAAAAACACGCATAGATGTCTCGGGTAAAAACAATCCTTTTGGCTTGATTGTGATCCCAGTAAAAAATGGCCTGATGAGTTTATGGACTCAAGCACTAGTTCAACATATTGTTGAATATAACACCATCTTTATTTTGTACTTCATTCAATTTGAAAAGAGGAGAGGTTTTAGGCATATAATGTCAGCTGCATGTCCCTTATTTTCTGTCAGGTCTCTGGGTTGTTTGTTGCAAATTCTTCTCAATTGGATGATGTACTAGTGTGACTATGATGTAAATTAATAAACCATATGCCCAATTTTAAAAAGTTAAGAAATTGGTGGATGAAGTTAACTTTAAAGTAATCAATAACCTGTCAGAATTGGCACTGAAACTTACAAACAGGAAGTGAGATCATATCTTACCAGTTGTTTCACGCAGCAAACATGGGACACTCTTTTTATTTCTTTGCAAAAGCATGATCATGATTGTGTTTAGCTGGTTGCAAAAGCTTAAAAAATGGAGGACTGAATAATCTGGCGTGTTAACTAAAGTTTCAACCGAGAGGAGTGGTTAATAATAGGGCGGCACTTCTGTTCTATTATTACATTATGGAGTGAAAAGGGACTTATTAGCACTGTTCCTCAGTATTACAAATCATCACAGAAAAATGT
Organism: Rhamphochromis longiceps; assembly: GCF_057381845.1. Classification (NCBI taxonomy): domain Eukaryota; kingdom Metazoa; phylum Chordata; class Actinopteri; order Cichliformes; family Cichlidae; genus Rhamphochromis; species Rhamphochromis longiceps. The sequence goes on along the minus strand of NC_140568.1, from coordinate 10,532,536 downwards.
CACTCTGCCGGAAACCCATAGTAAAATGCCGTACGCTGTTTTCAGGTTTGGACATGCCCCAACTCAAGCCACCATGATGATTGTGCCCCCTCATCGATGCTTGCAGTAACCACAGGTTACACAAGAACAGCACAGGAAATAATAAAGAATGTAAATTTGCAGGCAGTGTAACTTTCCAACTCCTTTAATAGTAAGGAAAAAACACTTTAGCTATCCCCATGAAGCTTGGAAAAACAAAACTTATTTGCCTGCACATCCACGCTGACTGGGAAGTTTCCTGCTTTAAAGTAAGCATGTGCTTCCATGGAATCCCTGTATGCAAAAGAGCCCGGACACTGCAGTCAAAGAGATCTAACGCCGCAGGGCCATGGACAAACAACGCAGGCCTGCCTCATGTGCCCCGGCTCACAGTCGAGGAAATAAAACAGCAACAGGTACGGTAGGTGTTCCAGCTCGACTGTTCAACTTTCCAACCACAGAGCCACCACCCGGCACTTCCCTTTGGCGAGATACACTGCAGTACAGAAGGTCCTCAGTCATGCCGATGGGATTCTGATTGATTTGCATCTATAGACATAACAGTTGAGGAAGCCTTTTTCCATGGATCACTGCATTGATGAACTCATGCATTTTTGCAAGATGACAGTAATATAAGATGATAAATAGTGATTTTAGAAACATTATTATGAATAATCTCATGCTATCAGGTTTTCCTGCTACTAAAATACAAAACTTAATAGAAAACCTTCTGATAATGTTTAAAAGGCAAATTGATGTTCTGCAACTTTTACTTTCACCCCTGGCAAACAGAATCAAGACAAATTTAACTCGCGATGCCCTTTGACCTGGGCCAGTGTAAAAAAAGTTGATACAGTGAGCAAGCCGAGGGAATGAATCAGTATGACGTGATGAAGCCAAAACAGAAAATCTATATTCAGCCTGTTATAAGAATGTTGCAATTCGAATCAAGTTTACCGGGATAACTGCTGTCTGCTTAACCGATTTAAGGTATCCTACAAGAGCGGAGTGAAGACACCCTGAGGGGGACAGCCCACTGGTATGACTGACACTCATAAAACGCAGACACGAGCACATGGAGGACTCAGTAATGAGACATACGAGATCACTGGCTGATCTGTTTGTATAAGCCCCCTAAACACTGAGCATGATTCAGACTAATTCTCCCACACTGTTTACACTTCTGGTTCATTGAGGTACTATTAATTTCTCAGGTCTGAAATATTCAAGCTCTGACATTTCATTCAGTATTTTCTGAGAATGTTGCACAGGCCTGCGTGGCTTACATTGACACAGCAGCAGCAATGGAAAATCGATTTAAAGAAACCTTTCTTAAAATCATTAATTAGGAGTGAAACCATTCAAAGATCGTGAGTGGATGGTGACTCCAAAGCTTTTTATTTTTTATTATCTTTTCTCTCTTTGTTTTTAACTTTTAGTGTAATAAACCAAATTACATGGGTGTATTTAAAAATAAAATAAAAAAGAAGTTGGGGTTTTTTTCTGTTTTTTTCACAAGTTGGTGAAAAGCGAGCCATGACGCTTTGTCCACTGTCATCTCTTTAAACGTCTGTGGCTTCCGATCACTTTTCCACTACTACCACCCGGAACTCACATGTCCAAATACAGACATTTAGGGGCGGGGCCGGACACTGCCTTATTTGGAGTTTCCACTTAAGCGGTCACTGGGGCTCCAAGTCTAAGCAAGCCTGTGGATTTGCAAAGCCCTTGCAATATTTACAAACGATTAACTTCGCCATTTACTGCATTTCTGCGACAATGATGCTGCATGAAAAGGAGTCAGTGTTCTGCAACGAGCATGTAGGAAGGTACAAAGTGTGTTTGTGTGTGTGACAATGAAGAGCACTTACACTTTCAATATTCAAGTTTGTGGCTTTAGCTTTGAAAGGGAAAAAAACAGGCCTGGGAGTAAAGTCAACAAAAAAAAAATTCACTATTTGGTTAGTTTGGGCAGAATGTTAAGAAACAACTTGTGATAGTAAGCAGTGTACTGTCTCAGCAACAATCCCCAACGCCACAACACACTCTGTTACTGTCTCACACACACACACACACACATGCATAACTAGCCGGCTGTGTGCCTGATAAATGCACATGAGGACTGACAATAAAGATAAGTGCTGCTGAATCATTGCAATGTTTCCACAAGGACGGGAACACATGAGAGCCGCGGGTCTTCCTGAAGAAGGACGCAGCTGGATGTGGCATGTGGATTTTGTAAACTTTGCAGCTATCTGTCTGTCGGAGCCTTTTTGCCTCCACTGTAGTTTCCACCGACTGACGCGTGGAGAGCCTGGCGCTAGGCGCCCATGTCCATATATGGTCATCTACGTCACACAAATGTTCCATCCCCCTATTTAATACGGGCAGACTGGAGTCCCCTATCCAGCTCCAATAGAGCAAGTAGAGCTGCTCTTGTGCAACCAACACCACCACCTCCTCCATTGATTCACAGACTTCAAATTCCCCCACAAGCAGCCCATCAGCTTCCACAGTGATCCGATTAATAACAACAATAGCCTGTGATCACACAGGGGGAGATAACCGGCGCTGCTCATCCTCCGCGGGATACTTGGATAGCTACAGCAACAGGATTCATTCCTGCTCCTCTCTCTTTTTTTCACGCCCGATCCACACCTGTGTTTTCCACTTTGAGAACACCCGGTGTTTTTTTCTTTTTCTGTAACTGTCTGGGATACCTGCGCGTTGCCCTTTATAAATGTCGGACTGAATATAACTGCTATGACAGGGAAATTAGCGGACAAGATCCCTCTTACCATGAGCAGTTTAATAAACACGATCCCTGACAGTCTCTACCCAGAAGAGGACATCCCGACGTCTATGAATATTTTCACCAGTACGGAATCCATTAATCACTATTCACAGATGAACACAGGTAAGACCTTGATCTACTTTTGAGAGAGTGTGTGTGTGTTTTAAGAAAAGTGGCTCAAACTGCGATGCGCGCGGACGGCAACAGTTGTCTCGGGGCTTTGGAGCACCTGTTTGCGCTTAGGCTGTTGCGCACAAAGGCACAATTCTAACCTGGACTTTTTTCTTTTCTTGTTTTTTTTTTGAGAGGGTTCAGGTGAACATCGCCCTCTTTACATTAGACAGACTACGCAAAAAATGCCACTCAGTTGATCGTGTGTGTTTTTACTGCTGTCGTTATCATAATTCCATTGTCCGTACAGCCGAGATGCCAGGATTTCAGCCCGAAAAAGCCAACTGCTGCCTACTCACGCGTAGAAAAAACTTTTAAAACATCGGCTCACGTGTTTCATTTAAGTAGCGATGCGTAGCTTAAAGTGGCTTTAATTCAACAAAGCTGAAGCGCGTTTGAGTAAATGTCTGGATGTGAAAGGTTGTGTGAGTGGAAAACGGCTAATTTGCGCAAAGTCCATTAAAAAAAAAAACCGCGCAGGGCTCCGTGGCTGAATCTGAGATCTTTGCGGTGAGGGAAAATGTGTTTAATTAGGCCTATGTGGTCAAACTCCACTGTCACCGATTTGTTCATCTAATATCCCGCAAAGATGGGTCAACTACTTTAGACAATGACTCTCATTCACAACTCTATTAGCATGTCAGATTTTAGTGGGCGTGTGTGGCCGCTTTCCCCCCTATATGAAACACGTTTAGACGTCAGGCCCCTGAACCTGCTTATATTCAGTGAGTGGCAAGGCCGGATATATTAACTGATTTATCGCGTAGTCCAAATCGGGCTAACATATTTATATTTAATTCAGACGCCTACCTAAAGTCGACTTGTTGTTCGGCTCAGTGTCGTGGATTGGCATTAAATCAATCCCTCGCTGTACAGCTTTAACCCTCTGAGATGATGGGTCAGTGATCCACGAAAATATATCAAATATTTAACTTCACGTTTCCTTTAATTTAGTAACTGTGATTTACCTGCTCCGTGCACAACTTCATGCACGACCCTCTTTTCTTTTTATTTCCTCTTCAGGTGTTTTGTTCACAGATTAAAGCAGATCTTTAGATTCATTTTAAACTGAAATATTTCCCCCTCAATTATCTCAGAGGTGTGCCTTTGAATTATCCAAGCGCCAGGTGTTACACGTGACATTTTTGGGTTTTTTTTAAAAATTTGGAATAAATACAAGTTTATGACATACGTGTGCCATATTATTATTATTATTATTATTATTATTATCATTTTGTTTTGACTCGGCAGTAGAATATATTTTGAGACCTTGGTTGGGACGTTTAAAAAAATGAATGAAACTTAATAAGGAAAAAAAAGATGTTGCGGGTTACAGGAGTGTGTGTTGCTACTTTAAACCTCTCCCCTTGCTGAAATTCTCTCAGTAAACTGTAAGCCATATATTTACAATAGGTCCGTCTGTTTTTGTCCTCCTGTTTCTTTATTATTTGGGGTAAAATACAAAATTTTTAAAAAGTACAATTTGAACGTATTATGCTGTGATTTTACAGGTGGAGCAGGTGTGTGCTATGCTCTTCAAATCTGACCTATAATAAAAGAGTGGTGATTTTAATTAATGTCCCTCATTCCATTAAAATATCATATTACACAAAATATCTCCAAAAGATTTAGATTATTAGATAATAATAATAACAATAATAATAATAATAATAATAATAATAATAATAATAATAATAATAATAATAATAATAATAAACATAAACTGAGACTTGTTTTATAAATGTCATAGAAAAATATAGCTTGCTCCAAGTCTCCATGTGTTAAATGGTATGGTGCACAATGCACAGAATTTTTTCTTTTCAGCCAAATTCCAGCAGGCTATAATTACTGGGAAGGAAAATATAAATGAAAAGAGACGTCTTTTTTAACTGCTGGCGAAGAGAGCATTCCAATTTACAAAAAAAAAGAAAAAAAAAAAGAAAGTCTCATATTTAATTTTTTGAGTATATAACCAGCACATGTATATGTCACCCATTAAGTACATCTGTATTTGGTGGGTTTTAAGGCACCTTATGACAAAGTCAAATGTGCACGAGAGACTGTTCGTTCTTGGTTGAAGTGTGAGCGATGGAAAATATCAAGGAAATTTTGTGAAATGGGGTAGGAAACACGTAAAATTCCTCCCAGATGTTCTTTGTTGCGTATGTGTTTTGAATCCTTGAGCATGATGGATGTGGCGTCTGCCTTTATAATCCTCCCTGCTGTAAAGAAATCAAATCTTGCCATTCAGTTTGGCTGTCCTCCTGAGGGACACAATGACTGGATCAAAGGGGGTGTTTAGGTCTTGATTTATGAGAGCTTGTGGGATCTGAGAGAGAGAGGAGCGAGAGAGAGACACCCTTCTCTCAGATGCAGCAGTCAGTCACTTAACTTACAGGTCCGACAGCGTTCACATTTCTTTATGAACTCTATGGGACTTCTTTCATTTTTCATCATTTGTTGTCTGTTGCACAGGTATGCATAACATCTGAATTCCGGACAAACCTTGAGGACTGCCGCTTAAAGTTCATGTAGCCAAGTTTTGTTTTTGTTTTTTTCTCCAGAGAGTACGCCATGTTATTACTTTCTTGGGCTTTTCTTATGAAATGATTACATTTCAAATTCACATATGAGCCATCACGTTGATGATTTATTCATGTGTGTTTTTATTTGCTTTCATCTAGATAATATCATGGATCTGGGCATGGGAAGCGAGAAAGCAACCTCGGAGATTCAGTATGGATCCAGCTTCCAGTCCAACCGCAGCGGGCAGACTGTCACCTACTTGGGGAAGTTTGCCTTTGACACTCCTCCTTCAGGTGGCATTGGTGGCTCTGGCTGGTGCTCTGATAACAATATCATCAGTCTTGTGAGCGCGGGGATCCTCGGTGTTTCTCCATCACCCGGCACAGTAACGACACAAACATCATCCTCCGCAGCAAGCATGGGCGGACAGACGTCAGACATGGAGCAGGTATATGGTCCACCACTGCCTGCTTATTCCACCTGTGGTGACCTGTACCAGGATCAGGTCTCCTTTCACCACAGCCCTGCCACCAGCACCCCTCTAGCCTACCCTGGCAATGACTATCACTCCACATCAAAAGCCTCCATGGATGGCAGTCTTTTCTCCATGATCCCCGACTACAACCTTTTCCACCATCAAGGGGAGGTCGGCGTGATGGAGCACAAGCCCTTTCAGACCATGGACCCCATCCGAGTCAACCCTCCACCCATCACGCCTCTGGAGACCATCAGAGCATTCAAAGACAAGCAGCAAATTCACCCAGGTTTCATCGGTGGGCAGCAGCACCCACCTCAGCACCACCCCCCACCACAGACACTCACCCTAAAACCCATCCGACCACGGAAGTACCCCAACCGTCCCAGCAAAACCCCGGTCCACGAGCGGCCGCACGCCTGTCCGGCAGAGAACTGTGACAGACGCTTCTCGCGCTCAGACGAGCTCACGCGTCACCTCCGCATCCACACGGGTCACAAACCCTTCCAGTGCCGAATATGCATGCGCTCCTTCAGCAGGAGCGACCATCTGACCACACACATTCGCACGCACACGGGTGAGAAACCCTTCTCCTGTGAGTTCTGTGGACGCAAGTTTGCCAGAAGCGACGAGCGAAAGAGACACGCAAAGGTGCACCTGAAACAGAAGGACAAGAAGCCAGCTGACAAGAGCAGTGGGGCAGCTGGGAGCCACAGCTCGCCGCCCAGCTCCTGCGGGGGGCCAACTGTGGGAACGTCATGACCATCACTACGTGCACTTGGACTGGACCCTCACCACACACAATAAAGAGACGTAGGAAGAAGGGATCACGTCTGCTATGAGATAAATAGGTGACTCTTTTCCTCTCTTTTACACCCCTGCTCTTTTCAGTTCCTTCTATTTTTGAGATGGATGCCTTTAGATTAAGTAAGAGGGGAAAGGCTGCTACGCCCTTCTCTTTCAAGCAACTCAGAGCCTCAGCTACTGTAACACAGTGCCAACACAAAGAAAGGGCACCGTGTGTATCTATAGGTTTTGGAGTGGATACACTTTTGTAAATTTGAATGAAATTTTCTAAATTGGAAGGAAGCCAGAATCCAGGATAAGGGTCGAAACAGACAGAATTATGAGGGAGATGAGGAACGAGTGGTCTGGGGATGTATGCATTAATTTTAGTAGGCTGTTTAAAAGTGCAATTGGTTACATTTGTGTACCGTCATGGAAACCTTATTAGTGGCACTTGACTGTCTTTTTGTTGTGTTCTGGGGTTGTTTTTTTTCCACCTCTTTTTGAATGTTGTTTTCTCAAAGGAATGTGCCAAATGTATTGTGATGATGCAGCCAACCTTGTTCTTTTTACTGTGCCTGACATTTGCCAAAACATAGCAGTGGTATCAGCTTAGCACAAACGTTGAGTTAAAGCAAAGCTCAGATTCATTAACCACACACCAGATTTAGATTTACCTGCACAAATGAGTCAGATCTAGAGAACGACTTGACTGGGTCACACAAAGCAAAACCGATGTCTTGTCCTGTTACATGTACACACACGCCTGCAGCAATCGATGCCTTTGCCAATACTTATTTATTTGTAGTCACTGTGATACACTGGTTTGGTTGTTTTTTTTGGGTTGCCTTTTTATATGGTAGCTTCATGTGGCGTTACCAGATATAATTTCTGTTGCTTTCTTTTTCCTTTTTTTTTTTTTTTAGAAAAAGCTCACCAATACTGTTCATTTCTCAGTTTTCTTGAGTTCTGCAATTATATGCAATATAGTCATGACAAATGCCACCAACCCTTAAATCAAATTAACTAAGAGCACAGTTAGACGAATTGAACTGTTTAAATAAGCACTGGGTTGCAAACCAGCAGTATATGAAAGTAAAGCTAAATAAGGGTAAAAAATGACAGGGGCCACTTCTGTGTGATTCTTGGAGTAAAAGGACTAAACTGCTTGGTTTTAAGTCATCGAATGAGGAGCAGTATCCCATAAGAGGAAAAGAGAAACATCCAAATCCATGTTTACATCTTTTTTTAATACAGAGAGACTGAGCTGTAAACTAACATGTTGGATTTTTTTTTTTGTTGTGTTTTTTTTGTTGTTGTTGTTGTTGTACAGAATACAAATATGTATGCAGGTAGCTACAGTAGAAGTTTCACTTTTTGTACTCAAATGTCAAATGCACCATAATTCAGTATTAAATCGTGCATAAAATTTATGTGCATGCCTTCATGCACACTATGTAAATACAAATGTCTGCATAAACAAGAATTTTCAGTTGACTGAATGCTTGTGCAGAATGTGTCTTAAAGCTTTTAGTAATGTAGTTATAATACAGAATATTTTGTTGTCATAGGTGATTGCAAAAAAAAAACAACAACTTTTTTTGGAGCACTACAGTAGTGCCAAATATGGTGTGCTATCTCCCATTAAAAAAAAGAATAATAGCATCTGCACCATGTGTATGCTTTAAAGTGGAAACTGGTTTAAGGAAGCACTAATGTGTTCTCTGAATAAATGACAAGATTTCTTTTCTTTTTTTTACATATTGTGTATCTCCATTATAGCAATATCGGTTATTTTAATTAGCACATCTTCCCCACTGTATTTAAAATAAAAAAAGGCACTGGTTGCTCTAAGATAGATGTTCGCCCGAATGATTGGATCTTTTTTTTTATTTTTGAAGTTTATTACAGTGCAATGCTGATCATTTTCACAAATGACTCTTTAGTTAAATTTCTTAGATTTGTGCTTACAGAAGGAAACACCTTTTATGGTTTAAGGAAATATTTTGTAATATTTTCTGTGTTATAGTGATATTGACTGATATCATAACAATAACCACATTTGATAATAGTGCTTTGCTTTACTCATGGAAAGCAAGAAGGGTTTTCCCCCCTCCAAGGCTGTGTTATGGTTATGTGGTGCAAATGCAAAACATCCTAACTGACATACCAATATGACGTTTTTATCCAGTACGATAAATGTATTGTACTTTGGGGCAAAGCCAATGAAACATGTTAAAAAGAAAAATAAGACTAAGGAATAAATAAATTATTGTTGAGGCTAGCAAAAAAGACCAGATATCAAACATATCAGTAATGGATTCAGCAAACAAAACAAGAGTTAAAGAAATATTTGTGCAGTAATAACCTTGTCCATGTGATAGCATAATTCAGATTTTATATCATTTCTCAAACACCGGTCCTCTTTTTAAAAGAAACATGCTTCCTGTTATTCACCTTGACAACATTTCGAATTATTAGCTGTGCACTCTGGCTGATAATGAGTACGCTTTATGTGAGGCGGAGAATTTATATGAACAACGTTAGCAGCTGGGAAAAAAAAGAAATAAACATTTAAATGGTCAGCAAACACAGCAATCAGGCTGAAAGAGAATATGAAGAGACAAATGTAAAGGCCAACAGTAAAGTTCAGAAAAGCAATGCCACAGAGAGCACAGTGCACACAGAAATGAGCTTCCAAAGTCCATACTTTCCCTTTCCTGTTACAGTTTTCATTGCAGAGCTTCCTGGCAAGTGTCCACTTATTTTCCAATTAATTTGGCCTCAGAGAGCCTTTTCTCAGCTCATCGACGTGGTTACATGAACAGACCTCCTTGCACTTTTTGAGATAGTCTAAAAGTTAACACAGCCCTGTGCCATCTAACTGCAATTCAATGGTTTTGTATCACAGAGAGATAAATGATTCTACCGCATGGATGGACATCATCTAAAGATTTCTTTTGTGATCTAATATAATGTCACAAACAAACAAAGTCCTGAATACATTTTACTTTTGCAGACTGACACATTATGTAACCCCCTCCTTATCTGTATTGCCACATTATTGGCTTTGTAACAACGACTCATTTTCACACATTGCATTGGAGTTTGAGCGACTGCGTCTAACGTAGGTTGTATTGTCACATACATCCTCGTGGAGTCAGCACATAAGAATATATATACGGCACATGAACCAAAATGTTTTATCACTGATGCTCATCTAGATTCATTTGATGTTAGACTGTGGATTATTTTGAATTGATTTGACCCAAAGTTATGCTCTCCTCCAAGAGACAAACTGTGTTATGTTGCTTTCTGTTAAAGATTGATGTAGACTAAGGCGTCTCCATGAAGCCATTTAATTACAGCTACAAACGTAATATTTATCAGTCTCACTGTTTCTGTCATTTATTGTTTTGTGGCTAAAAAAATGAGTAACCCCCCACCACCACTATCATCCCACTCCCTTAATGTAATATAGCGGCTGAACAATAGAGCCTGCTCCATGTTCTTCTGAACAACCATCTGAGTAAGGTGTGAATGGTACAGACATACATCAATCGACTGTTAAACTCAGAAACAAACCCACCACCTTTAATAATGCTTTTCCAATCATTTTTTCTTTCTTTCTTTCTTTTTTTTACGGGCTATTGTCCAATAGTGGGCAGCTGAAAGCTCTGAAATTGGAATTTGCTTCATCCCATGCTCCGTATTGGACTTGAGCCAATATCAGCGGCCATCTTTGTGCCAAACTGGGTTGCAGGGTTGGCTGATCAAAAACAATACATGATGAGAACTCCGCAGGAGCAACAAATCATAAATGTGACCTCCCTCTGCTTGCAACTGAAGGCAGCCTTGTGCTAATGTTTGTGTGCAACTGTTTGATTTGGTCTCCGTAAAGTTGGCCTAGGGCAAATCCCTAGGTTTGGGCTCATTCATGACATTTAATAACTGTAGGATTTTTTTTTAAAGAAAAGAAAAAAAAAACAAACAAAAAAAAGATGTTTGAAGAGATCTCAATAATGTGTAGATATTATAGGTAACTCACGTCATCTTATGGACTACAGGGTGGCTTCAGGGATTTTGTGGTCTTCGGCAGTGACACTGGTGTTCAGATGGAGTCAATACTCCCTGTTTTCTGTTGTGTTGTGTTTCCTTTCATTACAAGTATCCTCATGTTTGCATGTGCACGGAAATGTTCCAAAGTGCTACCCTCAGACGCTGTAGTGGGTGGCGCTCATTTCTTTATTATGCATGAAAATAAAAAGTCTCATTGGGTGAAATGGGATAAACCTTACAACAATGCAAGACAGACAATTGGAAACACACACTGGGATAACTGTTCTGTTGGCTTTTTCTTTTTTTCTTTTTTTTTGTTCAAGAAAAACAAGGGGTCTTGTTTAAAATGTTGTGGATGTCTTTAGCCTATTTCATGTTTTTATTACCTTATAATAAGGTCCTTTTATGATGAGCTGAATATTGAAATGAATTTTACTATATCCTTGTGATGGGGAGGTGTGCTCCCCTGTTTACCTGGCACTTCAGTTTGTTGTAATGCAATTGTTTTGTTATTTCTATGTATAAGTACTTGAATAAAGAAAAATATAACTTGCCTTCAGTTTACTCGGGTGTCAAAAGAACAAAAAGGCGACGTTTCAGTCTGATATTACATTACATGTGCTTCCAAGTGACTTTTTTCCTGTCGCTGCTGTGTTCGTGTCCCACAAAACTTCCTTAGAGGAAGCAGACGCGGCTAAGCTCCGGACTTCCTGTTTTGAGCTCGACTGCTGACTGGTAGAAAGGAGTAATACTCGGAAGATAGTAAAACTACCCAATGAAACCGGAGTAAAAGTTCACTCAAAATGAGCTGGTATGTACCCTGACTACATTGTTATGAATAAAATATAACTGTAAACGATCCATTCAAGTTAATTTAGGACTGACTTGTCGACCGGGCTCGGGCTATAATCTGGAAGCGCTCACAGGCACCTATAGTGTAACTAGAGTTAGCTTTAGCGTGTCAAACCAAGTGTTTCACGAATAAAAACGTCTTCTAGTAACCTTTCCGTAAGACTAGGTTGCCCCAAAACTCTTTCTGTAAAACGTGGTCGCAAGGCTGTAGTTGTTACACACAGTTGGCACAGGATCGACAAAGTCGTTTACGAGCTACTTGTACAGTATATGTTAGCTAGCTGTTAGTTCGCCTAGTTGCTCTAAAATTAGGGAGGGAAAAATGACCTAACTGCTCTTTTAAGTTTAGGCTTCTTGTTTCTACTGTTTAATAAAATCTAGGGTTGTGGCTTTTGCTAAACGTGGAAACTTCGTGTCGTCAGTTGTCAGGTCGGACGGGTTTACGGTGAAGCAATTTAAAGGGATTTAAACGTCGGTCGACAGTAATCAGCTGTGACTAGCTGGTATGTTGACACATGCTTTTGGGCTCTTTGTGAACTTTGATTTTCTAAGCAATGATAGCTGTGTGTCGTCTTCATTTGTGTGTCTCGCAGGAATCGTGCCAAAAAGTGATTTCCAATGTTTCTGTGTTTTGTTTTATATGTCTACCATATATGTCTACCATTATATGCCTGTGCTTATAATGGTAAATAGACTGCAGTCAAGCTGATTTAAAGGGGAGTTGTACATAAATTTAAAAAAGGGAGTTGTACATAAAATAAATAATCTGTTTTGCAACTGTCTTTATGACTGCATTATTGTACCTACTTAGTTCATACTCTACATTATACTCAATTCGGTTCTTTTTTGGCCATTTAAAATATCTTCATAGACCTGTTATGTTATATTTGTTCCCATTTCTTTTGGCCTCCGGGCCAGCTCTCTCTTGAAAAAGACATTTTTAATGTCAATGAGACTTTTTACATAGATAAATAAAGAATATAGAAAAATGACTTGATGTCATTCATGAGAGATATTGTTTGAGGAATTATTGGCCACCAAGTCATTTACAACAGTTCAGGTACTGGCAGTGATTTTTTCAGCGAACACCAGAAGTCATTTTTTGGTAGACAATCATTTTTTGGCACTGTATAAGAAGGGCGATTGTCAGTCTCAGTTTGAATTCTTTAAGCAGATGTGGATGCCAGGCCCTTTAGGTGATTTTTTTTTTTTTTTTTTACATTTTAGCATTCAATTAGCATTAGCCAAGAGGTAAGATAATGCTACAATCATCAGTAAATCAACATGAGTAACCTTACTTAAAAATATGTTTATTATCTTGTATAAAGTAATAAAGAGAACACTTAAAATGCTAACATTTGCTCCAGAAGCGAGCTTTATATAAACAAACTTTTTTCCCCCCACATTGGACAGCTGTGACATTACAACAGTGTAATTAGTCAATTGCTTTGTTGGTACTGGACAGGCATTAGTTTGATGACGCAGGAACACGCACCAACATGGGGATATCTATCCGGTCTTTAAGTGATGACTTGATGAATCCTGCTTCCAGGTCCAAACTACTCTGCGTTTAATAAGGCTTTTGTGTTTTTTACATGTTTTAATGCTTTGTATCTTGTTCTATTTAATCTCAACAAGCCCCTAAAAACATTCAGTAATCACTGTCGGCCTCTCTCGGTTTTTATTACCGCTAATCATTTTAAAGCTCAGTTTTTAAAACCTTAAAATGTAACTACAGCTCAGCCCATGCAGCAGTATATTAATAACTGACCTCGTATTGTGGATGGATTATCTCAGTTGTTCTCACGACTGAATTTCGGTCCGTTTACACCATCCTGCCATGCGATTGCATTTGTACCGAACCTTCGGGAACGCTCACATTAACTTTTATTGAGTGCGAGCTAACTTCAAACTCCGTTAAATTTCATAAATTCGGTTTTCATGGATGCCTGGATGTTGAACTTAATTGTTACACCTGGTAGAGCAGCAACGCTGATCATTTTATTACGGATGAAAGGATTTGGACAGTTTTTAACTCTCAGTCATGCCATAGTGATCGTTGGACTTAGGGACCTGCAGCGGAGTTTGGGCCCAGGCACGCCTAATGACGTCAGGCTTAAAGACCGGATTACACCATACACCTTTATCCTTCAGCTCTAAAAGGCTAATGGGGTATTGTCATCACCCTCCAGGTGCAGCTACTAAAAATCAGATGAGTTCAAATCTCAGCGACCTTGACCTCAAGGTCAGAGGCCAGGTTTTCTGAAAATTATGTGAATGCAATACAGGGTGGTGTAGGATTTTGCAATTAATAGCATAGGTTCAACTCCCAAAAATCTTGGATTAGTTCAAATCTCAGTGACCTTGACCTGAAGGTCAGAGGTCAGGTTTTCTCAAAATCTTGTGAACATGATAACAAGATCAAGGTGACTTGGGATTTTCAAATTCATACCATGGGTACATCTACTAAAATCTCAGAGAAGTTTGAATCCCAGTGTCCTCTGGGTCAAGGTCAGAGGTCAACTTTTCTGAAAATCACCTAGGATTTTCATATTCATGCCACACATGCTTCTAGTAGGAGGCTAAGGGGTTAGCATTGGCAGCTACCAGTGCTTTTTTTATATTGTGGTTTGTAAATCGATCATCACCCTGCCCCCATCACCCCACTCCATTTGTAGGTTTTCCTGTAGTTTAGGACTTCTTCCTTCTTCTTCTTCAGCATATATAGACTGATTAGAACAGGTGGAAATGCATGCTCCCCCTTTACTTCAGAAAGAATTACCCATGTGATACATATGCTACCAAAGAAAAACAAAACCTTTTGATATTGAATGGTACCAAGAGTATTGGTTCTGGTAATATCCCTACTGATTATATAGTTATGAAATCTCACATGAGAAGAGCTCCAAAGTGAGTCTCCTTCACACTGGAGTGATCTCAAGACTCCAGTTACTCTGCTTTCTTGGGTCTCCAGCAGCATGCGGTGTGTAAAAGTCGACTGGATGAATGTTCAGAAGAACTGTTGAAAGGCTGTTGCATTGCCCTTTACAATGACTGTAATCAGAGCCCATCTATGGAGAGCCCGTTCACTTATTGTTGGCTGTCTACCAAGTGGGTGCTCCTAAACAGTGAGTGTAGTTAATTGGCTAAAACCATTGTTTGAATTTGTTTACAGAAAACCCCCCACCAAAGTTTAGTTTCTTGTTGTGAATGTAGTGTCAATTATGTATATTCCAGAAATACTCGTATCTTTTAGTTATTTTCTTACAGGGATGGAAATAAATCACTAGCATTCTGCTTATATAAGCTTTTTTGTTGGTTAAGGGTTTTGCCAGGAACTTTAGACACACATGGTAAGAAGCTGTTTTATTTTCCACAGGTTATTTATTTGTATTGGGTGGAGTGGCTAAATTAAACTCCCTTAAAGCCTTAGATGCAAGCAGTTGATCATTGTGAAGGTATAACAGTAAACAGTTTGTAGGCAAGAAAAAAGAGAGAAATTTTGCATTATTTTAATGTTGTGGGTTTTTCCCCTAACACTCAACCATTATCTCATGATTTTTTTAAAGAAAGATGACAGCACTTATAGATGGTTAAAACTGGAGTTTTTTGACTAAGACATTTGAGCTTGATTTCCAAAATTCAAACCAAAATTCTAATCCGCAAAGCATATAAACCCTTTTTGAACCTACCACACGGTCACACTTAACACTCCGGTGCTCCCTTTTAAAACCATTTTCTCCATCCACTTAGAAAGTGCCAAGGCCCTAGTTACACAAGGCACTAGTTGGGAACCACCGGTCGCACGAGAAAAATGCGTATTCCCCAGCCAGTCGATGATTGGTTGTTGGAGGTTGCTGGGAGTCACTGTAAAATCAGCAGGCCTAGAGAGTGGTCAGTGACACCCTGCCAACCACAAGTTGCTAGGGACAAATGTGTTTTACCCAGTTGGTTGGTGAATAGTTGCTGGCAGGGGAAATCAATTGCAAAGAGTTATATGGTGCTTCAGGCCATGTCCACACTAATACGTTTTTATTTGAAAACGCATCTTTTTCTCTTTCCGTTTTGACCCTCTGTCTACACTGAGACAGCTTTTTCGTTCAAGGAAACCGCAGCGTTTTGAAAACGCTCTCCAAAGCAAATACATTTGAAAACGCCGTTTTCGCATCGCAGTGTGTACAGTGAACCCAGAGCCTTTTTGAAAATGCTGACACATTTTAGTCATGTGATGCAGTCATGTGACCAATTAAACTAAGATAGCGTTACACAGGAGTTGTTTTGTTTGCGCTCAATTTTGACAGCCCTATTAAAGATTAATATCAGCTTCTACATGCTCCAGATAGCTTTTCTTCAAATTCTTTAACTCTCACTTGCTTTGTACTTTTTTGTACTTTAGTGGTACTCGCAGCAACAACTCCACCTCATTGTTAGTCCATTTAAAAAACTCTGCATTTCCTCGACATTTTGCTGCGACGTTTCAAAGAGCCAGAAAGTAAATAAATAACAGACAGAAATGAGGTGTGGACGTAGCCTTACTGAACCTCCTTGCAATTGCTTTGGCCAAAAGTAGGTTGCCAGTGTAGCATTGTAGTTTGCATTGATGACACCTGCTTGTCTGTAAACACTCACCAGCTATTGTCCAGGCTGAAGCTAGTGGCTACCCAGTATGCTTAGCTAGTGTTGCTCTCTTTTGACAATGGAAGTGGAAGATTACTACTGAAGCAAGGCACTCAGGAGCAAGCATAAACATCCCATACACTGGATTTTTGTACAGTATTTGCCCTGAGTTCTTTGTGTCAAAGTTACTCCAGAGACTGACAGGGAAAGACTACTGTTTATAAGCTACATTATAATCCAAACAGACATTAGTAATTAAGAACGTTAATATAAAGGCTTGATAATCCAGTCTGTGCAATATTGTGAGCAATACTTTGTGGCAAGAAGGATAGTTTCCCTTCATCCTCTAACCAGAGTGATAAACACTGACAACAGATGTGGCATAAGGAAGAGGCAGGACTTTGTCTTCGTTTTAACATTTATTGTGAGATCCTTGTCTAAATGACATACATTTACCAGCACTCCACTAAAACACACATTTGATTGGTTTTTTGATTGTCATATTTGAAACATATTTATGTTCACAACTGTTGCATTCTCTCTTGTTTAGCATATTTTACATTTAGTTGAACTTATGACTAAATTATGACTATACAGTTTTTTATGTTGTTTTTTTTTTAAACAAATAACAGGGGTTGATCATAGCAGCCCCTAATTGCATGTGGCATTTTACACATTTAAAAGGAAATTTGCATAATTCATGTTTTGTCTCTCACAATTCATGACTGTAATTCTAGAGAAAATGCAAAGAAGATAACTTTTCAGTGCACTTATGACGCATATGTATATGAACTCACTTGTAATATATTTCAGGTTCTTAGTGTCATTCAGGCAAGACTGTAAGTAGTAACTATGATAGCGTCATTCAGTTCAGTCATTTGGTCAATAGCTGGCAAACGACACATCTACCAGTACGCACCGCCAACCGCAAGGTCAAGAGTGGGGTGCTCACCCAGTGAAAAGAGTCCTTCATGGGCTCTGCTGACTGATGCATTCCAGCAGGGCCTGCACACTTGGTTCTATGACGTGAGCGGTTTGACTTCAGGGTCATCATCAGAACAATTCCACTTCCCAGCATCTTCAACTAGCCTTCTGTGCTCCACGGAATATCTGAGGTCAAATGATGCACTATCTTCCTAATGGTGTACACATTTGCAGTTTTATTGAAAAGCCAATGGTTACTCCAGTTGGTGCATTATGTGTCCAGAATCAAGAAGACTGTTATGTCTTTGTTCTTGCCTACGTGCTTTGTTGATAGCAGTGACGTGTATTCTATTACAGCAAAGATTAGATAGCTCATTAAATGTGAGATGACCAACTTTTTGATAATGACTGCATGTGTAAAGAGCCAGTTTAAATGCGTCTTGGTCAAGGAACGGGCAGAATCATGATCCACTGCAGTTCTCCCCAGTTATTTGGTTAAATCCATGTTATTACATAGTTATATGTCTATATGTTTTGCATAGTTATAAAAGCTGTCACTTCAGACTGAGGCTAAAGACCGAGCTGACAAATCTCTGCATCTAATTTTATGTTCTTACCAGTAGTGGGATTTTTCATTTTTTATTGCTTTGATACTTCTTTAAAAACGACTTCTTGCTATGCTGGGTCTCTGGCTAAGTGAGAGAGAGAGTTATTGTAGGGTTTCAACCTAGCCAACAGGTTGGGTTCTGAAAAGCCAATCATACATGGTAATCTACTCTTAAGTCTAATGGTGATCGATTAAAACTTTGGATTAAATAGGAAAGACAGCAACAGTAGCTATTACCGACCGATAAGCATATTTTTAGTACTGCTGCTTTGTGAGAGTACACAGTTACAAGATGAAGATGTACGTCTGGAAGACTCATAGAAACTATGGACCTTTTAGATTTTAGTTCATATGTATTTTTGGGAAGTTTTGGCACTGTTATTTGTGACCTTAATCATGTGTCTTCATAGTTGTTTGAAAAATCCTTATTTATGCGTCTACTCATGCGTGTCATCACTTGGCTTAAATTTGGTTTCAGAAAATTGTGGATTTGAGTTGGTGTAATGCACATTTTCTCTTTGTTTTTAGCAGTCGTCTGACCAGTCCTCTGCCATGTCAGATTCTAGTTCTGAGTTCACAGGACTGGGCTTACCAATGTTTCTAAATGTGACAGCCCCTACAGAAATATTGCTGTGTGAAGAAACAGTAGCAATGATTCTCACAGTGACTACCATCCTCCCTCTTTCTCATTCTCTCCCTCTACTTGCAGTTGCCCTCCCCAAAGCACACTTCACCCGGTGTGTTTGCCAGTTCTCATGAGCAGCTGAAGAGAGTGACCACTTTTTTTTGGCTCTTTGCTGAAGTGCACATATTCTGAATCTATAATGTTACAAGCTTCCTTCATTTTTTTCCCCCCAAAGCAAGTGTGTCATTTGATACATTAAAGGGAAAATTCACACTAATATAGTGACAGTTTAACAGATCCTCTTGATGTAAGCACATTTGGATCCAAACTGCAGAGAAACTGAAAAACCCAAGAGCATTTAAAGCAAACATTTAAATATACGTACCTCTTTTCCTTTATAAAGCACTCTTGCACAATACCCTTCTGTTGTCTTTTTGCTGTGGATGTCATGATTTATAGCTTGACACACCCATTAAATAAGAACAAACTCAAAACCTGCTTCCAAATGTTGGGCAATCTTGGCAAAAAGTTTCCAATCAGTTCCCTGAACTTTTGGTTTAAGGACAACTATATTGATCTTGTAAGATCAGTCAGTCATTTCATGCACCGTACAAAAAACGTATAAACATAATTAAAAATGGCAACTCTCTCTGTTTAATTAATTAATTTCTTATTATTTCTATTACTTTTTCCTCTTCATTTTATACCAGTAGTTGGGCTTAATTGTTAAAACTGATTAGTATCTTTCATTTCTGTAGTGACTTACTTTTTTTAAATTGTAAGTTGTGCCTAAACTGTAGCTTAATTCTACACATAGACTTCAAAGTAAAAGTGTTGCAGATCACCGGTTGTAAATGCATGTGCAGAACAAAAGATTGCGTTAACAAATAGAACCATCATCACAAAATGTATGTTCAGCTATATTAATAGATGGGATATGTAGTCAATGCTTAATGTGTGGTTTAAGTCATAAACTTTCTGCTGATTTCTTCTTATACTGTCTGACTGGGCTGAAGTGCTTCTTTTATGGTTGTTTTGTCTTAAATCTTAACTGATCTTACAAGAGGTAGTGTGGCAGTGTGGAGGCTGTTTCTTCTTGTTTTAACTTTGGGAGAACACCAATCTAAAACTCTCCGTGTTTAAATCTCCAGCTGTTGTGCTTTGGGTAAACAATCCCAAACAGTTTCAAAGACAGGTACGTGGGTATGTAATGCACGTAGTTTGACATTACAGTGTACCTATCACCTCATCGGAGAAAGGTGAGTCAGATGAAGCTGAGTAATTTCTGTGGGTTTTTTTCCATGTTGGCTCACCCAAGTAGTGACATAGTGGGTGAAACTAATCCCCGAGCGAAAGCAGCAAAATGTTTTCAGGGATTTGTAACTGGTTTTTATTCTTTTTATTATTATTATTTACCAAAAAAAGGTTGTCACCAGGTCAAAGTCCTTGTTATAATATCAAGTACCAGAAAGTCAAAATCAATGTAATTCCTAAGCCACCAGTGAAACTTGGTTTTTTTTATGTATTTTCCCCCCAGGCTTAATCATACTGTTTTTGTTTTTTTTGACCATGTTGAGTTTTGTGATTGAGCTGTAGTCAAAAGGATCTTCCTGACACATCTGTAGCTTTCCCTGGTTGCACAATAAGGTCCTACATCACACCCTCACTTTTCCATCTCATTAGTCTACACACCTTTCTTTTGACACAGCTGCTGCCTCACCCTGGCTGTC
This sequence comes from Rhamphochromis longiceps, assembly GCF_057381845.1. NCBI lineage: Eukaryota > Metazoa > Chordata > Actinopteri > Cichliformes > Cichlidae > Rhamphochromis > Rhamphochromis longiceps. The sequence continues at coordinate 10,512,352 of NC_140568.1, read as the reverse complement.
AGTAGCAACTGTCCATCATGTAGCTTAGATTTCAGACCATTAGTGCAACATCAATGACAACGTACAACATAGAGCAAATCACAATGATAAGGCAGTGTTTTCTGTCTCATGGATATCCAAGGCACTCTGATGCGCTGCAGCAACTTATTAAGGCATAGGCAAGGGTTTGAAATGGGGATAAAAGATTGTGTTTTAACTAAGACGAAACAAGTTTTTTTCTTTTTACTGAAAGTAGAATCTCTGTGTCTTTTGCTTCCCGAGTGAAGAAAAGTTGTACTTCATCCTGAAAATTATGTGAAACTATTGCAGATACAGTGAGCCTCGTAACATGTTTTGGTGTTGATTGTTGTCATGGCTTTGTCTTTTTGAGTCCTGGTATATGAAGGTGGTTTGGGGGGGGGGGGGGAGGGTTGCTATTTTTTTGATGTTATAACATCTGCATTTGATTGCCAGTTGGGGTCATGTAAAATCACACAGATGAGGGGACAACCACTTCTGTTAAGTGACATCTGCTTGCAGTGGCAGCCAGATGTGATCAGTGATGACACAAAGTTAATGTACATGTCACTGACAACATGTGTGAGAGGAACAGGGATTGACAGCCTCAGATTGTCTGTGTCAGTGATCTAAAAGAGGCACTAATACACCGGTAGACCTGAGCTGTCCTTTAGTTGGTCATCATGCAACTGTTGACAATTTAAGCATTCATTAATCTCACCTTTTTGGTAATCATTTCCTGTTGCTTGTATCTGTCAGCACTCATTGCATGTTTTTTCGTGTTCATTTCAGGATCCCGTTCAAGATTGGACAACCAAAAAAACAGATTGTCTCTAAAACTGTAAGTCACAAGAACAAACTTTTACTCTATCCAGACATTCAGGTAAAACAGCAGTTTAAAAGCTGTAGTTGTTGAGCTTCACGAATGGCACAGACCACACGAATAGTAGTCTAAATACTGTCGTCCACAAAGATTTATTAGATGTCAATTTGTCTAAGTCTTTCAAGGGGGCTGAGGTGGTTACCTTGAAGTGACAGTGAGAGGGTGTTCTTCTTGCTGGAGAAAACCACTTCCACCATAATAGGTTTGTGGCCTGGCATTTAGACTGTGAGACAGGGATTCCAGCTTCCTGTGCCATCCTAGGCAAAAACCATGGAGTGGGAGAGATGGTGACAGCTGTGAGTAGGTCCAAACTCAGATTAACTCTGAGATTAAAGCAAAGTTTTACTGTGGGAGTCACAGATTAACAAACAGCTCAGTTTTATCACAATACCTACAAAGGCAATTGTATCATGATATAATTCTGCGGTACATGATGCATTATAGTACACCGCAATATCTATGTTTAAAAAAGACCTTAAAAAGTGAAAAACATTGTATACATTCAGTACAAGCGGTGTCACTGTTGTATGGATTATTAAGATTATTCTATAGTTTACGTTCCCTTGAGTGAGTGTGGAAGGGTCCTGATTTATTTATTACAATGGCTACCACACAACCAGAACAACCTGACACCAATCACTTTATCAGATCCAGTTTTCCTACCCAAGGAACACATTAAGGAGTGGTGGTGAATACGAGTGCATGGTTAGCACGTACAGTAATGCATGGTCAAACTGGTTTTTATCACCAAAAGTTGCTAGTAATATAACTGGTATACAGAAGAGTGCAATAAGTATCTGCCTCAGAATAGCAAATCTAGTCTTGTAGATAAATTCAATGGGAAAATCAGTTAATCTCAGAAGAATGAGTAAAAAAACTAAATGAACACCAGATCTCAACACAAGTGCCCAACACCACATAGCCTGCAGTTACACATGCACACCCCCACACAACAGTGCTCTGAAAAATTCCAGCCAAACAAACAACCAAAGCTGGAATTAAAGTATGAGCGTCAACCACAGTAGCACACCAAAATGTTACTCCAAACAGAAACGTCCACACTAACCAAAATGTCCAAGATGCCAACAAAGAGATAACCAAGCTACTGCAAAGCTCACAGCAATTCAAAATAGTTAATAGAGTCAAAGCTACCAGACAAAACTAACAAGTTAAATATTGTACGCCAGGTACAAATTAAGGAGTAGTGACACATAAGTGTTCTTGGTTAGCACATACAGTAATGCATGGCCAAACTGTTTTTTATCACTGGAAATTGCTACTAATATAATTCCCAAACAACACTCCTCTGAAAAACTTCTAGCATCAAACAACCAAAGCTGTAATTAAAGTATGAGCATCAACCACAGCAGCACACCAAAATGTTACCAAGTTACATATTTTACAACACTATTCAAGTTTAAGTCTACAAATAAACCACTTAAACCTACTTAACTGAGAGACTCATTTGGCTATATTCGCCAAAAAGGATATCTGAAACCCTAAATTCATGGACTTAACAGCTGAGCAAAATACTAGTGCTGCTCTCTTCCAACCGCAAAAACTCTAAATTGATGTACCCGATCCAAACTAATGTTATTTAGAACTGCAATACTAATGATCTGAACTTCTAGAACTTCCTAAGATGTTAGTCACAGTCTAAAATACCATAACAACTTTCGGCTGTACTCAAAAAGCAATTCAATTTAGATGACCATTTAGCAAACTGCAAACTAAGTTGATTAACAAGGGCCCAAACTTTAATCTTACCAGTAGGTCTAAAGATCCTGGACAAGGAAGGAAGGAGTCCACGCAAGAGGTTTAGTTAAATATAAAATAATTTATTAAACATAACCTAGTCATTTTACCTGCATTTCAGCTGCTCAAACCACTGTCCGTCAATCCTGGTGCATAATCCTACAGGTAAAGACCGTGAATACAGTGGGGCAAAAAAGTATTTAGTCAGCCACCGATTGTGCAAGTTCCCCCACTTAAAATGATGACAGAGGTCAGTAATTTGCACCAGAGGTACACTTCAACTGTGAGAGACAGAATGTGAAAAAAAAAAAATCCATGAATTCACATGGTAGGATTTGTAAAGAATTTATTCGTAAATTAGGGTGGAAAATAAGTATTTGGTCACCTCAAACAAGGAAAATCTCTGGCTCTCACAGACCTGTAACGTCTTCTGTAAGAAGCTTTTCTGTCCCCCACTCGTTACCTGTATGAATGGCACCTGTTTGAACTCATCATCTGTATAAAAGACACCTGTCCACAGCCTCAAACAGTCAGACTCCAAACTCCGCCATGGCCAAGACCAAAGAGCTTTCGAAGGACACCAGGAAAAGTATTGTAGACCTGCACCAGACTGGGAAGAGTGAATCTACAATAGGCAAGCAGCTTGGTGTGAAAAAATCAACTGTGGGAGCAATCATCAGAAAATGGAAGACATACAAGACCACTGATAATCTCCCTCGATCTGGGGCTCCACGCAAGATCTCATCCCGTGGGGTCAAAATGATCATGAGAACGGTGAGCAAAGATCCCAGAACCACACGGGGGGACCTGGTGAATGACCTGCAGAGAGCTGGGACCAAAGTAACAAAGGTCGCCATCAGTAACACACTACAACGGCAGGGAATCAAATCCCGCAGTGCCAGACGTGTTCCGCTGCTGAAGCCAGTGCATGTCCAGGCCCGTCTGAAGTTTGCCAGAGAGCACATGGATGATACAGCAGAGGATTGGGAGAATGTCATGTGGTCAGATGAAACCAAAGTAGAACTTTTTGGTATAAACTCAACTCGTTGTGTTTGGAGGAAGAAGAATACTGAGTTGCATCCCAAGAACACCATACCTACTGTGAAGCATGGGGGTGGAAACATCATGCTATGGGGCTGTTTTTCTGCCAAGGGGACAGGACGACTGATCCGTGTTAAGGACAGAATGAATGGGGCCATGTATCGTGAGATTTTGAGCCAAAACCTCCTTCCATCAGTGAGAACTTTGAAGACGAAACGAGGCTGTGTCTTCCAACATGACACTGATCCAAAACACACCGCCCGGGCAACAAAGGAGTGGCTCCGTAAGAAGCATTTGAAAGTCCTGGAGTGGCCTAGCCAGTCTCCAGACCTCAACCCCATAGAAAATCTGTGGCGGGAGTTGAAAGTCCGTGTTGCTCGGCGACAGCCCCAAAACATCACTGCTCTCGAGAAGATCTGCATGGAGGAATGGGCCAAAATACCAGCTACTGTGTGTGCAAACCTGGTAAAGACCTATAGTAAACGTTTGATCTCTGTTATTGCCAACAAAGGTTATGTTACAAAGTATTGAGTTGTATTTTTGTTATTGACCAAATACTTATTTTCCATCCTGATTTACGAATAAATTCTTTACAAATCCTACCATGTGGATTCATGGATTTTTTTTTTCACATTCTGTCTCTCACAGTTGAAGTGTACCTCTGGTGCAAATTACTGACCTCTGTCATCATTTTAGGTGGGAGAACTTGCACAATCGGTGGCTGACTAAATACTTTTTTGCCCCACTGTATGTCCAAGTGGGAAAACAAATGCCTTCTGAAGTAATCATTGTTGCTGGAAACAATTATATTTCGCACATGTATTTATTGTCCGTTACAATTTTTGGAGTCATTATTTGTACTATGCCAAAATGCTAATATACCTGCAATGCATTCTTTATTTTAGGTTGAAAGAGACTTTGAGCGAGAATATGACAAACTCCAAAAGTAAGTTTCCATTATGCTTTATAAGACTAATGAGGTAGACAGTGACTAAAGTTTCTCTGTGTTATTCAGAGTTACATTGGTATTAAAATAAACATTTTATATTTTACAAAAATATGCATGTGTTACCAAGTGTTTTCATGTTCATGTATTGTTTGTTTTAGCTTGGTGCTTTGTATATATTCAATATCTTAATGTCTGTCATTAGTCCTTCTGCCAACAAAAAAAAATCTGTAATGTTTTTGTATTATTTATTTTATTCTCATGAAATGACTTAATTTACAATTACTAGTCAGGATTATAAAGTAAATAAGAAATCTGAAATAACTAACAGTTATTTTGACTGCATATTTACATTTTAAGTATTCCTTTTTGCACATGTAGTTTTTCTTTTTTCTTTTCCAGCTTTTGGTAGTTTTGGACACTGTTTTTTCTTGACATGAAATATTAAGACATTTCAAACTTGGCCACAGCTGAAATATCAAATTTTTACAATTTAATGTCATCATGGATATAGAAATTCTGTTAATGGTCTTTATTTCAGTTTCTCTGTGAAACAAAGGCAAGTAGGGATCACATAATTTAAAATTCAAAACTTGTAAGCTCAGTACATCAGGCCCAGTCTTACTGGGAGGCTGAGGTTACAAAAACTCCCTGAGGGCCCAGCAAAATGAGTGGGAGCATCATTTTCCTCTCAGGTTTTGTTGAGTGGGAGGGCCCTTTATCAGGAAGGTGTGGTGCCAATAGACCTTATAGATGAGTCAGAGCAGCAGGCATGTAGAGACATTTAGGTTCTCCACCCTAGAGATCCATATCAACACTTCATGGTGCTCCTGTGGTCTAAATGCAGTATACTTAGTAGTAACTGATACCTGTGTTTGCAGTTTGTCCATCTGACTGAAGACATTTAAATTCTTCTAGTACAAAAATAATCTGTACTTTAACACTCTCCCATATTGAAGTATAGACCAATTTCAACATCATTTTAATTTTAGTGTTTGAATAATCTCTATGATCTATAACATAGAGAGCTCTATTTTCTATTATCTGTAGTACCAGCAGTGTAAAACAGATTTCAATCTCATAGAACTAGCCTTGACGAGAAGAACAGGCAAAACCCAAATGAGATCTGAAAGGTTACATGCAGATGTATATAGTCTCTCTGTATGTGCACACTTTTCCTCTATAACCTGTTGCATCCTCCAAATTGATGATGGTCATATCTTGCCCTCATATCCTGTGTACATCCTGCTGGAAACATACCTGATAATTTCCTCTAAGCCTGAAATATCATTGCTTTGTTATCTGCATGTAGTGTAAAAGTGGCTTTAAAGTGCTAGCTGATAAAGCATTTAACACAAGATCATCTTATTCCTTCCGCTATATATGAAGCATATTTGTACTTCATATGTGTTAAGTATAAGTAGGTATTGACTTGTGGGTTCAGACAAAATTTAAACACTATTGTGGAACAGTAAGTGAAATTCCACAACTTAACCAATATGGATCACAGTGTTTTACTTTTTCTTTGTCGATGTTATTTGATCACTTTTTAAGATCAATATTTTGTAATAGCAGTATAGGAAATCCAAATGTCCTAATATACGGCTGTGCAAGTCTATGTGAAAAAAGTTAAACTATTTCAGTGACAAACTTAAATTAGTCATGTCTAGAGGTATTAAAATTTGATTTAGTCTGGTACAATTCTTGGTTTTAGAGTGATTTACATGGAATTGCAGTTTCTAACCTCAGTCTTGTGTGAAAAGCAATGAGCCGGAAAGCAAATCAGAGTAAAATGGTCATGTTGCAATGTATAAGTGATATATTCAGCAATTTTCTTTAAAAGTCTTGAATGCCTTTCGTTTTCACCACCCTGTGTGGCATGGCGGCTGTGGCTGCATGGGTAGAAGGTTTGGGGCATAGGTACAAGGAGCAGCAGCTGTTCCAGTAGGTTACTCTATTAGCACCTTTTGGGAAGAGACTCCACGCTGGCATGGCACTCATCCAGGATGGCTCTCTCTCACCATCAGTTCTGACAGAGAAGGGAAAATGCAGCAGTATTTTTAAGTAGGTGGTAGTGTCTGGAACATGACTTTCACATGCACAAATAACCATCACAAGAATATATTCTGAGTGTACTGGGCTCAGAGCGCACTGGTTTGTTTACATAGTAAGATACTTTCACCCACTATCTTACAAACTAATATGCATGACTGGCAGGATTATGTTTTTTTTTTAAATTTTCCTGATATTATATTTTTGCTTGGTATTGCTTAGTCTAGTATTGCAGTCTAAACATTTAGTTTGAGTTGTCAAATATCTCTACTTTATGTAATCTCAGACAGAAATGCTAAGATTGACAACATATTACAATTTCAAAATGTTTATGACAATGTCAGAATCAGTTATCAAGTTGCGGCTCTAACAACAAAATGTTATCATATGAAGATTTTATGTCACGTCAGAGTTTAATTGATGCAAAAATGTTCTCAACAACAGAGGAAAACTGTGATGACCTGAACTTGTCACACTGACTCTCCTCGTCCAAATATGTGCTAAAAATTGACTTAATGTAGTGAGACGAACACAGGAAGAATCTCTCTTGATTACTAGATACTCTCCAAATCTTGCCTGAAGCATTGATGATAAATTTACTACAATTTGAAATGCCTGTTTCTGGATATTTGAAACATAAGCGTGCATTTTCATTAATTTAGAGAAAGCCTAATATAGCTTGTGAGACCTAGTTCTATCTAATTGGTGAGAGGGACACAAGAAGTTACTGTGGAGATTGTTCTGACAGACTGTTTTTTTCTTTCCCGTGGTGTGAACAGTATGGGATGAAATTACATCATTTACTGCAAATGACATTTTAGGAACAACCTCCATCTGGTCTGTGGTGATTTAGTATAAAATCCTTTAACGTCAAAAGAAACAAAAGCTTAAAGAGAACATGTTCTGTTTAAAAATATATATATATATAAAAAAATAATTTTACTATTTGTCCTTTCTTGGATAAACAAACAAAAGAATAAAAGAAAATCCATTTGCAGATGAAAATCTAAAACCAAAGTTGTCTGTATGTTGCATTTTGGGAGACTTGAACTTTTCTTTACGGTCCTGTAAATGCTGCTTTTTAATCAGCAGTCATTTTCAAACCCTTCAGTTTAACAGTTTAGATTTGGTTAGTGTACCTGTGAGTATCCTCAATCGTTCTTTGTTTCCCAGCTGCTAAACCGAAAAAAAAATCTAAAACGTTTAATTGGAGCCGCTTGACTTCCAGTTTTGGTTTGCAGCTCTGAAAGAGCTCTACTTGTTCTGCTAGTGTCTTTATATCTTGTGGACATGCACAAAAATGGGATTACTGTTACTGACTTCCTATTTAATATTGTTCTTGAAAAACAAGGATGGAAGCAAAACCTGACTGCACCACATTTTTCATCAAATAGGAGTAGTGTTATGAAGGTAGTCTCAGGGGAGATTCTAAACCCCTTGTTTGCCTTAATTGATATAATGAATGGCATGTGTTTTCAGCCTCCATAGTCTGGTAATTGCCATTTTTAACACACATCAATGGAATATGTGCAGTGGAATGATTGAAGACGTTAATGCTTTTGAGCGGAAATGTAGTTGACTGAAGGATTCACACTATTGTTAATTAGCTAACAGATTTTATGTGGAATCAGTCGAATGTGTAATTCCTTCTTAATCCATATTGTTTTATGTCTTTTTTCGAGGTTTGTGTTTTCTTTATCCTTGTCAATGTTTTTGTCCAACTGAACGGGTTCAGAGGGATTCAGGGATGAATCGATTTGAAAGTATGCATTCCTACTTTTGTAACAGTGGAAAATTTTTAAAAGTTCAGGCCTTGATTTCAATTTTTTAGCATTTAAACAGCATATATCAATTGATAAACCTGAAGGTATCAGTAAAACCAGGCTCACATTAGCAGATACCAACGTTTGACTGATGTATTAATGCATGCCTACAGCTCATAAAGTAAATCTTGACTTCAGTATAGGTTATTAATTAATCCAAGTTAGGATAACTGATTCTTTACTGTACTACGAGACAAGAAGCGCTCTGATAATCAGTCTTCTGCTTGTCCCACAGGCTGGAGGATCAGACGAAAAAGCTTCACAAAGACATGAAGAAAAGCACAGAGGCAGATTTAGGTATGTTCTGTCACTTACTTGGCGTTGCCGCCTGGTGAGCCATTGATCAGCACTTGTTCACCAACATACTTGATGTTACTTGGCATGTTTTTCAGGGCCAGAAAGATGTTTGGGTGCCTGTGTTTTTCTTTTTTTTTTCCTGTGCTGTGTTCGATCTCCAAATGATATGACATGAAACAATTGTGTGTGAGTCTCTACCTTAATCATTTCCTTTTTTAGGCTTTTGTAGCTGTCATAGCAGGTGTGTTTTTTGTTTTTTGACCATGTGATCTATATTCAGTTGGGGATCCTGGTTTACCATCTCTGCCATCATTTATCCATGTATTTGTCTGCCACAAAACTCTTGTTTACTAAAGATTTATTTGCCGATTTGCTGGTTTTGTGTTTTTGTATTTGGGAAGTGGTAGTAGATATGGCCTGTGGTAAGTAGTCACTTGTGGGGGTGGAAGAGCGGGGACGGATGGAGCAGTGAGAGACTTCTTCATTTCCTCTCCTTTGTGCTCTGCAATATGAATGTCTGCATCATCAAAGTGTCATAGCTGTCAGGGCCTCATTATCGTTAATGGATTCCATCTGTTGCACAGGTCCCATCTCCACTAACTGCTACCAAACAAAGAACTGGACCTACTCTGCATGTCAGCACTGCATTTAATACACTTCTCTCTGTATCAAGCCAAATGTGTTTATATGCAGCACTCTAGCGAACGTGCTGACAGTCATCTGGTGAGGGCCAGTAATGTCTTTTTAAGGGATGCTCCTGTACACATGCCAAATTAGGCTAAATAACAGAAGGCAAATAAAATATGTTAACTTCTCTTGCCTCAGGAAATTGTAAAGGACATGAATTTCACCTTCTCCCTCACTGCTAATAACGAGCCCTCAGTTCACCTTTTGATTTTCACGACCCTGTAATTAAAATGTTTGTCAGATCAAGCAATGTATTACTTGTGCAAACTGAGAGAGATGCAGAAACGCTACACCGTGATAATTGATTGGTTGAAAATTGGTCCCAGGGGAGTGTGAAATGACCAATGACTGTTCCAAATCTCTGTAAAGCCCATATTCAGTGCAGCTCCTGTCGTCAGCTTGTGTCTCCTCAGTGCAGCTCATTTGTTTTGACAGTGAAGCCATATACTGATACATGCTCTGTGTCTAAACAAAGTGGCACGAGTGCAGATTAACGGTAATTGATGCTGTCAGTGTAGAAAAATGGCAAAAAATTCTCGTTGCACTGGTGAATATTCAGCGCGGCAGGCAGCCCCACCACCCCCTCAGATTTTTACAATGGGGGCAGCACTGTGCCATTCGAGTTGTGCACTTCCCGACAGGCTCACTTTTGAATACCCTACTTCATATAAAGTGATGAAACGCTTAAAGCTTCAGTTTAATCCACAAAAATTGCGTCCACAATTTCAGAACAATGTAAGAGTCTTACATGGAATTAGATTAAAATGTGTAGATGCAGACATCTTCAGTAACCATTTACAAAATCGGTATTTCTGTTTTCACGAAGTTAACTGTGTTTTAATAGTATTTTCTGCTTTGTGTGTTGCATGCATATTTGCATGGCTGACAGCCATGTCTAAGGCAGCAGTGAAGATTTCCGCAGACCTCTTGAGTAACCCGCTGTGTGAGCAGGATCAGGCCTTCCTGGACTCTATGACTGCTTTCGATACAGCCATGAGAAGGATGGATGCCTTCAACCAAGAAAAGGTAAGACTCTTTCCCACACTTGGCATCTTTATTATATTGCTCTTTTTCTGTTTTGGCTTTTTGACACAGTGATTTTCTTCAAATCGTTTGAAAAAATTCCGTTTCTAACAAGCAAAGTAGGACACTAAACAAGGGTTTGTTTTTTTGTTTTTGTTTTTTTGAAAATGCATGTTTTCATATTTGTCAATATTGTGCTGCCTGTGGACTAAAAACTATCCGTATGTCTTTCCTTCTGCTGTTTTTGAAAAGCATCTGTGGTATGATCCTCTATAAGCTCAAGCTACTGGTTATCAGCTGTGAAAATTGATGCATTTGTGACTCACTGGTGTCTAAAATAACTCATACAATGGATGGGCCTTCTCTGAAGAGGAAAACATGCCTTGCCACAAAATTCACAAGAGTAACTCACAGCTTATGTGCTGAGGTCTGTTGTATTTCTTGCATTACTTCCTAATACATTTGGCTTCAGGTAAAAACATTTTTTTTTTTGCATTGGTAGGTCACCCAATATGTTCTTGATGGATTACAGGAACTTTATTCCTCCCTCGGGGTGGAGTACCTATGATCAGCTTGAACACTGTAAACCTCTCAGAGCCGTACTTCTGGCAAACCCAACCTGAAATCCTCCCAACACTTGTCCCGTCCTTCATGTACATTTCATATCATATTTTACATATTTTTCTTTCTGCTTAGATATTTGCAGCGCTTGCATTTGGGAAACCATTTCTTTTTTCTTATTATTCTTGTATGTTTTGTCCTAAGGGCCAGCAGCAGACAGACCGGCATGTCTGTCTTTCCAGAACTGTAAGCGGTACAGCGTATTCTTGCTCGCTCTTCCACAGCTGTACTCTGTGAAGATCTCTCTGGCTGTCAGGGCTCTTCATATTATTTGCTGGGCGCCCTTCACTTTTTGATTAGAATCATCGCCACAGGTAGTTATAATGTGAATCATAGTGGCACTGCATGTGTGGATCCTCAAGGCACTACGCTGTGGAGGGTTTGAAAAGAGGAAAAAAATACAGGAGAGAACATAGGAGATCACACTAAGGCATATACCGATTGACTTTTTTCCATCTGTGTTTTCTTGACTCATTGCCCCGCTAGTAGGTGTTCTAGGCTTTTCACATTTGCTGCCTTAAAAATATTCCCCTTTCTTTTCATATTTTGCTGTGAACCAAAATGATTTCATAACCTTTCCCACAACAATGATCCAACAAGGGGGAGAAAATGAATTCCTTTGCAAACGGTGGGTAATGTTGTTATTCCATGGTAAAGCTGTAGTATAAGTATTTCAGGCATAACAGGCCATCTGTCACCTGGAAATATACATATTGAGCATTGAAGAGTTGATTTCATATTTTCTGGGAAACCTCAGGGGCTGGACTCGGTTTCCATAGATAATCAAGCTGTAACCTTCCTCAGTGTATATAAGTGAAGCAATGTCCATGTTCCAGAAATTAAAGTGACGACTGACAAAAGTCCTCACTTTAAATGAGCATACTGTCTTGAGCTGGTAAATAAATGTCATCCTAATGTTCAGTGTTTGTATATGAGATTAAGTGTCGCTGGTCTTGTCTCCTGGCTTTACTTGTTAGGATATACTTCCGTGCTACTCAGGCAAACTCAGTATTATTGTTTTGAGAATAAAACATACTAAAAGCACAAGACAGCATCCAAGCAGATATTCTGCAGCTGTCATTTATTTTCCTTTCCTTTCCTTGATTCTTCAGCTTTTAAGTCTTTCAGACTTGCTTTGCTCACGGCTCATCAAATTTTACAGGAGCCATTTTGAGTGACTAGACAAAGTAAAATGTAGGTTGGACTGAGCGTGTGGGTTTGTGACCCAGGGTGCATATGTTCCAGGACTTGGCTTGGTTGAGTGTTCAGGAGAGCACTCCTGCTGTCAGGGTGAAGTACTTTTGCATTCTTTAGATTTTTTTTCAATATCAAATTTGAAATTTTTTTTCCCATTTTCACTCAGTTTATTTTTTCATTCTGAAGGGGAAAAAACCCTACGACACACACTTGAGTGTGAATGAATAAGAAACAGCCATTCTTCCTTTTAATCTGTTTTTTTTTAAAGAAGTCACTTGTAGTTAATGCCTTTATAATGTATAGTATTGTTCACTGTCTGTGTAGCCTTCCTATTTGTCTCTGTGACTGTCACTTGTTTGAAAAAGATTGATCCACTCACTTAGATCCAGACATTTTTTCGCTTGTAAAGGACAACAGTCACCAGCTGGATAGATTTTTCTTTGTGCTTGTTTGGTTGTTTTTTTCAAACACACTTTTATTCAGAGTGGCTTTTGACAGCTAGGTCACACCTGATAGTCTCTCCACTGCTCTCAGTCCTTCTAAATAAAATCTTTGCCTTAACACAATGTTCACTTCCAGCTTTGGGCTGAGCTGTGTGGCTTCCTTTGTAGAGTGGCTACAAGTGAGCTAGAGGCAAAATAGTGATTGTGAGTACTTTCTGGTCAGTCTGTTGTGTGCATCACCTCTAGGTTTTGCTAGGTGTTTAAAAATCCAGCACAGCACTAGAACACCACTCTTAACTTCTTCCTTTAAGCTGGCTGTTGATTCTGACGGCAACAGCAGCAAAACCTTATTGCTCCAGCAAAACAGACACAAAAGCATCCACCCTTTGCTCTTCTCCGTGTTGAGACGAGATGTTCTGCCGCAGGGCCCACAAGTGAGAGAGCCAGCAGATAAAACGTGCAGCGATAATGAAGGCAGCAGTGGCCCAGGTCTGTGTGTTTATTTCTGGGGCTGAGGAGGGCGCACAGCCCCGCCGGCACACTGCTGCCGAAGCTGAGCCCCAGTGTAGATGGCGGCAGCACAGTAGAGGATGCTCCGTTTGGAGGGATATTGATTTCCTCTGCGATCTGTGTGTATTTTTGGGAGGCCTGTGTGCCGGGATGGCCTCTGCTCCGTGACTCACTGATGGAGACTGCTGCTAGAGCGCCGGCCTCAGGCTCTGCGGGGCCTCCAAGGAATAGCTCTGCCCCCCCTCTCTGTGGGAAGGGGCAGAGGGTAGAGGGCACCAGCATGCTTAAGCAAATCTGCCGCTGTTCTTCTCCCTCCTCGCTGCATGCTCTCACCTTAGAAGCAGCGGCACCGCTCGAGCTGGGGAGGGGGAGATGGTGTGAATATGTAAAACAAAGACAATGTGAATTCCCATGTACTTATTTGTTATTGGTTCTGTGTTTTCCCTCAAACCACAATCAACCATTTTGTACTTGGAAATCTGCCTGTGTGAAGCAGCGAGTGTTGCTGTATGTTCTCGTAGATGGTCAGGGCATTTTTACAAAGCACAGCTGCGATCTTGCTTCCTTGTTGTTGTGTGATTGACTGTCCTTCCAATAGCAAGTGAGCATATGATTAGTGGAGCTGCTCACTGTTCTCATGCAGCTGTCACTTCACATCTCCCTGCTTTAAATTCTCCTTCTCTGTTCCAAGCGTGTTCTCTCCACTTGACTCGATTGCCTGGTTAACTTAGCCGTGTTACGCTTGCAGATCTAGTAGCAGCAGTCATTTTGAATCTGCAATGTAAATGACTCTAGAAACTTTATTAATTGTGCTCCAACTTCTCTCGACGAGACTTGGTTCTGAGGCTGGAGGCCTCGAGATGAGATGTTCGTTTACTTCCATTTAACACCCCCCCCCCCCCCCCCCTCCCCCTCCTTCCTTCCCCTGTCGGTTCTGCCAAACAGAAGGAGAATGCAGGAAAATATAAACTGTTATTGTTAAAATGTTTGTTTGTAAAGAACTTTCATCTTGTATGGCAGCCCACCCTCCACAGGAAATCATTTGGGCTTTGCTTTCATGTCCGTCCCCTGACAGTTCCATCCTTTTGTATTGCAAGCTCAATGAATATTCAGGGGTTTCTCCTCGGGGCTTGTGTACAATAAAAGAGTCAACGTCATGAAAGTTTCTTTGCAAGCCCCCCCCCCCCCCTTCCCCTTCCCCTTTTTTCATATGTGCTCTGTTTGAAATATACACAATTGTTGGTGTTTGTGCTGCGACGTTACATTGAAGCTAATGAGCAAGAGATGTAGAAGCTATTTGGTTCCGACTTCACTTCTGATGTAACTCAATTTGACAGTGAATAACAATTTGTAATGTCTCTTCATTTGTTAGAAAGGTGAGCAGTGCTTGTGTTAACAGCTTTTTATTTTATTTACTTTTACAGGTGAACCAGATCCAGAAGACTGTTGTCGACCCTCTGAAAAAGTAAGTGTCAGTTTCTTGTGCTGCTTCTGTGTTAAATGTCCAGCTTTAAATCTGAATCTGCAACAGGCCGCGGTCAAATAGTTTTAGTCTGCAATATTTGCATTTTTAGGAGAGCCAGATCGTGAACTTTTCGTGTGAAGTATGGTAAAAGCGATTTAGCTCAGTTGTGTCTTAAATTCCATATGTGGAGCGATAAAAGCCCAGTGCCCCGTGTCGTTTTTACTATTTAACCTTGCTCTGCATATCTCACTAACTGAGTGGAAAGAATAGCTGCAGTGCAGGACCTTAGCAAGGCCTCCAGTGTAGTAATACGCATTATAAAAATGAACTGGGAGTTAACAGGGCTGCTGTGCTGGTAGTGTCTGGAAGAAAGTTTATTTGGTCTTCGTTCCTAATACTCGCCCCATTTGAGGAGGCAGTGAATGCTATTCCATTCCTTAAGCCTCACTTTGCACACACACGCACACACACGTGCAAAGCAGAGGTACTGAAGGGAGTGGCTGGACAATCCCACCCGTCTTCCGGAGCGCTTGTTAAGGTTTTCTTCCTCCTCCTGGCTCCTCCCAGGAGATTAAATACTGTGAAAGAGAGCATGTGCATACTGCTTGTATAGATTTCTATAAATTTGTGTTCAACTTTCTCCCCTCGTGAGACACTCGTTTTGTAAAGTAACTAATGTGAAGAGAATACTCCATCAAAATATGGATAGGTCAGGTCAGCGTGTGTGTGTGTGTGTGTGTGTGTGTGTGTGTGTGTGTGTGTGTGTGTGTGTGTGTGTGTGTGTGTGTGTGTGTGTGTGTGTGTGAGCGAGCGCGCGTGTGTCAACCCCTCTCTTCCTCGTGCGCTCTGGTGGCGGAGCAATGACAGGATGGAATGGTTCTAATTTCCTCTTCCTGGTGGGCGGCAGGCGGACGTGTGGGCAGGCTCAGAATATGGCAAAGGGCCCAGCTTCCTGGGCCCAGAGCTGCGGATTGGTTCAGGAGGAGAAATGTCTCAGGACACTGCACGCTCTCACACAAACATACCGACGTACACAAACACCAGCTCCGATTTTAGAGGGGGCGCTGTCTCACAAAGATGGTATTTAAGATCATAAAGTTAGGCATTTACATGAGTCTAAAACAGAACAGAGGAAGTGAGTTCATAAACAAATTTTAATGCCAAACTAAACTGACCTTTCTGTTTACTTTTTCCTTCTTAAAAACGCAACGCTATTACTTATTAGTTTATCAAAGTGTTGTCTATAGAAAACCAAGACGCACAAGCTGCTATACTTTAAAGCTTCCATTAAGATTCCATTAGTCCTCTCACTAATGAATATTTGTAACTGTTTTTCTTGTCTCAAAATACTCTTCTGGTGAACTTGTGTCATTGTAAAGACAATTAGAGAAGAGTTGAAAAGGAGAACGTTATGTTAATGGAAGACTTTCAATGGATTGTGTGTGTGTGTGTGTGTGTGTGTCAGCTACATGATTGTGTCCATGTGATTGCTATTTCAAATTTTGGCATCCATTCTTAATGCTTAGTGTGGTAAAACGCACAATAAACAAACGAAAAAGCAGCCCCCCTCTACTCTGCCCCCATCCTGCGTTCAGTGTCTCCTCTCTCTCAGGCCCAGACGTGCGTTTCATCCACTCTGCGGGGTCACTGAATGACATCACTATGTTTATGCGAGGGGAGGGGAGTGCGTGGGCATTGAGGCATGTGTGTTATCTGGGCCTTGTAACCTAGCCCTTTTTGCTCCGTTGCTCTTTTGGGTGAAATAGAAGTCAAGCCTGTTTTGAGACCTCTGCCCTGGGTTGAGCCAGGACTGGACAAACCACCTTCATCCCTCTCAATCAGAGGAACACGCTGCCCTCAGAGCAGGTTGTGGGGTTTGGAGCCAATGGGAGTTGTTGACCTTAGCTCTGGGGCTGATGCAGGCTTTTTATTTTTATTTTTTGAGGGGGGGATTGTTTTTTTGTAAAAAGGATGTTTGTTTTTTTACCATCTTATCTGGTGTTTCGCGCACTGAGGCTACGTGAGTTATGTGGGCTTTAAAGCACTAGGCAAGTCACAGCAGATCACACTCTTTCTTTGCACGCTTTTTGTTTTTTTTTGTTGGAGACTAAGGAGATGTTGCTAGCATTTACGTCACAGACATTCTCATGGTCTACTGCTTTTAAACCATTTATACAACAGGTGGTAGTTATTTCACTTTCACACCAAGCATATTTTAAATGAAGGTGCCACGTGATGTGACCCTAATTTTTCTTCTGAGACCACGACGAACAAAGGTGGTAATTTACACATAAACAGGTCCCGTTCCCATATTTTTAGTGGTGTGTTTTAAACTGATTTTTTTTTTCAGTAGTGAGTTATGTGATGGTCATAGTCAAAAGTGACAGCCAGCCTGCTAGACTGAGGGTGTCTAGACCAGACTTGGGCTTGGCTGCTGGGTCAGGCTGGCCTGTATGTGGATTGGCCTCGGCTCATAAACACACTCTCTGCTCCAGATGCTATTTCCATCCAGCCCTTTTTTTTTTTTTAACCACACCCTGACCTGTCACGTGGACAGTGGTGTATCCTTGGCCCCTTTGCAGCCCTCAACCATCTTAAGAAATCACCCAGACTAGGCTCACCGCAGGTACAGACCTCGCAGGCTGACCGGTAGTTATCCAACCAAGGCCAGGATATCGAGGGAAACATCCAGGGCCTGGACATTTCTTTTCTTTAAAAAAACCAAAAACTGTTATTACAGTGTATGCATAAGCACATTCAGGTTCTCATGTGGGGGAGGGTAGTGTACCGTTGAGTCACAGTAACCGAATGTAACACTGAAACTTCAGCGTTCAGTGTGGAAGTGACACTAATGGGTTAACAAGTAGTTGGCTTTGTGTCTAGCTCTTTTTCTCCTCCTCCAGCACAAGGATAGCATTGGCCCTGAAGTCTCCCTGTGCTCAAACATAGTAGTTGCAGACAGCGTTGTCCCCTTTTAGCGCGCAAACAGCAGGCCACCGTGGTGTGTCATGAGGAAATTGCACCATGCTGTCAGGTGAACTAGAATCCAGCCTTTGTGTTGTCTGAAAGCTGGTTTGCTGCTGTGTTGTCATCAGCCCGTAGGACTGCATTGGAAAGCAGTCATGCCTGGAGGGCAGTTGCATAATCCCTTGGCACTTCAAATATGCGTACACTGGAGCAGATAGTAGATTTGAGGATCGGCATCCACCCCTGCCGTAAACTGGGCCAGAGTGGTATTTTATAAATAGCGGTGGAGTGTGGGCTGCTGGGTTGGGCTGAGCTCGTTGATGTCACTGAAACACTACAAGACCACTCCTTGCTTAACTTCCTGTCGGAAACAATCTCTGCTTGTCTGACATGGAGTTCGCACCACTCCCCCATCTGGCCTGTAGTAAGGTGCACGTCGGGCAAACGCAGTTGTAATCCAGGATTTCATAACAAACTCTCGGGTTCTCTCATCCACCACACAGAACAGGGCAAGGGTTGGCATGGAGAGGAACGTAAATCATGAAGCCCACACATTTTGTGGCTAATAACACTATGGGGCGAGGCGCACACAGTAAAGTATTGTAGTAGTGTGCCTACACACTTGATAAATTGCTTTAAATGAGTCATTCAGAAAAGGCTATATCTAATTCTTTATTACGATTGTTTTTATTGCTGACTCACATCTGGTATGCACCTGCGTGACTAATCTTGTGGCCTGTTTTTGAAAAACAAAGTCAGTGCTTTGTGTTTACATTTTAGAAAGTTGAAAAATGTTCCTTTTCTTATTCAGGCGTTCAATATTTTGGTTAAAGCTATACCATTTGTTATAAATCATTAGCCAGATCTAACCTGAGTTTAAAGAAATAATGTTAATGTTACAGTCTAACTTTCAGACATGTTAACTTGAAAATTTCTATAGTTTTATTATTAGGTTAGACATGTTCTGTATACAGTTTTCCCGTTCCCTATTAAAAACAGACACAAAAGCAGTGCAACAAGTCCCAGGATGAAGCTCCGATTCCTGTTGCTAAGTTACAGATGAATGTTTTCCTATTTTTAGTGCTGAAGACTTGGATTCTTGTTGCAAGAATATATTTTCATTTGGAATATGATAATTGTCACAAAATGAATTGTTTCATGCCATTCTGAACTACAGTAATTAGATAATAGATTAGAGGAAGCTTAATGCAGAGCTGTCCTCTGGGGTTTGAGAGTACCGCTACAATAAGATGTTGAGGAGCGGGATTTTATTAAATCATAATGACTTTTATTAAGATACGATGCAATGCACAGTGCATGTCTACAAATTACATGGAGACGGGAAAGTTGTTTCAGTATTTTTAGTAACTTCACTTTCTCTCAGGGAAAAAAGAGGAAAGTTTGATATGTATGTCTGGGATCTTTTTTTCTTTCGTTGCATGGATTCACACGGTGCGCATGCATGTTGTGTTCAGTAACCTGGTTTTCTGTGTGCTGGTGTTTTTCAGGTACAGTAGTGTCTTCCCCAGCCTTAACATGGCAGTGAAACGTAGGGAACAGACGCTGCAGGACTACAAGCGGTTGCAAGCCAAAGTGGAGAAATACGAAGAGAAAGAAAAAACGGGGCCCGTGATGGTCAAACTGCATCAGGTAGCGTCAGTTTTAAAGCTCGCGTCGGCGCACGTGTCGATCCACTCGAGCTCTCCCTCCAACTGCACAGGAGCAGAGTTCACTTGCTCTTACATGCTGTCCGTATTGTGAATAGAGCACAATAGGTGGAAAAAGACACAAATGCTGACTGGATATGAACAAAAATAGTTGAGCACATGCATACTGTACATGTGCGCTCCTTCACCCACGCAAGCTACCAGGCTCTCAAGTAGTGCCTTTTCAAAAAGGCACTGCTGCACATCTACAGGCACGTAATTGAGAATTGTAGACACACACATACACATATACACACACACGCACACACCACGAGGCCACTACAGAAGCACACATTCACAGATAGTGCTGCAGTGTTGCCTATGCTATTGCTTCTAACACATCCTCACATGGTGAGCCACCCACACACATTGAGAAAAGCACTGTCAGGGGAACAAAGCCTTGAAGAGGCCCCTACATCCATGCCCTCTGAGTCCCTGTGCACTTAAAGAAATGATCCTGACAAAACACTTGCACGCCATTTCAGTTACAGCTGGCATGTGTAAATAAAACTAAAGTGAAGAGAGCATATCATAATGCAGCTGAAAGACAATATGTTTCAGTTTGAATATAGCAACTCCCCCTTCCCCTTAATAAAAATTCTCACCCTCTCACACTTATTCATTGTGCATTCCATAACTCCATGCCTACAGTAGACTACCCACTAATACATTCACACACAGATCAGTGGTGCTGGAGTCCACTCACAGCCAAGTCTGCCCACATTACCCACTCCTCCTCACTTTGGTCGTGATTACAGCCTTTTTTTTGCACTGCTTCTCCGTGGGAATTAAGCAAATATCTTTCAGAACAATAAGAGAAGAAGACAAATGATGGCTCAAGAAGTGAATTCACTTCAGACTAACTTGTTTCGCTTTGTAGGTATTAATCTGTAGCTCCTTAAGCTTATTTTAGCGAACGAATCCTTAATGTGTAGTGTGTATTGCATCGCAGTGAAATGAAAGAATGTAACTCAAAGTCAGAACTGAACCCTCAGTGACCAGTTCTTTTGTTTTGCTCTCTCTCTCCGACATCACAGGCAAAAGAGGAACTCCGACCGGTCAAAGATGACTTCGAGGCCAAGAACAAGCAGCTCCTGGACGAGATGCCCAAGTTCTACCAAAGCCGCATCGACTACTTCCAGCCCAGCTTCGAGGCTCTCATCCGGGCACAGGTTGGTGACCTCCATCACCTTTAAGTGCACACCCAACGAACCTCTCACAGCTGCAGACAACCACCGTCCCTCCCACCCACCCACTGCTCCACTCTCTGAGCGTCGGTTAAACAGTGCATAAAATATCTGATGAAGGGTGTGTATAACCTAGGCAGTCTGTCTCCCTCAACGTTGCTCTAATGTGATTAACCCTCAGCGACGGCCCACGCTGCTGTGTTTAGCTGAGGAAGGCCTCATCTGTCTGGCTCCATTGCAGCCCTGCAAGCCTTCCTCTAACCTGAAGCTTCTCTTAAAGCAGCTGGGTGTCTCAAGTTAGCGCCACTATGTCCCCCTCACTAACCCCAGACCTGCCTGGCCATGTCATTTCCTCCTTGGGACAGCCACTGGCACAATCCTAATAAGTAAACTAGATTATCCCAGACCTAATGAAAATTATGGAGTTCTGTGATGCACTTTGAACTTAGCAAATTAGCAGACATATAATATTTCCCCACATCTTTTATCTTGAAGCATTAAATAAATCTTACCTGTTTTTGTCTGGTGCAAGAGGTCCCATTAGGCACGCTAGCCATGTCATTCTTGCAGCTTTATATTTATTCATATAATTCACACACATGAATGAACGTTTTCACATTTGCACAGCCATGTGTGGGTGGTCAGCGGACCTCGTCCCCAGTGCTTGTTGCATGTGCTTGATTTGGTCCTCCACACCCTTTTCTCCCAGCCGCTTGTTGCTGCTCAGCGTCCAGCAGCAGAAAGAAAAAGAATAAAGGGAGTCTTTGTTGTGAGGCTTCAGTTTCACTATAACAAGTCCTGTCCAGCAACTGTCAGAGGGAGACACCACCTGACCTGTCAGTTTCTACAGATGATGATGAAGGCATTGTCTTCATTTATTCATCTTTTTTTTTTTTAGTTGCTTCTCTTACAGTGGATGCTGTGTTTACTGAATCGAATCCAACTTAAATTATTCATTTTGTTGTCAAAGGTCAAAGTGTGACCTCTCCATGTACATATTAAGCAGCTGGGAGTATGGTATGTTAAAATGGCTCTGTTTTACCCCAAGCTGCTTCTTTTTTTTCTTTTTTTTTGGGTAGGTGGTCAGCTGCGTGAGCCGGCGTTTACTCCTCGTGGTGACTTGACTAATTGTAATGGTAGTCTTTGCTACAGAGGGCGCCTAGACACTGATCTGGTGTACATTATCATCACAGTTCATATGGACATTTCCGATGGCCCTTTCAACAAGCCACTTTTGGGAAAAAAAACATATCCGCTTTACCCCCACAAGCAGCAGTAACCCAATACTTATAGCCCACTCATGTGGTTTAGGTGGCACATATTGGTATAAACATGCAAAGGTCTTTCAGGCGGAGCACTTAAAAAGGCTTGTATAAGGTGGTTTAGAAGCAGTGTCTGGTCTGCTTATGGCAAAATTCTCGTTCTGTTGTGACCCTTTTAGTGAAACAGTAAACTTTTCCCACGGGTCTCTCAGTTGGTTTTGTTGCAAGGGAACACGTGCAATTTTAGAGAAGTCTGTGTCGTCCCCCCCTTAAAGAGCATGGCATCGTATGCATCGCTGCATGAATAAATATTGAGATGTGTGTGTGGGTTTCTAGGGGTTGTATTTCCCAGTACTTTCATTCTCTGCCCACTCTTCTGGAGTCTTGTAATGTGATTAAAGTCTATTAATCATCAAAGCAACTCTCTAGGGAGCCTGACTCATGAACTAAGGGGAAGAAGCAGGGGTGGGAAGTGTCAAGAAAGCTTTCAGTGAACACTCTCTATCTCTTGTTCAGATTGGGAGAGAAAAGCAGGGTCACTACCCACTGAAGTGCTGGGTTTTGGGGCTTTGTCAGAGTTGTTTGATATCTGTGGGCTCCCCATTCTCCTCTCAAGTCACTTCTCATTAGCAGGGTTGAAGTAGTATGAGAACAGCAGCTTCAGACTTGTAAGTAGAAACACGATTAGACTGTATTTGGTGTTCAGATTTTGGATTCTGGTGTTTCCTGAGAGGTCTGTGGATCGACCTGTTCCCATTTTCATCAGAGGACAGATATTCTTTTCCCCTGCCATCACAGACTTACGTTTTTATTTTTCCTTCTCTACCCACCAGGTGGTCTATTTCACCGAAATGTACAAGATTTTCAGCGAGTTAACAGACCAGATCGACCAGGCAGGGTTGACTGACGAGCAGAGGGAGAGGGAGACAGAGGCCAAGCTCACCGAGTTGCGTGCTCTGTCCATTGTCGCCGACGACTGAGTGAGGAAAATACAAAAACGGGCTCTTTTCATGCCTCTCTGAATGGATTGCGCTCTCTTCAAGCTCCTCCAGAGTTCAAACGGACAGCAGTGACCTAAACCTGATTATCCATTTGTTTCCTTGCGGCCTCATCCCCACCCCCAATTGCTCTTGCACTACACCCTAATCTTTCATCATCTCAGCAACTCAAAGCAGCTGAATGCCACATTAACTAAGCCATCAGCCAAGTGCAACATTATAAGCCAATATGTTGTCGTTTATTTTTCTTTTCTTTTAGTAAAGGAATCAGACAGATCTTGTCAGAACTAATTAACAAGGTTACGCTTCATGGTTTCAGAGGTATCTATAACCATTTGTTTCTAATGTGTAAAGTGAGCAAGGAAATGTTTCTATTAGTCACATCTGCCTTGTTGGCAGCAGCGTGTGAAATATAGTTTTATTATCCAACTTTGAAATTACACTGGAAGGTGTTATGTAATGTAGTGTAGGTTTAAAAAAAATCTCTCAATTTTGGTCTTTTCTGGTAATCTGTGAGTTTAGCTCTGTGCCATTCTCTGTGAGGGCTTTTTATTGGGGTTCATCAGAACACATTAGCTCACCTGTGATAACATGTCTGACTTTGGATATAACATAAAAAAAAACAAAAAACGGTGTAACACGGAGTGGTGTTGAAAGGTCGACTACTCAGGCTTCAGACATATCCAGGTTTGTTTTCTTTTTAAACCCCACAAGTAAGAAAGAAAAAAAAAAAATCAAAGGCTGGTGCGCCCTCTAGTGGAAATAAAGTGACCCATATTTTCCTTTTGTTCACACCATCCATCCTTTGTTCTATTGTTGGTTAGAGTGTGTGTTAGCAAAGAATCTCACACATTGTTGGCAGCCTTAAAAAAGTATTTTTCTCTGTATCATCTACATCAGGGTTGGAAGACAAATGTTTTATAGTCTTATTTTTGGACCAAATCATGCTCTCATCACATGCCTTTGTTTCCACTTTCCATCAGGTAGAGCCTTGGCATGATAACTACACTACATAGTAATGTAAACACACACTGAATGTTACTCATTAGTGAATTTGAAGTTACAAGTATGTTGACTATTTATTTTTTTTGTGGCTTATTGTGTAATTACTGAAGGAAATGCTTAGCCGGTTGCTCGTCTTTGTGTTCTGCAATGCAGACTGTCTGATTACACGCCAATAACTGGATGAATGAAGGTGCTTTTCTAAGTTTAAGTTATAGTCATGGTTGATTTTTTTTTTAAATATACCAAAATGAATACTTTGTGATCAGATTGGGTTTTATGTAAGTTTTTAAATAACGTCGGATGATATTTTCTGCTTCATTATTATCATCATCATCATGCAATAAACTAAATGCAAGAAAAGCAACCAGTGACTATTTTGCTGTTGTCTTCATGAGTTTGTGTGCGTGTGCTTCTGCACATGCCTGAGTTTTTATGAACTGAATGATGCAAACACGTCAATTACTAATCTTTATTTACTGGCATTAGTAAATTCCTGTTTACAAATCATTTTTCCCCTCCATTCACCGCTCATTCATATTAATTGTTTAACTTGAGGTGAAGTCAGTGGTTTGAAGTAGTCACTAAGATGAAACACATTCATCAGAAGCTTATGTGACAGTGATGCAAAGACCCAACAACCATAAAATACAAACCTACAGTTAATGCAACGTCTAGGAGGACCAATGCCATAAGTGCACATAAAGAATCCCTTTCAAAATCTTTGCTTGGGAAAGCAACAGTGCAGTGTAAATAAAAGGATCAGCGTTAATATCAGTTCTTCCTAATATCGTCCGTGCTTCTCCTCTATGCAACTAAACAATGATAATGTCCATGTAAAATCTCATTAGTGACAATGACTGGAAGGCAAATATGGATCCACTCACTTAATTTCCTTGTTTGGAATTAAGAGTGAGATGTGGTCACAGGTGGATGACAAATTTCTGGAAAACAAAATAATATTCCAGATATAACGAAATGTAGGGTTTGAGATGAGGCACTGCATGATATTCACTCCCAGGTCCCGTTTTTGTTCTTTTGTTGGACACCCCTGACCCACAGGTGTCGCGTCTGCGAGTTACTGAGTCGAGTTAGTATGCCTTCTTGCTGTACATGCTTGAAATCTGTTCCTGAAAGTGTCTGCGGATGTCTGCGCGCCTGCTTTTCAGGGTGGGCGTGAGAAGGCCGTTGGCGACACTAAACATCTCTGGATGCAGGTAAAGGTCCTTCACCTGAGACAGAAAGGTGAAGCATCGAAATCAGTTAAGTTCAGCCACTTTGTAACTTGTGCGTTTGAACCTCGATGAGTTTGCTCACTTGTTCAAACGAATTCAGCCGTGCTTCCCTCCCCACGGCGTTCATGTCCTCTAAAACTGCCTTCTTAACATCCTGTTGAAGACAGAACCAGTTTCCATTTAATCCTGCTGTGAGGACTTTAATCAGATGAAAGTTATATTCCAGAATTAGGCCTACAGGATTTTGGCACAGCTCCTCGTAGGACCCCACAAATCCCCGATCCTTGGCCCAGTCAACAAACACCTCTGGGTCAGGGACAACTATCCCTATTAAATAAGACTGATAAGAAATGCAAGACAAAATGAAACATCGAACCGTGCCTCTGAGAACACTTCGCTTTGGATAAGAAAGCTAAAATGTGCCGTACCTGTAAACTGTCTCCATGCACAAACACCTGGAGTACAGGGACACAACGCATGTAGACGTTTTCTATCTTCTCCGGAGCGATGTATTCTCCTTGTGCCAGCTTGAAGATGTGCTTTTTTCTATCAATGATGCGCAGGGTCCCATTCTGACAAAAACAAGTGTGGTAACACAAACTCACTTGACTCATACAGGCTAGTTAGTGTGTCTAATCTTACTGGAAGCCACTGGCCCACGTCCCCGCTGTGCAGCCAGCCGTCTCTGTCCAGGGCTTCAGCCGTCTTCTCTGGATCCCTCAGGTAGCCTCTGAACACGCTGGGGCCGTGAATACAAATCTTAACGGGACAAAGCATTGAGAAGTCACCACACAGCATCCGCTGATAGGTAAAAGTGTGTTCATATCTTTGCGTGGCTGACCTCTCCCGCTCCGTTCTTGGCATAGTAATTCATCTCTGGGATGTCCACCACCTTCACCATGGCGCAGGGCAAAGGAGCACCAACATGACCTGACACAAACATACCCCTGCTGTTAACAGGAGAAACCACAACAGCATCCATCCTGAACACCTGACAGTAGAAGAGCGTTTCCTACCTGTGCTACAGTCCCCTGGCATAGAGAACGTGCAGCCCGCTGTGCACTCAGTCTGTCCGTAACCCTCAAATATCAGACACCCCAGAGTGGCTCTGAGGAAGGACAGCACTGCTGGGGAGATCGGTGCCGAAGCGGTCAATGCAAACCTCAGATTACCCCCCAAACTCTCCTGAAAAAAAAAATAAATAAAAAATAAGAGTTCCTACGGTGAAGCATTTATGCAAAGCAGTTCAAACACAATCATATTGTGGATGCGAGCTCATTCCCATTTTAAATCATATTCAACCTTGGTCATATTTTCCCATCTGTATTGATCACACCAAGCCAAAATCTTTCAGTCCTTGTTTGCCTGCACGCGTGCTTCTCCAATACACTCCCACAGGGCCAATATGCTCCGGGTGATTTTGGCACCAATTGCTGGAATAGTTGTGCCTCTCTTGTAAAGTTTGGATACAAATTTGTTGATTATTTGCAGGGCTGCTTGTCTACCATGTACCACTGTGTTAAGTGCTACAAAACACAGACGAGGACAACTGCAAAGTCAGGGATTTTCAGAAAATATGGCACTTAATAGTGAAGTTTAGAGAAGAAAAGATGTTCTGTGGGCTGATTTCAGAGGAGGCCACTGCAGAGCCAAGCATATGGATGAGTAACCTACATATGAATGTAAACAGCAGCAACAGGCTGAGACAGTATATGATCCACACTGTCAGCCACTGACCTGGATCTTGTTGAACACCAGTTTGTCCCACAGGCTGTTGTTACGTACAACCCCGCTGCTGAGCTCCGCCTGCTTTCTTTTCACAGCGTAGTTGAGCAGAGCTCTTCGAAACGGTGAGGTCACCGAACCCAGGATCTATGTAAAAAATTGGCAAGAATGTACAAAAAACAGAAACACACCCAGGATTATGGCCGCCTTCTTAATACAAGGTAAAAAATATTGGATTGGCTATTTTTAGATAAGTCAGCAGAAGTCCTGTTCGGAGCGTTTTCCCCTTGTTACATATGCAAAGTGCTCAGTCTTAGTATTTCTGTCGTAGGGCCTTTGCCTTAAACTAAAAAGGGCTTTGACGTGACATCTATTGTGCTATATAAATAAAACAGAACTGAGGTGAATTCTCTGCGCAAATTTGAGGTATGTGCTGACATCACTGAGCACGCAAGTGTTGTGGGTTTAACGGGACTTCTAACCACACCAAGGCGCGATCTAAAAAAAGAGCAAGTCACACTGGAGGATGTGCACGAGAACGTTACCTTAAAAGGAAGATCAATCTAGATTTAAATCAGTCTATTTTATGGGGTTTTTTGCTTTTCAGTTTTATTGCAATACAACAGTGGAGAGAGGACAGTGGGAAGGCAGGCAGAAAATAGCCTCATGACGGATTAAACCCAGGCCCATGCAATGGCCTTACGGCACCCGGGCTGCCTGCTGATGCCAGTGAGCTATACTGGTGCATGATTTTTACTAACGGGTGGATCTGCTGCACTTTGCACCTTGTAAAAGAAAATGAGGAGCGGGTAATGCGTTTGCTGACCTTGTCATAGATGCGATTGAGTAAACGAGGCACGACGGGAAAGAAGGTAGGCTTCAGAGTTTTAATGTCATCCATAAGAAGAGAAATGTCCCCCTGGTAAAATCCTACTCGGGCCCCGTAGCAGAACATAGAGACCTGCAATAGAAACGGATTTAATTTAGGGTTCATACACAAAAAAAGTAGGAAAGAAAGACAGAAAAGCCTGTGAGAAGAGGATCAACTACCTGAATCATTCTCTCAAACATGTGGGCAAGCGGCAGGTAAGAGATCGACACGTCGTCTTGCTGGATCTCAAACGAGCCCTGAGAGAAAAACGAGAAATGAAATGAGCAAAAAAAGCACAGGGGACAGATTAGGTTGAGGCAGCGGCATACGGCGAAGCCTCGCAGGCAATCAAACATGTTGTATGGCAGAATCTTTATACAGGGGCAATTAGTTAAAGTACCTCGCAGCGACAGGAGCAATCAAACACCCAATTAATCATACCATTAGACACAGCGGGGAGGGGGACAGTTTGGAGACATGCAGACACAAGCAAATGGGAAGCAACGGTAGCTGTGAGGCTGTTCTCAATTAGACAACGAGGTGGAAGTGTAGACAGACCTCCAGGATCTTAATGACAGAGGAAGTGTTGGAGGCGATGTTGCCGTGGGTGATCATGGCTCCCTTGGGCTTCCCTGGGTAAATAAACAAAACATTATTGCAGTGCCCCTGCGCAGCAAAGGAAACTGCAGCGGTGCCATAAAGAGTGGTTGTTAGTGGGCACTGAAGGGCATTTCTCTAATGATGTGAGTGAAGGATAATTACGGAGAGGCTTATGAGATCAGACGGTACCTGTGGTTCCACTGGTGAAGCAAACCACGGCCAGATCCTGAGGCTGGGGCGGCTACAGAGGGCAGCAATAAAATATGAGAACATGACAACGGACTTCCTCCGCTCTTAATTTAAGCCCCTGCTTATGAGTGAGTGTTAATGATATCCTATTGGACAGGAGCGACGACAGAGCTGTCATGCCAGTGTTTAGGAAGGGGGAGATCAGCCTTTTACGTGAGCAGCTCTGAGAGATGACAAACTCACCACAGGATCTTTGAGGTTCCTCCTACCGATGTCCTAAGATGTGGACAAAGAGGAGTTGCTCGTATCAATTTGCACATCAGCAACGATGAGTCGATTAAAAGGGGCTACATTTAAATGGCTACGCCCCCCACCCCAACTCACCATGAGCTGCTCCAGCTTTAAAACCTCCACCTCACAGCTCTTCGCCCTCTCCACAAAGGCCTGGCTGAAGTCGTTAAAGAGAACGAGGCAGGACAGCTTCGGAGTCGTGCCGTTCTCCTTGTTCTCTAGCAGAGATGCCGCCTTCTCCTCCCGGTCACAGATCACCACAGAGATCTCCGCTAAAAAAGCACCGAGCACACACTTACACAGAAAGTTTGTGAAGAAATGTTCTCATCAAAGTGTGAAATCTGTGGGGTTTTTCCACTCGGCTCTTCTGCCCGTCTCAAAAGGACTACCGAACACAGTCTCACTTTGAACTAATGAAGCCAGGATGATCGCATTTTTCACATTCAAATATTTCTCCTGTCAGAACAAATCAAACCTCTTTGAACTCGCACGCATATACTGCTGCTCAGGAACAGCAAAAACTGAGCAGGCGGGTTTACTTTTACTTCAAGTGATCAGGTGTAGCCTAGCTTTGTTTAATCTTTATACACACTCAGCCACTTTATAAGGTACACCTGCTCATTTACACAAGCATCTATGGCAGCAGCTCAGTGTTTGTAGCCACGTAGACATTAAGGACTTTGCAGCATGGATGCTGGTGCCAGATGGGCTGGTCTGAGTGTTGATCTGCTGGAGTTTTCCCACACAAACATCTCTAAGGTTTACAGAAAATGGTCTGGAAAAGTGGAAAATATCCAGCGAGCAGTGGTTCTCTGGGTGAAAATGTTGATGTGAGAGGCAAGACTGCTTTGAGCCGACAGGAAACCAGGAGCAACTCCGATAACCACCTATTTCAACCGACGTATGTAGAAGAGATGCTCTGAACACGCTGTGCTGCACGTTCACACAGCCCACTTTAAAACAGGCCACACTGCATTTTACTCCTGTCAGCCAATAGCAGGAAAACTAGGGCTGCAGTTTCCATGAGCTCACCAAACTTTGATAAATAAGATCAGAAAAAAAACTGCCTAATCTGAAGAGTCTCAGTTTCTGCTGCTACATTTAGGTTGTAGGTTCAGAATTTTACGATCCACCCACAGACTAACTTAGTATTGTAGTGACCACAGTGTACCAGTCTTCTGCTGGAAGAAATATTTTCTATGCATTTAGATAGAAATGCTTAATTTAGTTATTAGTTGGTTATTAGTTATTTACATAGGAGGGGGGGGAAAAAAAAGCGAAACAACAGGATCTACTGTGTCAGCATTTTGTAAATGTTCGGGAAGTTCTTCTTTGAGAGTTCAAATCTAGTTAAAAGCCTATAAGAGGTAGAATTATGCAGTTTTTCAGTAATAACAGTGACAATGATTAATGCAGGACTTTTATTAGTAAAGGGTATTTTTATGCCTGTAGTACTTCTGATATTTATAGCATATTCTGTACACGATGATCTTCTTCCTTCTCCAATATTTTCTTTATTCAAAGGGCAAAATATCCATATGCAGTTTGTATGTCTGATGTGATGAAGGCTTCACCTTTGACACCATGTGAAACGTTTTCATTTTCGTATTTTAATGTGAAGCTTTTCTCACCAAGGTTGAGGATATGCACCATCGCCTCCAGTCCCAGTGTGTCATAGAGAGGCACCACTGCCATGGAGTAGGTGTAGCAGGCCAGCTCTGAGATGATCCACTTTAACCAGCAGAGGGAGACAAAGCAGCACTGTTACACTGAAGTCATTTATAAACCCATATACAACATAAACAACACTCAAGGTGTAGATCGGTCAAATGAGAGGGTTAGGGGCTCTAATAGAGCAGAAAATTGTCTTTTACTACGGCAATAATTGCCCAGTCCGACAAGTGTATTAAAATAAAATGAGACACTCTTCAATATTAGCTGCCCTGGAGACGCACATTCACCACTAGCACTGTGCTGGCAATATAAATAAAGCCAAACACAATTTCACAATAGATGGATTAAAAAAGAAAAAAAAGAAGAAAAAGGAAATCATAAATTCAATTTTCAAAATGTGTTTAAAAGGGCATGCTGAGCTCCGAGGGTAGAATCATCATCATCCACAAAACCTCCGCTGAGATGAGAGTTATTTAATAAATTTTTAAGATCAAAGGCAGCCAAACTAGAGTGGGATGAGCTGTCACACCACAGAGCAGTGGGAGGTCCATACCTCTGGCCTGTTTTGTGCATAGATCCCAACAAACTGCTCCGGATTCGGCTGGCAACCTTTAGCCAACAGGCCAGAGCCGAGCACCTGCGCCTGCTCAGCCACCTGAAGGATTAGAGGCTCTCAGTGAACAAACAGTAAAGATCAAACACATTACATGGAAGTGCTGAGATAACTGGGAGGAATCACAGAAGTAACGATATGCCAGACCTCAGCGTAGGAGATCCACTCGTAGGGCTGACCCGGCTTCCTGAAGCCAAGACACGGGCCACTTCCTGAAGGACACAACACCGCTCTGTCAGCTCAGAAAGTCTGCTGATAGTTCTGCTATCAATCCACTTTCCAGTTTTCCTCTACTCTGTCCGGTTCCATACCGACTTCTCCATCAAGAGGAGAGTGTTTAATGAAGTGTGTGTGAATGTGCGCATCACCTGAGATCATCAGGCCCCTCTGGAACATGTCATAGGCTGTCCTGGTGTCGTCATAGTAAAACTCCAGCAGAGTGTCATCTTTGAGGATCGCCGATCGCCTGCAGCTGGGATCTCCCTGCAATAAACACCACCCTG
This sequence comes from Rhamphochromis longiceps, assembly GCF_057381845.1. NCBI lineage: Eukaryota > Metazoa > Chordata > Actinopteri > Cichliformes > Cichlidae > Rhamphochromis > Rhamphochromis longiceps. The sequence continues at coordinate 10,480,789 of NC_140568.1, read as the reverse complement.
TCACCGACAGCCCTGCAGCAATGCAGAGCACACTAACACACGCCTAAGCCAGCAACAGCCGTCCCTCACTCACGTTAACGGCCACAGACTGGGCTTTAAGATCGCAGGGAGGGCGCATGGGTCGAGGACGGGTCACCAGCCAGTACGCTGTGATGGAGGCCAAGGCTCCTAAACCGAGCACAGAGGAGGGCGACAGGGAGAAGGAGGAGGAGAGAGGCAGAGACGGCAGAAGACTCCACAAGTCCTCCGATTCGGAGCCTTTAAGTCCTGTGCTGGAGCGAAGCGACCGCAGCCACTCCTGGAAATGCATAGCTGAGGAGACAGGATGTAGAAAAGGGAAAATAAGCAGTCAAAAGGAAGAAAATTACATGGTGCATAGGGACAGATGTTAACTCTGCTGCTACTTTAAAACAACAACAAGCATATAGAGTAGCAGACTAACACTGAAGGGTTTTTTTTTATTGTTTTCTGTGTGCATTCTGCTTCTTTTTTTCTCTTTTTAAACTTGATGTGTATCTGATAAATTTGATGCAGAGCTTTGTTGTCTTTGCACGACTTTTATTTATATATTTATTTATTTATTAATCTGTGTTGCGGTGAAGTTTAGCACTAAAAGAAATGTCTACCTTGTTTGGGAGCTGGGGATTATTTTTTTTACTAATGATCAATCTGTTTACATAAAGCTGCAAAAACAATTAAAAAAAAAAAAAAAAAAAAAGGAATTTAAAAATCCCAAGGCCAAAGTTAGCACCTCATTTTCTTCCTCACAGACCAGATTTTTTCCCAATTTGTTTGATTTATGGCTCCAAAGATTACCTGGCTTCCAGTGTCTGCTCAGAGTGTGCTCTTTTTTACAGTGCAGTATGAGACTGAATTCACCTCTAAAAAAAGAAAACGAAAAAAAGATAATAGTCATGATCGCCGCCATGTTCACTGACCTTTTGGCCTCTTCCAGAATGAGAGCTGCTCTCTCCCTCACCCTCTGCTCCAGGTCTTCCACACCTGAACAACACGCTGATCATCCACGATTTCGTTTTACATGTGAAATGACAATAAAAGGCTATTCTATTCTATTCTGCTCATTTGTGAAACTACACATGTCGCTCCAGCAGCAAGACCTCCATGCTGTTTGGCTGGTGAGCCCTGAGATGTGTGGTTGCTGGATTAAGCACAAAAAAACACCAAAAAACACAGCACTACAGTGATCTTGGGAGCTGAAAGAGGCAAACTCGTGGGGCCTTTGTGTCTTTGCATGTTAGTGGAAGCTTTTTAAGGGCTTTCTGCAATTTATGCACATTTTCTCCTGTTTTGTGGCCAGCCAGGGAGCTTAGGTGTTGTACTTTCATTCCAACTTAGAGCTTAGTGGGGTATTTCTTGCTTTCTATCAAGAGTGGGGGGGGTTTGTTTTATTGTTTTTGTCCTTGAACACCCTGAGGTCAGTTTGCTTCCTTCCTTATTATTCCCTTTTATTTACTTTAATGCTGTAATTCTAAATACATTCTTATGATTGCAAAACCAACGTGGTTGGAGGCTCAGTTCATGGTCGGGTGGCACTTTGTGCTAAACTCCACGTGTCCCCGTAGACTTTTCAGGGCTTTCAAAATCACTTTAACCAAGAAAGAGGCAAACATTTTCCCTTCACTCCATTTGGCAAACAGCGTGCTGGATTTAATAAGAGATTTGGGTCACATCATCAAGAATGATCAGTGTGATGATGGCGATGTGCAGCAGCACTGCAGATGAATTCAAAAATGGCCCTTTTTAAAAGCCTGCTGCACTCTGAATTTATACAGCTCATTTGTGGTGCAATTACAGCCCAGCAAATATGGAAAAATCTTCAGGTGGTGCACTGACAAGACGTGCCAGTTGCATGTGAGACTAGTCATGCTTCTGAAGCTCTTGGTGTGATGGAGAACTGTAAGCACATCTTTATCTATGCTGACTAATTTTTGCGAATGTAGATGCAATAACAGGAATTTTCTGTATTGACCTGGACTTTGAACTTTATCCGTTTATCTGTTCAAACTAGAGGTAGAAAAATACCCCATCAATATTGCATAGTATTGCAATATTTTGCGAGGCAATATTGTATCGATATTTTATAAAATACTCAGACTACTACAAGTCTGTGGGCCAATCTGATGCACACTGGACGCACTTAGCTCGAGAACACCATCTCGTAATTCAGAGCAAACTAATAGCTGAGTGACAAGTAAAAATAGGACAGCAGCCTCCAACATCTACAAAAACCTCAGTGGCTACCTGGGGACTGTACTGAAATTCATCACATTTGTGATTGATTGCAACTCGTGGTGGATAAATAGTTGTCTAGAGCTTGAAGTTGTTGTACGCTCACGACCAGTTTTGGGGCCAGATTCACTAAACGGGAAATAGCACATGAGTCCAATCCCTAAATAGTGCTCATATGTGTGGTTAGTTTTATGGGGGATTTATAAAAGTTACAATGTTTTCTAAACACAGTTCCTTTTTATATCTTAAACTGCATTATTTGGCGTGAGCCCTAGCACCATCTCCAAATTGAAGGCCAAGTTCCATATAAGGGATGTCAGATTCAGGCTAGGAAGTGGGCGTCCTAAGAGAAGATAACACAACAAGAGCGTTTCCTCACCCTGTCAGCACTTAGGAACTGAGGGCAGTCTTCTACAGATTTGCAGTCGAGGTTTGCAGGACAATATGGCCGACGGCTCACTACCCACACAATCTGGAACAAACTGCACACAGACAATCTCTGGTCTCATAGGGCTGCCAGAAGGCCTGCCATGACAGCCCCTCGCCATGACAGCCCCTCACCATCAGGCCAGTTTGCGCTGGTGACGGCAACATGTGGAGGAACGTTCTGTTCAGTGATGAGTCCAGATTCTGCCTATGCCATACGGATCATAGGTCCAAAGTGCAGATATGACACAGAGAACACTATTCCGATTGCTGCACCGATACCGTAACAGCTTTTGGTGGAGGCAGTGTGATGGTGTGGGGTGGCATCTGCCTCACTTGGAAAAAAAAACTAAGCAAGGCTTATCATCATTGGAGGCAATCTCAATGCAGAGAAATGAGGATGAGATTCTGCAACTAGTGGCATTCCCATATCTCCACACTCTTTGTCCAACCTGACAAGATGATAACGACATCTTCTAAGATGGTTTATCAGAGACTACCTCCAGAATTTGGAAGGGCTGCCTGCAGTCCTGATCTCAACCCCACTGAACACATTTGGGATCAGCGTGGGTCCGCTGTTCGTGCCAGACTGACCAACACAATCACACTGGTTAACTTGTGACAAACACTGGTTTAAGAATAGGATGCTGTCCCACATGAGTATGTGACCAAGCTGGTGACCAGCATGAGGTGGTGGTGCCAGGTTATTCTGAGTGTGTATGAGTCTTCTACATGCTCTTCAGACTTTCATCATCCAATCAAATAAGAAGGCATCAAACAAGCCTGAATAGGACAATAAGCCGTTTGGCAAAGAAGATTTAGCAAATTTTCATGGGCGCAAACCACATAGTCAACTCTGCTGCTCAACCCCCAAACACATTTTCCTTACAAACGTGGCACCATTTCAGGGAAATAAACAGGCTTTCCAAGGGTATAGGATTTATTGTAAAGGAGCATGGTTACAACAAAGAAATTACGAAAACACAAATTTCCTTAATTTTTGTGCTAGGTTTATGTTATTGCAATGCATATAGCAAAATCTTTAAAATTTCAACAATATCTTATCGTCCATTTTGAGACAGTATCATATCATGGGGTGTTTAGGGATTCCCACCTCTAGTAAAAACAAAAGCCAGATCTAGCTCTGCGTCCCTATGCTTTATATGGGAAGAATGCAATACAAGGAATGAATACATTCATTTACCTACAAGTTATTTAACTGCAGATGCATCCTTCTCATTTGCAACAGTACCAATGTAAACAGTGCCGACTTTGCCCTCCGTGGCTAAAACAACTTCACAGCACATGTGCAGTCAGACCGAGAGACACAGCTCCTCTCACTAACCGCTGAAGCAGTTCAGGTTTGCAACACTGAACAACATTTTAGGAGGAATTTCAGAGGTCGGTAAAGCTACTGTTTCAACAATGTTAACATTAGCTGTTTCGCTATCAGAAATGACTAGAAATTACCATTAGCCACCTGTTATCATTAACGTAGCAGCTAGCAGTCTGCAGTTAGATAAATATGAATCATTGTTGCAGGCTGAACAAATTGCAGATTGAATACTGAGCAGAGCAGATTACGGACAAATGGACAACCAGGTGGGTTTCTGGCTGTGCAGAGCAGCGGGGGAAGGGTAGCTGAACCAAACAGAGTCCAGTGTGGAGAACTAATCCGAGCAAATACAGAGCGAAATCCAGAGCAGAGCAGCCGAATCAGACAGAAGACATGGTAAAGGGATGCAGTGGGAACGCTGTACAAGAGAGGCTGCCAGTGTTGGTCAAGTTACTTGAAAAAAGTAATCAGTAACTAATTACTTCCCCCCCAACAGTAATCCCGTTACTTTACTGATTACTTATTTTCAAAAGTAATTAATTACTTACTTTTTAAAAACAATTTACAACCTGAATAGGTGATAAAGCGATAGATCTTTCAGCCCAATTCTACTTTTTCTGCATAATCCATCATACAAAATGTAATCAAATGGAAAAGTCTTTTTTTTAAACTTGTTTTATCAGTTTTAATCTTTTAACTTTATGCATCAAGTAAAAATTAATTTATATGAACCATTCTCTGACTTCAAGAAATTAGCTTAACATTTAAACCTATTTTCTGCACATTCCAGCACATAAAATAAAATATTTTTTGTGTTTACATTCAGTCTTTCAAATAGATGCAAGTTAAAATACAGCAGAAAATAAATAAAGTCAAAGACTAGCGGTCCTGTTGCTCTATTTTCACCTGTAAAGCAGGAGTACGGTAGGTGGAGGTTTGCCCTGGTGCAGGTGTGCCGCAGCGGTCAGTGGAAGAATCCGTGAGTTTCTCTGTGAATTTCCCATTACCTCTTTGCGCACTCGGTGCTTGTTTTGGGGGGGGGGGGGGGGGGGGGGGGGTTCCCACTGTAAAAAGAAGGTTTCTTCCCACGCACAACGGACACTAATGTTTTTGTCACTTTTTATGGAATCAAACTCAAAGTAAGGTCAGTACTTCCACGCTTTAAACGCTGCACGGTCATTCTCTCTCCCCACTCGATATATAATCCATTGTTGATCTGCACACACACACACACACACACACACACACACACCTTTTGTCACGAATGTCGCACTCGCTTACGTCACTGTCATGAGACACAAAAAAATAAAAAAAAATAAAAAAATCAAAAAAAATCAAATCACGATTTTAGTAACGCAGCGTTCCTACAGGAAAGTAACAGTAATCTAATTACCGTTTTTGCGATAGTAATCCCTTACTTTACTCGTTACTTTAAAAGAGTAATCAGATTACAGTAACGCGTTACTGCCCATCTCTGGAGGCTGCAGGCAAATGTGGACAAGATGATAAATTTTAACTTTAAACTACCTTTACAATAATTTAGTAAAATGTGTTTCATATTTTGTGGTAGCTGTGACGTCATTTTAAAACGCAGGCAGTGATCGGTTCAGTCCGCTTCACAATATCTTTGTTTTAGCATAACTAATATTACACTTTATCCAAAGATCATTTATACTCCTCATATTAGTTTTCCGTAATGCTCTTCTTCTACAATAATTCAGTTACTTAGGTGTGTGTGTGTGTGTGTGTGTGTGTGTGTGTATTTATTACCTTCACAATTTGTAATGAAATTATCTAAGTAATTTTAAAAATGGATAAAATCTCTATACTTAACCTTTATACTTAATATTGAATATTTATTTAGGGAAAAATTAATTGAATAAATCGAGTTTTTTTCCTGGGTGTGAGTATCAAGTCTAGTATCCTGACAACTCTAGTGGATGTTTACATATCTGTCCCCCTACACCCTGTTTATCCACATACTAAAGAAAAAAAAAAAAAATACGAAAGAAAGAAAAAAATATATCATTCCACTTCTGAAACACAATAATCCAGCCTGAAGAGCCCGGTTTAAAAGGCCCAGCCACAGCGGACCACAGGTTTGGCACAGCTGAGAGAGAGAAGAGAAGAAAAGACTCTGGGTCTATACAGGAGAGAGAGTGGTGGGGGTGGGGGGTGGTAGAGAGACACCAGGAAGTAATAACGATTGGCTTAAAAGAAACAGGCACCGAGGTTACTCTCAGTCATGTTCTGCCACCCTTTCATTCGCCAGAGAGAAAGAGAGACTCAGGGTGTGTACAGTAGCAACGGGGGCTGGTGGCGAGATGGGGTGAGGAGGGAGGACCGGCTGGGTCCACCCCTAATGGTTCTCTGCCAAAGACTTCATTGTTCATATCAGAACTGAATGAATCAGGGAGACACGGGGAGGGGAAAATGACACACACACACACACACACACACACACACACACACACACACACCAAAGTGCAAGACCAGACTTCTCCCTGAAACTGCTAATTTCATCCCCTCAAGCAAACCACTTCATCTTCTACCGCACAAGGAATTCACCTCTCTGAATAAACCTCCCCTTTCCCACATTTGCTCCCCCCTCCCTGAACGCTCCTCAACCTCTCACCCATTTTCTCCCCCAGTGCCCAATTGGAGAGGGTAGCTTCCCCTTCCCTCCTGTTTAACCGGAGCTGATGCTGCGCCGCTTCCCTAGCCTGCACGGGCAAAGCAATGCCACACTCGTCCTCAGGAGGATTTCTAATCTGCTTTAAGCATCAATTTATGTGAACTAAAGCTGTTCACTTCCCTCTTTACACCTGCTGAAGTCACAGAGCAGCTGGTGAGCCCCTCGAGTCCTTTCACTAGGTAAATAAATTGAAAACAAAGGGCTTTATGAAACGTGACATCAAAAAAAAAGAAAAAAATGACAGTGTGGTGTGAAGAGAGCTTCCTGTGGCCCCTTTCTGTCTTTCTCTCTCCCTGGCCCTCCCTTCTCTCTCACTCCCATTCATTATGGCTATTGTCAAGTCCCAGACAAGAACCATTGTGCTTCCAGCTCTTACTCCCAAGAAGACAGGAGACAAAAGGAATGGCAAACACATGTGAAAATATACTGAAGGAAAACAAACGCACCTTCATTCTGTGCCAGTTCCTGCAGGGAGAGTGCGCTTTTGGCTACATTGTCATTCGGAGAGCTGCTATCGCAGCAGGGCACTCGTGACAGACGTGCACACAGTTCATACAGTAAGTGCTGTGATGTTTGAACAGTAACAGCGGATCGAAACTATATTTGGTGTAAGTAAAGGCATCCGTATGTGGAGTATATGCCAAAATGCAACACACACAAAAAAAAAAAAAAAGGTTCAAGTGGAGACGACAGGCATGTCGCCATGTCCGTGCATGTTTACTCTCGCTCACAAGTGGAGACATAACCAAGAGCTATTCACTAACAGAAGTATGACAAACACATGAGTGGAACGCAGCATGTTGAAATTACAGACATAACCCCCCCAAAAAAACAACCAAAAACCGGTTTTGAGTCAAATCTGGCATGTAGTCAATAATTACAACCTCGTCAATGTTCCTTTATAACCGTCAAACATTTCAACTGCCATCAAACTAATGGGGTGTCATGGGAAAATGTTCCCGGGCAGGTGGTAAAAAAAAAAAAAAAAAAAAAATTAAAACGGCATGGTGGGGTTATGAATTATTGTAAGCTTGAAAGATCTAGGAGCCACAGCAGACACTGCTAAAGATTCATGTCACTGCTGAGATCAGAGGATAAGAAGAGAAGAAGAATAGACCCTGTACTGACTTGTAACATTTTCAGAGGCTGAACACTGCAATAGGACCCAAGTCTGCATGAGCCGTGGGACAGCGCAGCGTGCCCTGCACAGTCTGAAAACATTTCATTGTTGCTGCTATCACCTAATATAGCTCAGCCCTCCAACATCCTACAGCACCTGACTGCGGAGCTGGGCCAGACAAACATCTGGACTATGCAGCCACGACTGCAGGTCTAGAATGAGCACCAGCACTCTCCGGGGCAGTGTGTTTTATGCTGCACTGCAGCTGTAACATTAGGTTTCCAGATGACACCCTACTGGAGTCTCTAAATCAGCAGCAACAAAGAAACAACTTGCAGAGAGGCGATCGGGCTTGAAGCAACGTGATGTAAGACCAAAAGCTTTTCCCTGAACACAGTGAAACTGGAAGAGCTTCCCACTGACTTCAGCAAGATGCTCTCAAACACAACTGAGCCTCAATTAAACTTCTGTGATGAAAATTGTGTCGTTTTTCCTCCAGGAGTTTTTTTGTAGATGCATTTCCTGGTGTGCTTTCTTTGCAAGTCAAATTTGTGCATAAATTTTGACTCCAGTAACACATGTGGGTCCTGGGATGAAATAAAAGTAATAAAGAGGATCACAAGTTTAAAAAAAAATAAAATAAAAATTGAATAATCAAAGTCCATGTTTTACCAAGAAAACCAAATAACATGCATCTATTTTCTTCTGTTTATCCAATTCAATGTTGCGCAGGAGAGCCTGGACAGGTTGCTCACACCACTAACACACATTGACACCCAGATTCACACCTACAGCCAGTTTATAATCATCAGTTAACCTAACGCCATACATTGTGGGCTGTGGGAAAAAACTAAGTAATCATCCATCATTAAAGCTGACACAGGAAGAACACAGAAAGTCCGCAGAGAAAGGTGACAGACTAATTTCAGACCCAGGATCTTCTTGCTGTGCCGTCCCTCCACTGCACCATCCCCACAAAATCCCAGCAAAACTTTTATCTGTACAATTTATTTGTTAACAACAGTAAAAGTCTTACTCTTGGCAAAAGGGCGGAAATGTAAGCGTATGGAAGAGTGGTTTTTAGAGTTCAGGTGAACTACTGCAAAACCTGGCTTTATCACAAGCTTTTAATATGCTTTCAGTGTTGTAGGAAGCAGCCGTAAGCTGTCGGGATTCATGAATGTATTTTGGCAACATCACCGGCACAGTTAAGTAAAGCTCGCAAGTATAAACAAAGAGCTTGAAAGAGTGGAATTGAATTTGCTGCTGTTCAGATCGGTTGTGGTGGCTGTAAATGATTTTATAGAGCAGCCAAAGACTTATTTAACACACATGCACAGTTTCCTCTGCATTAGACAAGCAGGCAGAAATGCTTGAGATGCTTAAGCTGCCGTCTCCTTTCCTCGTTCGTGTTGTCACATGAAACATCGGATAACGATTTGGCTCTGTGCATCACACAGAATATAAAAAGAGCTCTGTATAGTAGCTTTAAGAACTTTTCTGTGGTGACGGGAGCAATGCTGGGGAATGCTCCCCCCTGACCCAGAAAACTACAGGAGGTGGCACAAAGCAAGAGGGGGAAGGTTTTTATAGCTGGGAGACAGGCCACAGCATTTTGTGCCAGCACCAGAAGACCGGTGTAGTCTGCACACGCTCCATGTGCCCAGGGAGGAGAGAGTTCTGGTTGGAGGGGACCCGAAGAGAGAGGACTGCAAGATGGACACGTGAGGCAAGCGTGGGGTGGGGGGGGGGAGAAAGAATGAAACACACGGGTGTTTTCTGGCTGTGATTCCTAAACAAAGCGTGAGGAACACAGACACATGCACGCTCGATCCCAATGACGTTTCTCTTGTAGCAGGAAGCGAGAAAGACCACACATCCGGGATGCAGAAAACACCACTTTCCTCAAGGCGGTCAGGAGTCTCCCAGGGTCTCGAATTCACTTAAACCCAAGCGGAGATTCTCGAAAACAAAGCTACAGTTGTGCATTCTTTTGCAGACGTTTCTGGTTTCAGGTAACTAAGCAGCGCCAGGTTCAAACGTCAACATGCTGTCAAAGCTCACGTCTGACTGAGCCGGTGTATTTGTTCATTCTTAATGGTTGACTACAAACGTCAGGTGACACATTCAACACTGTAACTGTCAAATACACACAAAACAGATGGCAGGAGGCCATATGGACAACTCCAAACACGTTGCCTCCGAATATCTCAACACGCAAGTATTAGAAGTATGATTTAAAACAAAAGCAGATGTAACGTGTGGAAATGAACAGCGGCTGTGATTTTACACAACAAAAATGGCAGAAAACCTACAATTAGGGCTGAAACTCACTCCAACTGTAATTATCCTCAACTTGGACCACAGACAAAATTCACAGCAGCCCCCTTTTCTCTGTACCTCACTTACATTTTCCACATATAGCCTGTAAAGTTTGGGCAAGTTTAGCAGCAAAACAAACCCTCTACATATATACACGTTATCCCCAACACTGGCCTTTTAATACAGATCATGTAGATAAAATAAAGCAAAAAGGTTCATGTAAAGTGGCATGCAGAATGCAAGGACAAAGAAACTACTTAAAAAAATAAAAGTGTCTGTACTAAATTGATTTATGCAAATGTAAGCAGCGTCTTTATTGAGTGCTCTTGTTCTAAAGAATATGGCACTTCCTGCGGACTCATTCAGGCTTCCTCATCTCTGACAGGTGACCTGTGCTTGATTACAGCAGTGTCTTCAACGACAATTGACTTTTCCTTCTGCGAGTTCCACTTCAATCTAGACTCTAAAGTTAGCAAGCGCGTCATTTTTTTTTTTCATGCGATTGCATTTGAGAGGTTTCTCTGACAGGCAGATGACCTTTCCTGCCTCTTACCCAGTGGGTGCTGCTGGGATAGGCTTCTGATAGTAAACAGATGTAAAATGTGATATAATGTTTGCTTTGTGGAAATCACAGCACTCTTAATATACCAGGAAGTCGCTTTCAGGTTGTGCTGATCATTGAGTCCATTGATGAAAAATTATAAAAACTATTTTTATATTCCTTAGAGGAGCTTCACATTTTTCAGTGTGAGGGGGGGAAAAATAAAAATAAATAAAAAAATAAAAAAATAAATAAAAAAAAAAAAAAAATCACAGTTGTGGCAGTAAGACTGGATTTGGGGAATACAATGTTGAAAACATCTGGAATCATTAACTGATGGTACAGGAAAAAGAACATGCACGTCTTTAGAACATTATCCTACCACCACTGAAACGCACAGATAAACAGTGCCATGTTTCCCCCAATAAATGAGAAAGGGTTCCACGTGTGCGACTTTAAAATCTTATGTTAATGACTGAATGATGTGTTGATTTAGTTTCAGTTTTTGTTTTACCATCATGCTGGAAATATGTTAATTAATTTAAACACAAAACATAACATGCCAACATCTTCCACTTATCCAATTCTGGGCTGCAGATGGGACTGGAGTCTTTCCTGGCTGTCACAGGGCAGGGGGCAGGACACACCCTGGAGAGACTGTCAATCTACTGCAAGGCTAATTCAGAGACAGAAAACCGTTCACGCATACAGGTGACTTAGTAACCAAGTAAGCTGACATACACCTGTCTGGACTGTTTGGAGCAAGACTGAGGGTTGACTTGAAACCAAGACCTTGTTAGTGCTAACCGCCGCACCAACCCCAAAAACTGTCAAGTGAGTATCAATAATATATTTGGTGCTTTAAGTAAGCTATAAAGTGAAAATTAAAGAAGAAAAACAGCATAAAGCATCTTATTAAGGAGTTGGACCTCCATGCTCCTCGGCACTGATTCTCTAAGTATTTGAAAGTGTACTTGAGGGACACTTTCCTTCAACTGGTGTTTTGATAATAGTGGTGGTGAACACCAACACCTGGGTCCAACGGGTGTTGACTTCAGTTGCGATCTAGTGATTTGCAAAGGTCAGAGCATGTGACTGTAATCACATGCGTACTCAAAAGCATTCAGTGACCCCCTTATGAATGAAAAAGAAACCACGCCGATTGGGAGAAGCTTTTCATTACTGGGTGGAAGGAATCACTCAGAACAGCCCTGGTTTCATTTTCAGTCGACAAAAGGCCATGCCAATCGATTATTATTATTTTTCTGGTTTGTCACCATTTCATTTCACATAACCTGTGTATCTGAACTATGTTGGGAATGCATTAAGAGTAAACTGCTGGTGAATTTTTATGGGAGAAGATTATCTTGTTCTCACATCCACAATACATTCAAACAAACTCCCAATCAGCTCACAGCTTATATGCTATATTCAGTTATTAATATTTAACCCATGCAAAAAAAAAAACACAGGTGTTCAGTATTTAAATGCAACTTGATTTACGTACATAAGTTTCATTTTTGCTTGTTTTTAACGGAGTACACAAAAGTTTAAGAAAAATGTTTTTACCAGATGCACATTTTTCCTGCTGCCTCGAATCACTTTCAAAGAAATCTTTCTTTGCTTGCGTAAAACTTTTCACAAGTTAACAGGTTGATTCCTGTTCACATTCCTCCAAAATCTGCAACTATCAGCTCGGCAGCATGGGAACTCGGCGTGCTGCAGCCAAACTTTGTTTCTTTCCTTTTTTCACAGTCTAAGCCTGCTCAGTTTAGCTTTGTGCTTCTTTATCGAGCTGAGACGTCTGAATACAAACTACCGAAGAAAGAGACTCTGACAGAGACTTACCAGAGTGAACGCAGGTTTCCAAACGGTCGTTGACTGAGAGCCTCACTTAATCCTGCCTCAGGTCCACAGAAATTTGCCCACCAGTCCAGCTAAACGCAATTAACCTGTGTTTCCGGTCCAAATCTTCAAAATAAAGGACTGCGCTCAAACACTGTATACAAACACACTGACTTTAAAGGAAAACAGTTGTACATGTACAATGATAATAAGGGCTAGTCTATTCTATTCTATTCTATTCTATTCTATTCTAAGAGAGGATGAGAAACACTGGGGGAAAAGACGTTATAATATGAAAAACACATTATATGTATAATTAAATAAATAACAAATAATTGTTATTTCAATATATATATATATATATATATATATATATATATATATATATATATATATATATATATATATAAATTAGTTGATTCACTTTATTTTTAACCAAAGCAGGGTATATATAGATAGTTATTTCATCATCTTTGCACACTGCACCATTACACATATACATATGATATATGTTGCTATTGCCTGTGTCATGTTGCCACTGAGAACAAAAAACAAACAAACAAATAGAGCCGGATTCCTTGTGTGCGAGCACTTATTAGGCCAATAAAGCCCATTCTGAATTTAAAGTTGTATTAAAGTTATACAACTTCCTGTGTGTTTGCCTTTCCTTCCGGACCTTGACGTTTTTCTGCAAGACTGGGCCCACACTGACGTAACTTCTTAATTGCATTCATGCATTTGAGGGAGGGATCAAAAGTGATTGTGCAGTCCCCCCAGCCCCCCAGCCTACCATTGACAAAGTGAATCTCATGAATCAAAGTTTAAAAGGAAAGAATAGAAAGACACAGCTCATTTGATTAATGAATCTGTTTATTTATTGTTTATTGGATTCGATTTGACTCCAGTTATAGGCTATGTTTGGAAATGTGTAAAGGTTTTATGCAGATACACAGAAAAAACAGTCTTGGCTTAGCGCAGCAGGCAGTATGGATCACTTATCAAACAAAAGCTGCATCAAGTGTTACAGCGGAAAATATTTTTTGTCTTAAACTGTAATGAATTCGTAATGGCAGTAAGTCTGTGGGTAGTCAATTATTCATGGAGACAAAACCTGAAGTAGTGTCTGACAGGATTTTGTTTCCGGTTCACAGAAATCCCTCAGAAATCATCCCAGTCTGTGCACGGCTCCACCGAGTCCTCGGTATAAAGGCCAAATGAACCGCTTCCCAAAAAATGCTTGACCTGAAAAAGACAGAAATAAAAAAAATGACTAACATGAAAAGCTGTAAAGACCAACAGCCAGTATTGAATTTGCCTTACTTTGGGAATAACCGGGGCTGTTAATGTCCTTTCACAAAGTCCGTCCCAGTTGAATCCTTCAAACCATCTGAATAAAAACAGAACATCATAACAACATGTTTCCAAGCAGAGCCTCAATGTTTCTCTCCAGAGTACCCAAAACAAAAATCCATCATCTTACTTGTGTTTCTGAATGTCCCTGGCCCCATTTCTCTGACTGCCCAGTCTCTCTGAGGGATTGCTCCTTGAACAGACCAGCAAATAAGCTGAATTTATAATCAGTTTCTCATCTTTAGGAGGTGGTATTACAGCACACTTGCACTGTTTCTGTCTGGTTTTGTGTGTTGAGGGTGGAAAAAGTGTGAAAAAGCACTAAATAACAATAATTTAAAAAAAAATCTGTCCAAGCTTTCACACTGTGCTTAGTGGCTCATATTCACACCTGCACAGTTTCTTTATGAGACTGGAGGCACTTCTGCTGATGGTTTTTGGAAAGTCGACCTGATCGATGCCACGAATTGTTGCAGTGAGAATTTTCAGGGGGTCAGAGTGGCTGAATGGGAGCCTGGAGAGGAGAACAGGTGGCCGTCAAGATAACTTCAATCTGCAATTCGGAAAAATATGCTGGAAAAAAAGGAGGGTTGTCCAAAAATTTGAAAAGCTTACCTACCACTCAGAAGTTCAAACACAAAAACACCCAGCGACCACAAGTCTGCACACATGTTGTGGCCTTTGCTCGAGATGATTTCAGGTGCCATGTAGCCCAGCGTACCACAAAACGTCCACGTTTTCTTACCCACCTCAACCTTCTTTAGACACCTGGAGCCAACCTGCAAGAGACAGATATGAGTACATTTGCTCTCACCTCTGCTACATTTCATTTAACAAGACGTGACGTTAAGATTGTAGTACCAGCTTGGCATAACCATGCTCATCCAGAAGAACATGTTCAGGCTTGAGGTCCCTATAGATGACACCTTGACAGTGCAGAAAGGACAAGGCCTTTACAACACAAGCTGTGTAGAACCTGGTGCTCCATTCATCCAAATATCCTCTGAAACAGTTTGGAGAAGTGGCTGACATGAGGTGCAGGCCATTTAATATTTTACTGTGAGGAAACACAGTGGGACTACAAATACAGGCCTCAAATATTCCGTTTATTCTTAAGTACTTACTTGTCTTTGAGTAGATTAGATAAATCTCCACCAAGACAAGCTTCTGTCAAAACATACAGACGCTCTGCATCTTTAAAGGTGTTGTGCAGCCTGTGATCAATGAAAATAAAAATTACTTTAGATCTTTCTACTCAGCATCAACAATATTTTACTAGACCTAAGTATGGGACACACCTGACTATAAATGAACAGCAGGTCTCCATTAGGATGTGGCTTTCTCTCTGGATGTGCTCTCGTTGGCCACTGCTGACAATCAGCTTCTTCTTGAGGACCCTCATGGCAAAAGGACACTTTGTCTTGCTCTTCAGTTGCACCTTACAGAGAACAGAAGTAAATGCATTACATTATAGACACATCGCCGAGGGCGAGCTGCTTGCAGATTGACCCTCACCAGGTCTACGTGACCAAACTCTCCGACCCCCAAAGGGCAAATAATCTGGAAATCACTTAAGGTGGAAGTAGACAGGAGGGTAGGATCCGCATCTGAGCTGCTTACAAGGAAAACAGGGGTGAGCTTTTATTCTGGGTCTTCTGTATATAGAAATGAAACAGTGTTTTAACGCTCCTCACTAGACTTCAGGTTCATTGTTTTGTTGCTCCTCTTGACTGCAATCAGGTGTCAAGCCTTCAATGATGCCCTTAAAGGTGCTGTAGTACAGACAATTACGAATATTCACGTTAGATAAAGCACATTTTCAAATCAGAGAGTAATGTGACAGCTGAATCACTTACAGTTTGTGAACAAAAAATATCCACTTACTCTCTGTCTATTACCAGGCACGTAACTCCTCCAGCAGCTATCACACTCACAGTCCGAATGTCCTCTCTGAAGACAAGCAAGTATCACAAAAGTATCACAAAATAAAACACAAGACTATCAATGTACATATATATATATATATATATAAAACACCCAGCACGCCCCTGCGGGCGGTTTATCCTTCAAGCTCGGGTCCTCTACCAGAGGCCTGGGAGCTTGAGGGTCCTGCGCAGTATCTTAGCTGTTCCCAGGACTGCGCTCTTCTGGACAGAGATCTCCGATGTTATTCCCGGGATCTGCTGGAGCCACTCGCCTAGCTTGGGAGTCACCGCACCTAGTGCTCCGATTACCACGGGGACCACCGTTACCTTCACCCTCCACATCCTCTCGAGCTCTTCTCTGAGCCCTTGGTATTTCTCCAGCTTCTCGTGTTCCTTCTTCCTGATATTGCTGTCATTCGGAACCGCTACATCGATCACTACGGCCGTCTTCTTCTGTTTGTCTACCACCACTATGTCCGGTTGGTTAGCCACCACCATTTTGTCCGTCTGTATCTGGAAGTCCCACAGGATCTTAGCTCGGTCATTCTCCACCACCCTTGGGGGCATCTCCCATTTTGACCTCGGGACTTCTAGGTTATACTCGGCACAGATGTTCCTGTACACTATGCCGGCCACTTGGTTATGGCGTTCCATGTATGCCTTGCCTGCTAGCATCTTCTTGCACCCTGCTGTTATGTGCTGGATTGTCTCTGGGGCATCTTTACACAGCCTGCACCTGGGGTCTTGCCTGGTGTGATAGACCCCAGCCTCTATGGATCTTGTACTCAGAGCTTGTTCTTGTGCTGCCATGATTAGTGCCTCTGTGCTGTCTTTCAGTCCAGCTTTGTCCAGCCACTGGTAGGATTTCTGGATATCAGCCACCTCCTCTATCTGCCGGTGGTACATACCGTGCAGGGGCCTGTCCTTCCATGATGGTTCCTCGTCTCCCTCCTCTTTCTTGGGTTTCTGCTGCCTGAGGTATTCACTGAGCACTCGGTCAGTTGGGGCCATCTTCCCAATGTATTCTTGGATGTTCCTTGTCTCATCCTGGACTGTGGTGCTGACACTCACCAGTCCCCGGCCCCCTTCCTTCCGCTTAGCGTACAGCCTCAGGGTGCTGGACTTGGGGTGAAACCCTCCATGCATGGTCAGGAGCTTTCTTGTCTTTATGTCAGTGGCTTCTATCTCCTCCTTTGGCCAGCCTATTACCCCAGCAGGGTACCTGATCACGGGCAGGGCGTATGTGTTGATGGCCCGGATCTTGTTCTTACCATTCAGCTGACTCTTCAGGACTTGCCTGACCCTCTGCAGGTACTTGGTGGTTGCAGCCTTTCTAGCGGCCTCTTCATGGTTCCCATTTGCCTGCGGGATCCCCAGGTACTTGTAACTGTCCTCTATGTCTGCAATGTTGCCTTCTGGTAGTTCAATCCCCTCAGTTCTGACTACCTTCCCTCTCTTTGATTCCGTAGTCGGTATCCGTAGCCAGTCTTGTTAATGATCTCACTGAGGGGGTTCAGGCCTATGCAGAACAGCAGTGGGGACAGAGCATCTCCTTGGTAGATCCCGCACTTGATGGTAACTTGTGCTATGGGCTTGGAGTTGGCCTCTAGTGTTGTACGCCACATCCCCATTGAGTTCCTGATGAAGGCTCTTAGGGTCCCATTGATCTTGTACAATTCTAGGCATTCCAGTATCCAGCTGTGGGGCATTGAGTCATAGGCCTTCTTGTAATCAATCCAGGCAGTGCACAGGTTGGTCAGTCTGGTCTTGCAGTCTCGGCTGATTGTTCTGTCTACCAGTAGCTGGTGTTTTGCGCCTCTGGTATTCTTGCCAATTCCTTTCTGTGTCCCGCTCATGTATTGACCCATGTGCCTGTTCATCTTAGCCGATATGATGCCTGACAGGAGCTTCCATGTAGTACTGAGGCAGGTTATTGGTCGGTAGTTGGAGGGGACCGGTCCCTTCTTGGGGTTCAACTTGTAACCAAGCATCTCACTGATCACTGCTGCCGTATTGTAGATCAGCTTGTTAGTGTCGGTAATTGTGGTTGTAGGTATTGCCCGTAGTGCTGCATTAACATCATCTAGCAGACCTTCTGAGGGTACTTCACGTACTTCATATATATATATATATATATATATATATATATATATATACTCTTGGCATATCAAGCTGTATGCCAAGAGTGAACGAGTGAACGAGACATCGATTCACTGATCCACACTACCAGGCTATACAGCAATGACATTGGAATGTCGTTCGGACTGGAGAAGTGTAGTCGGATGGTAACAAAGAGAGGGAAGGTAGTCAGAACTGAGGGGATTGAACTACCAGAAGGCAACATTGCAGACATAGAGGACAGTTACAAGTACCTGGGGATCCCGCAGGCAAATGGGAACCATGAAGAGGCCGCTAGAAAGGCTGCAACCACCAAGTACCTGCAGAGGGTCAGGCAAGTCCTGAGGAGTCAGCTGAATGGTAAGAACAAGATCCGGGCCATCAACACATACGCCCTGCCCGTGATCAGGTACCCTGCTGGGGTAATAGGCTGGCCAAAGGAGGAGATAGAAGCCACTGACATAAAGACAAGAAAGCTCCTGACCATGCATGGAGGGTTTCACCCCAAGTCCAGCACCCTGAGGCTGTACGCTAAGCGGAAGGAAGGGGGCCGGGGACTGGTGAGTGTCAGCACCACAGTCCAGGATGAGACAAGGAACATCCAAGAATACATTGGGAAGATGGCCCCAACTGACTGAGTGCTCAGTGAATACCTCAGGCAGCAGAAACCCAAGAAAGAGGAGGGAGACGAGGAACCATCATGGAAGGACAGGCCCCTGCACGGTATGTACCACCGGCAGATAGAGGAGGTGGCTGATATCCAGAAATCCTACCAGTGGCTGGACAAAGCTGGACTGAAAGACAGCACAGAGGCACTAATCATGGCAGCACAAGAACAAGCTCTGAGTACAAGATCCATAGAGGCTGGGGTCTATCACACCAGGCAAGACCCCAGGTGCAGGCTGTGTAAAGATGCCCCAGAGACAATCCAGCACATAACAGCAGGGTGCAAGATGCTAGCAGGCAAGGCATACATGGAACGCCATAACCAAGTGGCCGGCATAGTGTACAGGAACATCTGTGCCGAGTATAACCTAGAAGTCCCGAGGTCAAAATGGGAGATGCCCCCAAGGGTGGTGGAGAATGACCGAGCTAAGATCCTGTGGGACTTCCAGATACAGACGGACAAAATGGTGGTGGCTAACCAACCGGACATAGTGGTCGTAGACAAACAGAAGAAGACGGCCGTAGTGATCGATGTAGCGGTTCCGAATGACAGCAATATCAGGAAGAAGGAACACGAGAAGCTGGAGAAATACCAAGGGCTCAGAGAAGAGCTCGAGAGGATGTGGAGGGTGAAGGTAACGGTGGTCCCCGTGGTAATCGGAGCACTAGGTGCGGTGACTCCCAAGCTAGGCGAGTGGCTCCAGCAGATCCCGGGAATAACATCGGAGATCTCTGTCCAGAAGAGCGCAGTCCTGGGAACAGCTAAGATACTGCGCAGGACCCTCAAGCTCCCAGGCCTCTGGTAGAGGACCCGAGCTTGAAGGATAAACCGCCCGCAGGGGCGTGCTGGGTGTTTTTTATATATATATATATATATATATATATATATATATATATATATATATATATATATATATATATATATATATATATATATATATATATATGTGTGTGTGTGTGTGTGTGTGTGTGTGTGTGTGTGTGTGTGTGTGTGTGTGTGTGTGTGTGTGCTTTTTCATTATATGTGCAGAAATTTCTTTATAGCATCATCTGAAGGAGCTTTTTTTCCTTCTTACCCCCACAGAGCCTTTTCTCCAAACCACTGTCTCTCAGAGAGCTTAGAAAGAACTACCTGTTCTTCCTGCTCTTGCCCCTTTTCTGTCACTTTCACCTGTCAAATGTAATGAAAAAAGAGGTAATGGTGATGAGCGCAACGCACCAAAGTAAATTATCACCATCATAAAGTCATTTCCGCCACTGCTTTGACATTTCTGTCATCCAGGCTGTAAATCTTTTCCTCAGAAAGCCCCCCTTGATCTGCGCAGCAGGATGAGAGCAGAACACTTTACCTGGCCTTTGCTGATGATATAAAAGGTGTCTCCTGTGGCCCCTTGTCGAATGACGTACTCGCCATCGGCGTAATGTGTCTGTGGAAGGCAAATGAAAACCGACAGCAGTGTGACCAGTGGAAAAATATCAATAAAACAAAGAAGGGTTCATCCAGAGAGCTTTCTTTGCACTTATAGAGGCACTGCATGTAAACATTCACCTCATCTATTAGCTGGATACACTAGTGTGCTTCACAGTTAAATAACTTCAAGTGTACCTCTTCCATGAGATCCGACATTTTCATGAGGACATCTGCTGGCAGCGACTGGAGGAAGGGAATGCTGCACACAGATACAAACAAAAAGCACTGGATATCATCCGCAATAGCTCATGTAGGTGCATGAGGACAATGAGCAGATACCGTGCTCAGAGGTAAAAGCCTACACGGCCCATCAAAGCAGCTTTTTGGAGCTGCTCCATGTGCATCAGTCTGATTTTCACCTGCTAAGAAGCTCCACTGAATGGGAAAGGCGCTTGAGACCACTCTGCATGATTATGGTCTGGTAGCTCTTGCGATCCACAACCCACAGCCTGCTGTCCGTTCGTGCTGCAGATCAAAACACAGAGGAAAACGCTGTGTCAGTGACAGATGAGTGAAAGCACTATCGAGACTCACGCTGCCTGTGATGGATGTGGACGTGCAGCCAGTAAGTAGGCCAGGATTTCATTAGAAATGCTTACCGTGTATCGTAAAAACTAAAAATACTTGTTTTCCTTGCAGAGGTCAGTTGATATCAATCAAATCTAATTTCCTTCAGCCATCATCACCATCTTTCTTTCTAATAGAGCTTGAAAGAGAGTGTCGTTAATTAATAATGACCAGTATTGATTGATTCACTGAACCTTCCTGCAAACGGAAGACGACGTCCCCACCAGACAGTCTAATAAGATCGAGCATCTGATTATTGTGGTGCAGTCCTTGTCTCAGTTCCCTGTTTTTGGATACAAACCAAACTTTGTCGCTTTACCTTTGTATGGCACACGGCGTGCAGCCATTAGTTTTTAATTTAATCTCTTGTACCAGATATGATGGGAAAAAAGGTAATTTCAGGTCAGGAAGGAGATAAATGCAACAGGCCTTAAATGGATTGAAAAAAAGAGGGTACATGGAACAAGGGGGAGCAGCGAGCAGACATCAAATGAGTTTTGTTACCAGAGAGCAGACAAATGTAGAACAGTGAATTGGAAAGGCTGCCTGGTTGCAGGACAAAGAAAGGAGTTTTTAAAAAAGGGGAGGAATGGGATGCTTTTGGGACCAAACAAGACAAAACAGACAGATTTTTCAATTTAAACTAATCCGGCCATTTTCACAGCCTATTTATTTGTGAAACCAGGTCAGACACACGCAGCCACGGCTGAAAAGGTTTTCCCACAGGACTCTGCGATCGGATCCTCAAAGGAAATGATAGCACAGTTTCTGCTTGTAAGAGGGGGAAAAAATCACCACAAAAGCACAGATGAGAGGTTGCAACGCAGCGGTCATTAAATCGAGATCGTTTACAAGAAGATTATTTTTAAATGTTTGCAAGATGCTGAGATGCTGGATTGCAGGGAGGAGATGTGGCGGTCCAGGCAGCCTTGTTAAGCGGCAAAAACCAAGGATGCTTTAAATTCCTCACATCTGATAGAAGGCCATGCAAAGCTGTTGTAAAATCTCAGAGGGTCTTTTGATTTCGAATTCAACAGGCGTCTTTTGTCCGAGGCCACAGCCAGAAATCTTACCGCTTGTGAAATTCGCTTAAACTAGAATTATTTATATTCTCGCCGAATCAGAGATAATCACAGAGAAATTCTTCAGGTTGACAGCTCTCCTCTGACATCTGCGCGCAATTATAAAATAAAGAAGCCGATGCAAAGCTTTGATATACCTGACACAGAGTAGGTGTGGGTGCAGTTGTAAAGGAGCGCTAGCTCTCCAAACATGTCTTCTGGTTCAACTGTGAGCAGCTTCAGTCCATCTTTCATCATTTCCAGCCTCCCTTCTGCGAATAAACAAACACTGGGTGAAGGACGGCGCAGAGAAGTGGGTTTTATGTCAGATAATGTACAGACTGAGAGAGATATACAGCACAAACAACAGAAAGGCAAGGCAACCGGAGATAAACAGCCTCTCCGTCTCCTCAGGCTCAAGCTGACATTTCAACCCAAACTAGAAATGTGTTGCTCCACACGCTGTCACTTTGTTGCGTTTCTATTTGCTTCTGCTTATCAGTACAAGAATTTAAATATAAAGATATGATCAAGCTCATCATTTAATCAGTCTGTCCTTAAGCATCTGACATCTCAAGGAAGCCTTAATAAATATCCTCGTGTG
This sequence comes from Rhamphochromis longiceps, assembly GCF_057381845.1. Classification (NCBI taxonomy): domain Eukaryota; kingdom Metazoa; phylum Chordata; class Actinopteri; order Cichliformes; family Cichlidae; genus Rhamphochromis; species Rhamphochromis longiceps. The sequence goes on along the minus strand of NC_140568.1, from coordinate 10,458,492 downwards.
TGATTAATGGCGGCCATTGTGAGAGGAAAAAAGGATTTACCTTCCAAAACGTAAGCCTGAGCCCCAGCGGTCCCCTCCTGAATAACATAGCAGCCTTGATTGATGGTGGTGGAATGCATGCAGGCGATGATGGCTCTGATTTCTCCTTCATCAAGGTGCTTCAGCAAGTCGTTTCTCAGAAATGATGCCCGAATCAGCCTCTGGGACCTGAGGACATGAGGAAACGATATCAAATTTGCAGGTGAGGATGAGTTATTAAACAGTGTCAATTGCTTGAGCGTCTGACAATGAATAAAAAACGCATTGGTTCATCATGAGTCATGCAGTCAGCAGTCAGTGAGCCTTGAACATGCATGAATGTAATTTTTCAATCTGAGCAGGTGTAGCTCTGAAGGGAACACTGTGTCCTCTTACTCGTGGCTTTTGTCACAGCTTCTCTGTGAAACCAAGGCAAGAGTCACTGGGTCCAGAGTGAGGGGCTCACAAATCACCGTCTGCCTTCTGGGTCTCTTGTTGTCATCAGTTTGAGCTGAGGTAGAAGCAAAAAAATAAAGAATAAAAAAAGTCAGGGAAATTTAACAGAACTCTATATCAGTCCTAATAAGCCTTGCAATTATTAGAACAGCACAAAACTGCCTACATGCACTGACTGCAGAGGATCCTGGGAGGGAGACAGTGGTTCTGTAGCGGTCTAGTTCTTCCTGCAGCCGCCGGATGAGTTCATCCTTTGTGTCCAGCTCAAGCTCCAGCTCATCTATCAGCGTGTCCCTCTGGCGAAGCTCCTCAATCTTTAGTTGCAAAGCAAACTGAAGGTCCCGAAGTGTCCCCATCACCTGCAAACACTAGCAGACTTCATCTATGCTTTTTACAAAGAGCCATCCATAGAGTATATACATTCCTACAGCTCCTATGCAGTATGGATCTATCTATAACAAACTTGATCTCTGTCTGATTTTGATCTACACACCTCTTTATTATTTAGCTAATCCATTCAGGTGTAATGGCTTCTACCTGGATAAGAGCATAGATCCACCTGTTTTGGGCTTCTTGTACATTTCCACACCTATACGTGTGTTCATATGTTTATGAGCACATTAATGTTCACTGCAAATGAGTCACAGGTAAGGTATAGCTCCACATTGCAAGCATTAGCTCTAGTCTATTGTTCTGCATCTCTATACATAATTCAAGCCACATTAAGACAAAATAGAAAGAAAGTAGAAATGAAATGCTTGCACAGTAAATGTTAGTGCAAACTTCCTGCTGGGTCCCACACAAAAGTCTTAACAGGAATGAAAACATAAAAATAAGATTGGATTTTCCATGTGACTGTTAGGCGTGGCTGATGCTTTCACGATGATTTTTTTTTTTTTTAATCTTTGCTGCTTTTACGCTGTTATGTTTCTAATTGACTATCTGTTAGCACAGATGAGGCTGTGTCCGCAAACTGTATTAATGCTGTGCGATATTTCACACCATAAACAAACAAATGAACACAAACATCACTTACCACACGCAGCCTGTATGGCGTTATGGGGGTCTCTTTCACCGGCGTGTTTTGGCCTGGTTTGGTTGCAGACTGTTCACTCGACAGGTGCACATCCCGTCTGTAAGTGCCCAGCTGAAGGATGCTCTCCTCTCTTGCTCGCGGCTGGCCGGGGCTGGGCACAGACAGCAGGCAATCACATGACCCACACGGTGGAAACCATGCGGGGAGGGTGAGATGAGAAACGTGTGGACCGGATCCCATCTGGGTCACGGGGTCCTCAGGGTGTTCCTGAGCCTTGGGAGTAGGTGGGGATCCGGCAAAATGTGCAATGCATGTTAATGATTGTATGCCCAACCGATCATAAAGCAGGTTAAAGGCTGGCCGTGTGCACCGATCAAAGATTTATTCGTTTTCTCTCCATAGCAGATCTGCAGCCATCCTAATATAATTTTACCTTATATCATGTTTTTTATTTTCTCAGTAAAGGCTTGATATGTATTTGATGTAGGTGCATAAAGTAACAAAATAAATGTTACTCTGCAATTGGACGGCAAGTAGTTTTCCGATAACTACAGTTTCAAACTACATGTGATGATGAGTTATGGTAACAACGCTATAATGTTGCAATAATGTGAGGCATTAATAGGAAAATCAGTTATAAGTTACTGTGTTCACCACGATACTAGTAAAAACACGCTAGAGTCATGCAGCCTTAGTCCACTTTATTTAAACACAATTTCCCTGTGTGTTATTTAAACACACAAAAAGGAAAAAAAATGTTTTAAAAACGTAATAAATTAGCCCTGGTGTAGCATTGTTGATAATATTACTAATAGCCGCGTTATAAGTCAAAGTTGTAAGCCTTTTTGAGTTTTCCCATCCTTTTTTTTCTTTTTAATATTCAACTGCGGCATAATTAGGAGAAAATAAATGGATTATTGTTTGTTTTTGTTGTTATGACACTTTCCTCCGAAGGCTGGTGTAGCTGCCATGCCACACTCCGGCCAGCGCGCGGCGGTAGTGGGATGCGGGAGAAGAAAATGGGCCGTTGGCAAGCAAAGAATTGCGAGCTGATAAAGTAGCTGTACTCTGAAGCAGCACACTCCGGGAGGCTTTGTTACTTTATCTTTATTGTTGTGTAATTTTTTTGTTTTTTGAAAGCATATTCAAAAATGATCCTCACGGTGAAACCGCTTCAAGGAAAAGAGTGCAGCGTACAGGTGAGTGAAGTACCGCTGCGCTAGCTCACCGCCTCTTGCTAACTGCGATCGCAGCTAGCAGTTTAGCCGAGCCAGCATTGGCATGTCACATGCCGAGCTGCCTTTAGAAAAACGGCTACGCATATGTTTTTTGAAGTAATAAAATAGCCTGTCAGAAATACTGGGATTCAGTGCTACACACTGTAGCCTACACTAGCCGGTTGTATGGGCATTTCTCCTCAGAGTCATTGATGTTATAGTGGCTGGCGTGCTAGCCAAATCCTGGATAAGATGTTGCATACAATCTCGCCTGACAACAGCTGACTAGTAGCATTTGAAGCCGGTCTTTGTGATTTCGGGTAAAGAAAAAAAAGGGGAAGTCCTATCTTAGGAAAACACTTTTTCGTGCAGTAAGACCAATATAGCTGTCAGTTAGCTTTAGCCTCAGTCTGTCTCTCACAAAGCTAATTTTTAAAACATTATGAAGCACAAACTGGATTTTTTTTCTAAAATTGTTTAAAAATTCTGTGTTCAGCAGAGAAGTGGTTCCATGCACAACATCTACGCTATTACAGTGATTACAGCCATTTCGTTTAAAATGTTAGCCAGAGTGCACTTTATTTATTTATTTTTTAGAGAAAGGGGCCTCTACAAAGGTCAGTACAAAGCGGGGATGTCACTTATTTATATCCCCTTTCTGTTTTTTGCTGCTGTGTTTTTGGTCACTATCCTGTTGCATAACCCAAAGGCGTTTGAGTGTTAGAGGACAAACTAATGACCGGACATTCTACCAGAAAATCCTGAAGGATAGAGCAGAATTCATGGTTCCATCAATTACACGAAGTCTTCCAGGTCTCGAAACAGCAAAGCAGCCCCACCATCACACTACCTCCACTGTGTTTTACACCAGATGTAACACAGAACTCAAACTCTTCAAAAAGTTCAGTTCTTTTCTCGTCAGTCTAAAGAATATTTCCCAAAAAGTTTTGGGGATCATCAAGATGCTTTTTGGCAAATGTGAGATAGGTGTGTGCGTGTGTGTGTGTGTGTGCGTGCGTGCGTGCGTGTGTGTTGTTTTGTTTTGTTTTGTTCAAAATATGCCAAAAAACAAGAAATCAAGAATGGGACAAATACTCTTTTACAGCACTGTGTGCTGTGTAATTTAAACGCTGTTCAGCTGCACAGAAAGAAAACAGCTAGCGTCATGCTCTTAAATTACACATGTACTACATGATTGGGTTGTTTATCTTCCAGGTGACTGAAGACGAAAAGGTCTCCACAGTGAAGGAGCTTGTATCTGAACGTCTCAACATACCAGCAAACCAACAACGGTTACTCTACAAAGGGAAAGCTCTAGCAGGTAGATGTGGCAACAGTGCCACATTTGATGGCAGCATTTGTTAATACTTTTCTGCATGCATCATATGTAAGTTTTTAATGGCAATACATTATATCACTCTCCCTCAGATGAACACAGACTGAGTGATTACTCTATTGGTCCTGAAGCTAAATTGAATCTGGTAATCCGTCCCGTGGGAGAGAGGACTGCAGCTTCAGGGACAGCAGCACCAGGTGGCGGTGGTAGCTGTAGCAGCACCAGCAGCGGAAGCAGCACACAGGGAGGAGTATGGCAGACCATCTCCACTATACTTGCTAGACACTTTAGTCCGGCAGATGCAGCAAAGGTTCATGAACAGCTTATTAAGGTATATAAATGCAGCATCATCTATTTTTTTTCGTCACACAAGTTGACAGCTGTGCATATTTAATAAATGTAAAATATTAAAGTTGAAAGGGCCAGTTATGGATGATTTATGAACATGTAGTGGTAACAATGAGATACTAATTTAATTTCTGGAAATCTATTATTAATAATTACTACAATATTTGTATAATGCTTTTATCTTTTAATGAGAACGGATTTTACTGTAGAAAGTCGGTGTACTGACAACTCTTGAGTAGAGCTGTGCGATATGACCAAAATCTCATATCCCGATATAAGACATTTATCGTCCGATAACGATATAAATCACAAAAATTTTACATTTTCTGTACATTCTGAGAATCGCGGGCAGCTCGACTTGCGTAAAGTGTTTCCAGCTGGGCGTCGTGTACCTGGAGTCGAGTGTTTTAACCGATGCATGAAACTACACATTTTTAGACATAAGTTGTAACGGCCGCTGTTTTCTTTGTGAGTATTTATTACACGGCGTGCTGCAGGGAAAAGCCTGTTCTAACGTTTGAGTCTAAGGTTTTTTTTTTTTTTTAGCACCTGTCAGCACTTTTTTGCTTCTCATCCTTAAGTACTCTGCATACTCTTTTACGTGATTAAGTTTATTTTGAAAAGTCTCAACAGGATCTTGAGCTTTATTGTGAAAGGTTTATGTGGAAGATAAACAAGCGGACACGCAATGGTTTTACTGTCGTTGTTGCTAACGACAACGCATAAAAACAGGCACTTGTCTGTCCATAGTGTGGTTATATTAAATATAAGAGAAAGAGAGAACTTTAAGAAATTAATATAGTGACCATCAAAACGATGAAAAAATATTGCCGTAAACAGTTTATTTTGCGACACCACGAAACAAATGATAGCGTAAAATGAAACGATAGATGTTTTTATATTGTCATCCGATATATATCCTTATATCGAACAGCCCTACTCTTGAGTTTGTTAGTTGATCAGCTCCTATCCATCCAACTGTGCTCACTAATTAGAAGCTACATTCAGCTGCTCCCTCATTCACGAGGCGTTGCCACAGCAGGTAGCTCTGCATGCCTTCCCAACGAAACCCCAAAGGGATTCATGTCTCCTCCTTTCGCTTGTTAGGCAAATATGTAAACCACTAAACTATGGAGCCACTAATTATGCTGGGCTAAATAATTAATTGAACAACTCAGACCAGTAGCAGCCAGACATGCGTGTGTGTTTGAAAGGGGGGGGGGATGAAGCAAAATCTAGTTTGGCCTTTTGCTGCCAAATTCTGTTGTTATCCTGAAATTGTTTAATTATTTGCGTGCAAATAATTTTAACATCATTACAAAACAAACAGTCAAAATTGCAAATTAGCTTACCTCCACTTGCGTCTACACTTTTTGGACTTAACAAACTCCTTTTAAGAGCAACAAAAATGTTTCTGAAGGTCATGCTTCCAGTCCTTCATGCATTATTTCTAAGCCAGAACATGTTGTAAATAAATGCACTGAAATGTTTTTAACCTGCTACTTTTCAATATGTTTTTATTTCTTTTTTACTTTCTTTCTTTTCTCAAGGACTATGAACGTTCCCTTCGACAGCTTAGCCTCGATGACATTGAGCGCTTAGCGGGGAGGTTGCTTCATCCGGAGGGCGAGGGCATGGACACCTCATACATGGACTAAGAATGCATAGCTTGAAGCTGTTTTTTTCCAATTGTTGTTTGAGAGACGCTCAGTGCTTTGACATGCATACGGTGTTCAGAGTGTTAGACTGTGAAAAATACAATGTCATTTTTCTTACAGAGAGCCCCAGGGTGAGCATGGATAACACTGATTGTTTATCTCAGCAATAGGGCTTTCTTATCTTGGATGAGAAAACTTGGCCTCTTGAAATTGGCCCTTGTCATTGGTGGCACAGTAACCTCGACCTGATCACATAATATCTGAATACAAAGGAGTCCATTTATGAAGCTGTCTTCACATGATCTCTGGCTGCTACAAATTCCAGGGGACACTAACTTCTAATGGAGGGTATTTATTAGTAATATTTGGGTTGCGTGATGACTGGGTGTTTCCTGTTATAACCATCTGTGCAAAGTTCATACATGTTTTATTCTGTAACTTACTGATGGCCATTGTATGTAAATAACATGTTTATATATACAGATATTAAAACACAGGGGGAAAAAAGCCTATCTTTCCGCTTTTCTTGTGTGCTTTTTAAGTGTCAGAATATATAAATGTATAAGCAGTGTGGTTTGATTTGAGGTTTCACAAGGCGGGACTTTACATATCAGCCAATCAGATGCTAGGAAACCTCGTGACTCAAATTTTTGACCAATTGGATTGACTGAGTAATACGGTTCCGCCTATGTGATCAACTGACGGTCTGTATCTTTATGCTGCTAATTTTGGATGACATTTCGGGTAGAATGAAGGGTTAACGCGTTGTTTTAATACAAACTATGAAGAACAGGAAACTTGGATAGGAAGGAATATATCTTGAACATTGGTGAGGTCAGCATCGGGTACCGTTTCTTTAGCAGCTAAGCGAGTGTAAGCAGTTAGCTAGCTTATCCATTTCACTTCCTCCCTTTACCCAATAGATTTAGCAAGCTATAGTTGGCACATAACATCGAGTGTCTCGGTTTGTGCTGTCACCACCATTTGTTGCACTGTTAGTCAGACCTGGTTTCATCCCAGTAGTTGACAACTCGTAACCAGTGTTTATCTTAAAATGCCACTTCAAACTGGTGCTTAACCTGGGAGGATTGAGCGTGGTGTTACACCCCTCTCATCAGGACCACTTCTCCCTCTGACGAAGCTATACTGCTTTTGTTTTTTTTTTTTTAACAATTTTGAAGTTTGTTTTATCTTTGCTCTGTGTGTGTGTGTGTGTGTGTGTGTGTGTGTGTGTGTGTGTGTGTGTGTGTGTGTTTGTGTTTTTAATTTATTCATTTAAAAAAAAAAAAAAAACCCAATGTAGCAACCGTCTGTTGGAAGGATGGAAACTCTCATTCCCACCATCAACCGGTTGCAGGAGGTCTTTCTAACACTGGGGGCGGAGATCATACAGTTACCTCAGATAGTCGTGGTTGGATCTCAGGTAGGCTAGGACGCATCTAAAGTACTGTGCAAAAGTCTGAGCTACCCATGATTTCGTTATATTTTGTTTCCAAGCAGCCAGGCTGTCTTCTAATTAAAGTAGTCTTGAACAATAGTTCTTCAGGTTTTCTGAAGGTCTATCAAAGTTCTTCTTTGGAGACTGCCTACTTTTTTCACTCCTTTTCAGTCAAGTCCTTGTACCTGAGCATTTTTACAGAAATGTTTTGTTCATTAAGTTAATTTGTTTATTCCCTAACTCAAAGCCTGAGCAATATAGCAGACAACTAACTTACAGAACATGCTTTGAGTTGTATCTTTGGGCATCTTGTTAGTGAAAATATTTTATTCCCATTTCTTTATCTGTGAAAAAGATCCCAAAAGAGCTGAAAACTTTGTATACATAAAAAAAATATCTACAGCAGATGAACTGCATCTGAAAGTCATGTCCTTAAGAAATAGGGGGAAAAATCCATCAAAGACCTGACACAGAACCTGAGAGATGCATCTGGTCCTTCAGTTGACTATTCACTAAAGTCTCATCAGGGTTGTCAGTGGAAGAGTGGCTGTCAGGTAACCATTCCTAAGGAAAGGAAACCAGGAGAAAACACTGAGGTATCCCAGATTACAAACTGGACTGAAAATCAATGGCAGCAGGTTTTATCGTGTGATGAATCCGTATTTGAAATGTTTGGTTCAAATCATCTACAGAGATGTCAGGAGGGAGGCACTACAGTGAGTGTCTACTGTAAAACCGTGGAAGTTCTATCATGGTTTAGAACTGCATTTTCAGCCATTGGTCTTATCAAAATTGATTAAATTATGAACACAGAAAAATGCAGTCAGATTTTGATCCTCTATGTAGTGCCATCTGAAAAGCATCTGATTTGCGGTGGCTTCATTTTTCAGGATGATAATGATCCCAGATACACTGCCAATGCAATAAAAGTTTACCTGGATATAGGGCTGCTCAATTAATCGAATTTTAATCACGATTACGATCTGGGCTTTCAACGATCATTAAAAATGACTGAGCCGATTATTAGCCCCTCCCTCATTTATCCGCGACACCTTAAAGGCCGGTCCGTGAAAATATTGTCGGGCATAAACCGGTCCGTGGCTCAAAAAAGGTTGGAGACCGCTGATTAAGAGGACCCGAGGGAAGCTCGGAAAGCTAAGCAGAAGTTATTTGGAGAGTGACTGCCGTTGGTTGAAAAGAGTTAAAAAAAAAAAAAAAACTTCAGTGGTGTTGCACACTTTTTTATATTATTTTTTTAAAGTCATTGTTAACCCTTTAAAGCCGGTCAGAGCTGCATGCTCCGTTTTGCGTAACTATTGTTAAATCCCTGTAGAACCTGAACCGTGTAAGCTAGCGCAATAATTTGTTTTGCATATGAAACCGGAGGAGTTGTACTTACATCTGATGCCATCAGCTTGTCCTCGGTCACGGTTTCGTTCCACATATAGCTTTGCAAAAATTGCATAAAAAGCGCTTGCAGGAACAAAAACATAATATTCCAGAAACACGCTTTGCCGTTCCTATCAGCTGTTCGTAACACTTCCCACAGTGAAATGATGCACATGCTGTTTTCTTTGCAAATTTGCATCATAGGATTGTTTTTTGTTTTTCCTGCAGTATATAAAAATTGCTGTATCTCCAAAATAAAACTATGAAGACACTCAAAATAAATTTCGTGTGGTGGGAAACTATTTTTTGCAACTTTATTGTATTTAAAGTTTTGAGGGATAAACCTCTTAAATTTCTCCAAGTAGAAATATATGTAAACAAAACAAAAGCGATTTTCAATTTTTTTTGTAGTTTATTGCACTTTTTTGCAATTTATGTAATTACTATGGACTTAATGCATACATATTATTAAAATATGGGCTATAACAGTTGTATTGATGTATAGCAACTTGAAATGCTCCCACAAATGGCACTACAGCATGTAAAAAAATAATATAAGCTCTGGTGGACTTGGTTCTATAGTAGGTCTTAAAGGGTTAAATAAATATCGTCAAATAATCGTGATCTCAATTTCAGTGAAAATAATCGTGATTATCATTTTTGCCATAATCGAGCAGCCCTACCTGGATATACAACACACACACAATGGAACACTATCAGGTATGGAGAGGCCAACCCTCAACATAATTGAAGCAGTGTGGTATCATCTTGACAAAACAAAAGGCAGACAACATCCGAAGAAGAGGTTTGAATGTCCTTCATGAAGCCTGGAGAACTAATTCTGAAGGCTGCTTAAAGAATTGACAAAAAAGTTTGCCCAAGAGAGCTTGAAGTAAAAAGCTCAATGGTGATGCAGTTTTCTCAAATTTTTATCTATAACATTCCATCATCTGTCATGTATGCTGTAGCTGAAGCTGTAAACTGGGTTCATGTTATTTTTTTTATTATATTCACAATGGCGTATCCACACTGCATGAAAACTTTGCAGATGACTGTATCAGGGTTAAACTGGTCTTATCATGTGTCATAACAGAGCAGTGGAAAGAGCTCTGTGTTGGAGAGCCTGGTTGGACGGGATTTCTTGCCTCGAGGATCAGGAATAGTCACAAGACGACCCCTGGTGTTGCAGCTTGTTAATGTCCCCCCATTGCAGGAGAGGCTGAAGATCGAGAACGGTAAACAAACACAAATCTGTCACTGTTATATTCCTTTAAAAAAAACAAAGTCAAGTTTAGGAAGTTAGGGTATGCAGAAGAATGAGGAGAATAGAGTAACAGAAGGTTGTTATTAAAGTGTATACTGCATGCAGTAGTTAACGTGCACCTTTTCTCACTGTTTTTAACTGCTATTCCTTTTATGGTCTTGCTTTGCTAACACTCTCTTTCTTCCTCTTCTCCTTCACTGGCTTTTCAGGAAATGGGATTAAGCAAAATGCCCAAAACAGCTACCCAGGTCTCGCTACACTTGATCTGCATGCACTTGTCTTTGTTTAACTTCTTCATTTCTTTTCTGACATTTTCTTCAGCCTGATCTTTCTGCGTCTAGTATGAACACAAGTGGCTTTGTCTTATATTCAAATTAGCATAATGTCTCTTCAAAGTCTTAGTTTTATCTGTGTTAAAATTCACACTTACTCCTATTTGTTCAGGTCTCAAAGCTGAAGAATGGGGTACATTTCTGCACTGCAAGAATCAGGTTTGTTTATCTTAGGCATTCAAATAATATGTACACTGCTTTGGTTCTGTATTGTGTGCTAGGATTATGTGATGTGTAATTTTCTCACTCTTTTAATAGATCTTCACAGATTTTCAGGAAATTCGTCGGGAAATTGAAGCAGAGACTGAACGAGGTTCAGGCGACAATAAAGTGAGAAGAACACTTTGATGTGCGCTCAGTAATGCTGCAGGTTCAGCTGTTTCCACTGGATTCATTATTTTCTTTCTCTGTTTTTCATATCCAGGGGATCAGTCCTGAGCCCATATATCTGAAGATTTTCTCTCCAAAAGTTCTTAATCTCACTCTGGTTGATTTACCTGGAATTACTAAGGTAGATTCAGCCTCTTGACGGGGATGCTGACTGGATATGATTTATGCAAACACAGTGACGTTAGATAATCATTAATAATGATCGAATGTGTGCTGTGGTTGTGTTAGGTTCCTGTTGGGGACCAGCCAAAGGACATCGAGGCTCAAGTGCAAGAGATGATCTTGTCCTTTATCTCCAATCCAAACTGCCTTATCCTCGCAGTGTCCCCTGCCAACTCTGACTTGGCCACATCTGATGCACTAAAATTGGCTCGTGAGGTTGATACAGATGGTAAGACATTATTTATACAGGGGGTTTTTTTTTCCTCAGAATTTATCTTAATTTTCTCTCTCTCTCTCTGTGTTTACTGCATGACGTGCTTCATTTTTAAATTGTTACATAACATGCTTTCATTTTTAAATTATCAAATGCGTCGAAAGAAGTAATTTCATGCTACTGATATAGCCTGTCTTTACAGTTTAAAAACCTTGCTGACAGGAAAATGAATGTTCATGTGCTCCCTTTGGCTGTGGTGATAAAGAGAATGATTAAATGGGGGAACCGTTCACCCTGAATGATCTGTGAATGTTGTGTTGGTGTCTGTCAGGCCGTCGAACACTGCTGGTGGTCAGTAAGCTGGACCTGATGGATGCAGGAACCGATGCGCTGGAGGTCCTTCTGGGTCGAGTCATTCCAGTCAGGCTTGGGATTATCGGGGTGGTTAACAGGTTTGGAAGAAACAAACTTGCTTGTTGATCTATAATTAAAAGTATTAATATTCTGATTATCTTACTGAACTCGCTGTTTTCTTCTTGTTGTAGGAGCCAGCATGACATAAATACTCAGAAAAGCCTGGAGGACTCAATGAAGGATGAGCAGGCTTTCTTGCAGCGCCACTATCCCTCGCTAGTGTCTCGTGCTGGCTCTCGCTATCTGGCCAAAACTCTCAGCAGGCTGCTCATGCACCACATCCGGGACTGCTTGCCAGACCTCAAAACCCGAGTGACTGTGCTGAGTGCCCAGTACCAGGCAAGACTCAACAGCTACGGACAGCCCGTAGAGGATCACAGTGCCACCCTGCTACAGATAGTCACCAAGTTTGCCAGCGATTATTGCAACACCATAGAGGGAACAGCCAGGCACATACAAACCTCAGAGCTGTGAGTCTGACCACACTCTAGTGGCACCTGGTGGAGCTTTTGTTTTCTGATTTAGTGAAATGCCTTAACTCTTCTGCTCAACACAGCAGTTGTTGCACAAATCTGCATTTTAACTTACTTTGATGAGCGTCCCAAAAGGTTGATTCTGTTCATCTGGACGTTTTCAGTGAGAGAAACGTTTCGTCGCTCACTGAAGTGACTTCTTCAGTCTCAGCTGATTGCTGCAGGTTTCCCCAACCTTTTAAACAGGACATTTGCATAATGACTGAAGCTAGCCCACTAACGAACAATGGTCTATGAGGTCAGTTTCTTGATCATTAATATGAAATTGTTATGAACATTGATCAACAGCCACTGATCAAAGACCATTGGTCAATGACAGCTGATCAATGGCCTTGAGTACTATTCACAGAGAGGTGGGGAATGGCTTCAATCACAGCACTGTAAGCTGGTGAAACGTGAAAAATATACCATTACGCCCCCTCCTCAGCCTTCTTGATATGATGTTCTTCTGCTTCCCTGGCCACTGTATCTGTGGCGATGCTGTTCGCTCTTTGTCGTAGCGTCCTTATGACACACAGTTTGTGCTCCAGTGGGTGATGAGGGTCAAACCTTAAATACTTTACGTTACCCATCAACTTTTAAATGTTCCCCCTTAATAATGGAAATCTCAAAGTCTAAGAAGGCGGTCTTTCTTCATAACCTCCATGGTGATCTTGATGTGTTTCTCCACCGAGTTATTGTGATCAGTGAATTGTGGTACGTCCTGAGATTTGATTTTCAACCAGGTGTCATCCACATACCTGTACCAACGACTTGGGGGTGTTCCAGGGTAGGATAACAGAGCCCCGTTTTCCACTTCTTCCATGTACAAGTTGCCCACAGTGGGTGAAACTGGGGAACCTACGGCACACCCATGTTTCTGCTTGTAGTACTGACACTTGTATTTGAAATAGGTGGAATGAAGACACAGTTCCACAAACAAACACACTTGGTCGGTGCTGAGAGTGGTCCTGCTGCTGAGGTTGGGGTCATCCTGTAATCTCTTATGAACTACCTTCACTGCTTCAGTGACTGGAACACAAGTGAAGAGAAACGTAACATCATATGAGACCATTGTTTCATCTGCCTCCATTATGACATCTCTAAGCTTCTCAACAAAATTCAAAGTGTTCTGGATATAGCGTTTAGAGCTGCCTATCAACGGGTTGAGGATCAAAGCCAGAAACTTTGAGATGTTATACGTGACTGAGCAGACAATTGGTCTTAAAGGTACACCCTGTTTTTGTATCTTAGGTAAACCATACAGACTTGGTGTAGTTTCCCCTGGGTGTAGCCTGTGGTATGAGGTCTGGTCAGCAGCATTGTCTTAATCTAAGTGCTTCAGACAATCTATCACCCTCTTCCTGTAACCACTACCTGGGTCTTGTTGTAGGGGTTCATAAGTATTTTTGTCAGTGAGCAGTGACAAAATTTTTCACGACAGTCCTTCTGGTTAAGTGAAACCGTGCACCTACCCTTGTCGACAGAAGGGTCGACAAGGGTAGGTGCACTACCCAGATGAACAGAATCCACTTTTTGGGATTTGCAAACCTGGATGATTGAGACTGCATCGAGACATTTGACGAGCGTCATGAGAGTAATGTCCTCGTGCTAATGTAGGTGTAAACTAAAGTGGTATCAGCATCTTCCGTTGGCACATTCCACTCTGCAGCTTTTACCATTTGATGATTAATTCATTAAAATACATGGGGAGCAAATATTGACCCTTTTTGGTTGACTGCATTTAAGCTTGGCACAGCTAGCATTGCTGACACGCAGGACTGAGACACAGCACTGATATCACAACTTTCACCTTTCTCTTCTTTCTGCAGCTGTGGAGGTGCTCGGATCTGTTACATATTCCACGAGACCTTTGGCCGGACCTTGCAGTCTATCGACCCCCTGGCGGGCCTGACTGATCTCGATATCCTCACTGCTATCCGTAATGCTACTGTAAGCTTCTTCTCGCTTCTGTTTGTGTAGCTCTACTAAATCCTAATTCTAGTCAAGTCTGGAGCTGGTGTGTATTTGTGTTTGTATGTATGTATGATATTTGCCCTGCAGGGCCCACGGCCAGCACTTTTTGTGCCCGAGGTGTCCTTTGAGCTGCTGGTGAAGCGGCAAATTAAGCGTCTAGAGGAGCCCAGTCTGCGCTGCGTGGAGCTGGTTCATGAAGAGCTGCAGCGGATCATCCAGCACTGTTCCTCCTTCAGTACACAGGTGGGACCACAGATCATATTGCACTTTACACATGGTTGAATAAAGAAAATAGTGCCGCAGTAATTATTACAGAACCGTGTTAAAAAACAGCGTGTCTTTGCATTTTTAAGGAGCTTCTTCGATTTCCCAAGCTGCACGATTCCATTGTGGAAGTAGTGACTGGATTATTGCGGAAACGCTTGCCGATTACTAATGAAATGGTAATCCACAGCTTAAGCAAGATCATCATTTTTATATTAATTATATTAGTCATCCCACTGGATGCTTTTTTTTTTGCTTTTTTTTTTACTTTCAGGTCCATCATTTAGTAGCAATAGAGCTTGCCTACATCAACACAAAGCATCCAGACTTCACGGATGCGGCGCAGGTCTCCGCATCTGTCAACAGTCAGCAGGTAGTAGTTTGTTTCTCACTGCAGGGACTTTTTTTCTGCTTGGCTAAACAGCAGACACTGTGCTCTTTAAAAGCTGAAGTGTAATTCATAATTAAATATTAAAACCACTTTCAGAGTTTTTAGTGGAATCCCAGCCTAAAAAAACCCGTCTTTTACCCTCTGAGTTGCTTGTTTTCAGGCAGAGGCTCTTGACGGAGGGAAGCGCTGGAAGAACGAGAAGGTCATGGAAGAAAAGGCTGCAGCTGCAGGCTTTGGGAGCCCCAGCAAAGGCCAGGCCATTAACCTCCTTGACACAGTGAGTAGCGGGATTAGCAGTATGACAAAGCACTGAAGTCATTGCAGATGGTCAGTATTAATATTTTGCTTGGCCCTTCTCTCTGTCAGGCTGTGCCAGTGTCCCGAAAGCTGAGCTCGAGGGAGCACAGGGACTGTGAGGTCATCCAGCGTCTCATCAAGAGCTACTTCCTCATTGTCCGCAAGAGCATCCAAGACAGGTTTGACTGGCACAAATCCAGAGCACCTCAGGGGACCCTACTTCCCCTTTACATCACGTTCAAAGCTCAGTTGTTGCTATTGATTAGTTCAAATTTGGCACAAACATTCAGTTAGAATAAAGTTGGTCAAAAGTGACATGACCTTACTGAACTCGCAATAATTCATGTGGTAATTATGTTGTCTCTTATAGGACAAAATGATTAATTGAGATCAAAGTTCAGCTTTGCTGTGACAGCATTCTGTAAAACCACTTCTCTGGTTATTATTCAGGAGCTTAAAGGCTTTTATACACTGGACATGTATTTGTTCAAATGTTTTGAGCGTTAAAAATATTTTTTGGGCCGGCAGCATAACTTCGCTTACCAATCAGACCACTGCATTTTCCAGCAAGTGCGCTGTAGGTCCGTGAGTCGTTTGGTACCGGGCCGCGAGAGTTGAGGCTCGGGTGTAAAATTTATGGTTTTTATCGTTAACTCGGTTTCCCTGGGTCTTATGTTACTCTCAGTGTTGTTGGCGCATTTCAGAAGGACGCTGCTAATAAATTTACACAACTACACAGTGGATTCGTGTTTATTATTATATTTGCAAAATACCACAGTTTTTGTCTTGGTCATTTTATTTTGTTGTATTTATCTGCAACACCTTAAAGGCTGGTCCGTGAAGATATTGTCTGAAATTAAATTGGTCTGTGGCGCAAAAATTGGGGACCGCTGTGTTAGACGACAAGTTTGGATCCAAAAACTTTGGGAAATTCTTTGTGTTTTCCGAAAGCGCTCCGTGTGGCCTTAACTCTTAGATAAAAGAGTAGATCATATATCTTGGCCATTTCTGAATTGATGATACTGATCAGTGGTTAACCAAATATCATTAGAGACTTTTACATCAGTAACACAAAAATCTGAAGGCTGTCTGTCTATCTGACCCATTAAAACACTGAGCCTGAACTTTAAATAGTTAACATGCAGCCATGTCACTGTCCATTTCATACCATCAAACATGACATTGCTAAATCCTCCCTCAAGGTCTGAGAGTACTACTGTGACCACTGTGGTTCCCGCGGAGCTGTATTTTGGTGCAGAAGGAGCTCATGCTGATGGATTTTTGCCTGATGATGCTTAATGCGAGTGCTTGTACGATCTGTGTTCAGAGAGCAGTTTCTGATTTATTCCTTAGGGGAAATGTTCCCTGACTGAAAGTCTGGGTGAAGTGTTCGCTCGTATATAAAATGTTGTCTGCTCCGGTTATATTAAAGTAATGATGCAGTTTAAGTCCATTTACTTGCATTTGCCTGCATGGACTGGTTTTATCTATGGACAGGGGTGGGCTTGGCTCCAACAGGCAGCTTAGCCACTCAGTCAAAAGTTCAGAAAAGTGTGTTCAGGCTTCCTGAACGACAGGCGTACAAGTCTAAATGTCAGCTCAGGTGTAACATTTGTAGCTGTGTTTGTTCAGGTGAGACCTATCGTGATGCTCTTCTTCTCCCAACACTTTTAATGTTAGATCAGTGCTGATATGTATTGGTCAGATGAAAATGTTGTTTTTTAATGAAATCCATCAGATTTTTCCCTCATTTGCATCTTTTCTGCCTGGCCGCAGGGCACCGAGAGCAAGCGTGCCACTGCGTGCGTGTATTAACTTCACAATTAGATGTGCCTGATGGTGCTGTCAGTGTGGCTCAGGGTTAGCAGCTGTTAACCTTTTATCTTATCAGTTGTTACTTAGATAAAAGAGCTGCATTGAAAGAGCAGTCTAACTACATGAACAAAGGCTTCTTATATAATGAGAGCTTTTATTTTTCCTCTAAAAAAGATGCAGGGGTTATATTTACATGTAAACTAGAGGGTGACACATTTAGTGAGGATATTAGATTTAGTCTCTGTGGATATTAACTCATGCACTGTTTTCCCTACTTTTACTTCAATTACTGTAAGGGGATTAAATATATCAGCATTAGCAATAAGAGTTTTTGTTCTGGGTGTTTTTTTTTGTTTATTTTGTATGTGTCTGTCTTAACTGTGGTGCTCTGTTAGAGAATAAGTGTGCAGATGTTGATTCCTGCAGTGATGTCTGTTCTCATACAGCTGCTACATACATACAAATCAGTGTTTCTTAATATTAGTTTAGTGAAGTTGTTTCTTTTTTTAAATATGAGATTAAGCACAAAATAAATCAGCAGTAATGATCTGAACAGGGACTCAGCTCTAACTCTGGAGTCCCTCGCCCTAGTTTCTAGTCAGACTACAGCTTTCTTGGTTGGTGGAAGCATGCAAATTCAGAATAGTAGCCCTAGTGTAAATATCATCGATCTGTGTGTCTACAGTGTGCCCAAGACAGTGATGCATTTCCTGGTGAACTACGTGAAAGAACATCTGCAGAGTGAGCTGGTGGGTCAGCTTTACAAACAGCCACTGCTCCAGGAGCTGCTCATTGAGTCACAGGACACAGCACAGCAGCGGACTGAGGTTGCTCAAATGCTTGAGGTAAAATTGGATGATGCAATTTGTTCTCTGAATGGGTTCTGAACATCGTGGAACAGCTAGTTGTTTTTCTTTTTCTTTTTTTTCTTTTCTCTGCGGTCTTAATGCCAGCAATTTAACCAGCCTTTCTTTCTTTCTTTCTGTCTTTCTTTCTTTTTTTCTTTCTTTCTTTCTCAGGCGCTTAAAAAAGCCAATAACATCATCTCTGAGATCCGGGAGACTCATCTTTGGTAGCCAGAGGAATGCAACAACTTCTTTTGTGTCAAAGGAGAGCTCTGAGAGTTTGAGAGTGTATGTGAGTTTTCGGCAGTCTGTGTTAATGTGTGGCAGTACCACTGTTTTCTCACGGACCAGTGACCATAGCACATTCAGATCTACTTTTTTTCCTCTCTGGCGGTTGCACTGAACAGCATACCGGAGCTGTTGCTTTTCACTGTGAATGCTGAGAGAGAGAGAGATCAATCACACTCAGGCTGAAAGCGTTATTTAACAGGTAGAATGTGACAAGCATAGCCGCGAACAAAAATTTCCTGCAATACTTTGTGTGAAAACCTTTGATGGGTCATAAGTTTGTTTTCTTTTTTTGTAATGTATGTTGTGTATGGAGTATTTATTTTCTCTGTGTTTATTTTTTTTTATAAATTTGAAATGTGTTCACACTGCACAGCTCCATGCTTTCCAGGCACGGGCTTCCTCTGAGCCCACTTTAGCAGGTGCTAAAACTATGTTAGATTAGATTTCCTGACTTTAATCTCCTTTGTTGGAGTGCTCAGCAGATATAGAAATAAAGTGAAAATCAAATCAATGCAGACTGCAATGCAACACTAAAGACAGGCTGCAGTCATTTAAAGAAATCACAGGATGACTGCGGATTGTTTTTCCAGCTCCGATGCTAATCAATATCAGGTTTATTTTCCAGTCTCGTTTGCATATGAGCCTATTTTTACTGCCTGCTGTAAACATTCCAGTTTTAGGTGAGCAAACCAAACATGCCCAACATATCCTTCCCTCTGTTTGTGTACGATTTTAGAAGACTGCCACATTGAGCTAGACAGCTTAAGTATAAAGTGTGTATGCACCATAGTGTTAGTCAATTCTTACACTTGAAGTGTGTTTTTATTTTTATTTTATTAACCATTAAAAGAGTATGCTTATTATATTTCAGATCCACATGATAGCACTGAAATTTCCTGTAGCTTCGTTTCCTTCCCCACAAAACCAATTATCCACTTGTTTCCACTGTTAATGCTACAGAGATATAAGCTTGTTCGTATTACTGACCCTTTCCTGCCGCTCAGATAAACTGCCTCCAGGAAAGCGAGACAATTAGAAATGTAGATGAATCCTGCCTGCAGTTGTTTTTTTGTTACATTCCCAACCAGAAACCTCAGTCTTAATTTAACCTGACTCATTTGCCCCTGTGCCAGTCACTGTTTCATTATGTAATATTCATTAATATGTAAAATAATGCATCTCTTCCCGGCTTTCCTCCCCCATTCTCAGGCTCAGATAATAGCCAAAACTAATGTTATCCTAAGAATTAGACTTTTTCAGGAAGACCTGCTTTAAACAGAAAGTTCGCCCCTGATCAAGTATACATGTTCTCCTCCTCGGCCTGCAGTGCTGTTTATCTACTGGATTGTTTTGGTATGAAAGAAGACGGCTCCTACATGACACAGGGCAACCAGAGGTAACTCGAGTCAGAGTTTTCAGGGTCCCCGAAGGTGCCTCTCTTCTTTACCTGGCTAAATTGCTACGGTAACTGATGCTGAACACATGACCCGGTCAGGAGCATGATCTGATCAGTTTCCTTTTAGGATCAGGTGGAAGCACAGTGTTTACACTATTTTATTTTCAGTTTGCTTTCAGTGAAAAAAGTTGTTCCTTGCTGAAGGAATATGTTTTGTATATGCAACTTTTTGAAGCCATACTTTACTAACGCACTGAAGCCCAGCTATAAAGCTGCAGCAGCACAAAGTGTATGTGGCATTGTGACAGGAATTTGCATACATTCGGTTGGTGATGCAGAACGTCTGTGGTCCTAATCTGCTGCTAAGTCTCTTTACACTGCTGGAAATACAGCTAATAGAGTACAAATTAGAAAATGAATTGGTTACATTTGTAGACTATATAATTAATAAGTTCACTTTAAGCTGGCGACAAGTGATATCCACAGCTCTTTTATGTACACACCTGTGATGTTTAAGCATATCAGGTTTAAAGTTTATGAGCTCTAACATACAGCTGTCACATTAGAAATAAACAGCAGCACCGAGACCCACCAAATGATAAAATAAGTATATTGGAAGGTACTTCAGGCTGCTCCCTTATTTCCCGAGAGGTCGTCAGAGTGGAAGAAACTGTGTGTTTGATTTGGCACCGGATGCCTTTCCTGACATGACCCTCACATTTTATCCAGGCTTGTGACCCTCGCAGGCTGGGTTCCCAGAATTGAACCGAGGATCTATAGGCGAGTGTGTTTACCACTCAGTGTGATTTTGATGATAATGAGTTCATATGATATATATATATCGTCATTACTTTCTCCTCTTATTTGCAACATCGTTACCATTATATTTTACTGCTGTATCTATCTGTCTGTGTTAGGCATGTGACAGACTAGCTAGGGTGTACTCTCCCTCTCATTATATCACAGCTGAGATTGGCTCCAGTGCCCCTGCAAACCTGAACTGGATAAGTAGAAGAAGATGGATGGATGGATATATGTACTAGCACCACGTCAGATAATGTCACTGTCTGGAATATGAGGTGCTGAGTTTATGTATTTTAAGGAAAAAGAGTCAAATGATGCAGTCACTAACTGACGCTGTGATACCCGTTATCACCAGCTGTTTTTAGGGTTTCTTTTTGTTTGCTTTTTAACCAGTTAATGCAAAGAAAGCTTGGCTGAGTTGAACTTGCTTGATTTTTAGGTACCTTCAGCACCGCAAAGTGAGAGCCATCTAGCCCACTTCTGTTCAAGAGATGGCATCAAATTTCTCCAAAACTGTGCAATTCACTCCAAAATAATCCAAACAGATACACTGTACTTGAGGCCAGAGGGAAACGTATACACTTTGGGTGGGAAATTTCTCATTAAGGGTACTATTAAACAGTAATTCTGTCTTCACTGTGTTTTTCTGAAAGCCCTGTATACGGTTGCATGTATGGTTCAGTATGCATGTGTCAAGATATGAATGAATGTATATTTTGTATTATTTAAATGTATATTAAGATCATGTGTCAACTGCCTCATGAGTTCTTGCCTGCCAATATTTGTGATAAATGTTGACTAAATGTCATTTGGAGGGTCTCATTAAACCCTATCAAAGGATCCCATGCAGTGAAGTGTGTGTGTCTGGTGTCATAGACAACATGCAGCTCCAACAGTTTTCGTAAAATGTGTTTGTTTGTTTGTTTTTTGGTTGTTTGTCCCCCACAGAGCTCTAGCAGTAGATGTGATTGGACTCACTCTTCTTCACTATATTGATCTCGAGCGACTGAAAAAGTCTTTCTTACAGATGTCTCTGTTACAGTTACACCAGCATGATGAAAACAGTGCGCAGCTATGAAGTGTCCTCCAGGATTTCAGCACTCGCGCACTCTTTCCCATTTTTCAAACCTCTCTTCTCTGTTTGACTCCACGATGCCACAGAAAGAGTGAAATTTCACTACAGTTATCTGCTCTCATTTAGATGATGGATTGTCACCTTTTGATGTCAAGGCAATCCAAGTTAAACACGAACAGGGGTTGAGGAGCGAGGTGATGGATGAGTTGAACGTAGCGGTGTGAGGAGAGTGCTGGTCATTAATGTTGGATGAGAGCGAGCGAGGGCAATACAGTCCGGGAGAGTGCAGTACTGGCACAGCAAGGCAAACATGACAGTTGAGATCGGTGCTGAATTTACAGCCTCCACCAAATATTAGAGATGCTGTATAACACAGCAGTCAAACCATTTACAACAGAGGACAGCAGGCTGAGCAGCTTCATTCACTCGGTCGGCGCTGAAGAATGAAAATGAAGCAATAACTAATAAACCCTTTTTCTCAGGTGATTATTTTAAATTGCCTGCACTTTGTCTCCCACTGTAACCAGTTATTCTTATTGCCCTCTTATAGCACACCCCACCTCCCCACCAACTGAGACTAGACTAGACCATACCAACTCTGATGTGATGGGAGGGGGCTTGGCTGCGGTACCGTGACAACTGCATCCTTTGGGTCACCCGTAACTAGCTGACTGATGCTTGAATTTTTTTCCGGTGACATTTTTGCAGTGGTATAAAAATCCCCGCGGGCTCGCCAGCCTGTCGCGGGAGGTGCGGAGAGGTTTTCGAGCTGCGTTTCCCTCCTTGTGTCTCATACACTATTGAGCCAGTCAGCAGAGCAGGCTGAACAAAGCCATGGGAGAGAGAGAGAGGAGCTTCTGGGAAGAAATGTCTCTCACTGACTCTGTCGCCTCGACAACCGGGTAAGAAAGGAGGGGAGGGAGAGAAAGGACTGGGGAGCATAAAAGGAGAGGAAAACAACACATTATGAACTGCCGGGGTTAGAGGATTCTTGCAGAGTGAGGGGAGAATAGTGGATTTGTTTTTGTGTGGGTTTCTCTGCTGAGGGCTCCCTCAGTGTGCCTCTTGATGAGTTATTAACTATGACATTAAAACACTAACTGATCATTTCTCTCCCCCCCACATGAGTGCGTGGAGCAGATGAAATTACAGAGCACAAGTTCAGCACATTACAAGTGGACCAAACAGGCCTGATCGCCCCACCTGTAATTTTTGTTTCATCAGCCTCAGGTAAGTCTCTCCCCTGTGTTGCAGATTTCTTTTGCTTTGATGGGATCGCTTATTGTTTTTGTCTGATCTTTTCTTTTTTCTTTAAATTAAATGTGAATATGAGATGCTGATTGCTGAAGAAATGCAGACCATTTAAGCTGTTCATCTAGAAAATAAAAGATAAAGTGCACTAATTGTTTTAGAAAGTTGTACGAAATTGGTTTCATACTGTTATCTATGTCCTCTTATGCTGCCAAGATAGAGGGAAAAAACTACCTCCAGTGTAGTATGAGGCTTTGGTGTTCAGTTTCATTCAGGGGAGGGAGAGAAATTGAATTTTAGATCCCCTGGATGCCTCACACTGTATGCACAGAGCTTTGCGCTTTGCCTTCAGTTTGAGCAGGAATTCAAAGACAATAAGAAAACGAACATTTCTGCTGGGTGCAGATGGACCTTGAGAGTTTGATTTGAAGCACAGATTGAGAGCGTGTATAGAATTGGAGGCACGTCTGCCATAAACACACTGCTGAATGCTCATGCATAAGGAATACATTCATAAAGCACTAGTGGTGAAATCAATGCCCCTTTAAATGAGGTGCTATGCTGGCTGAGCCTACACCAAGCTCAATGTGTGTGGGTCAGCAGGCAGCATGCGATATCCATATTGGATGAGATGAAGAGGAGATAAACTGAGGAAGGTGGAGGGATGTGTGTGTGTGCGTGTGCATGTGTGTGTGTGTGTGTGTGTGTGCGTGTGTATGTGTGTGTGCTATCAGTATTGAAGGTTACAAATCTCTCACCTTTGTGGACAGGATAGGGATGTGGGGGTAAAAAAAAAGGCAGCGAGACTGATGGGAAGAAAAGGGCAAGAGATTGAGGGCAAACAGAGTGCTGAGAGAGATGTTGAGAGTAATGATGATATGTGAAGGGTTCAGGCTCACAGCAAGCTGGGGATTGCTCGGAGCGCACACCTCGCCGGCTTCACATCACCCAGAGAGGTAAAGGAGGGTAATAACACCGACACTGAGCTTATCTGTGTTTTCACGGGAGAGGCCGTGCGTACATTAGGTTTCCAGTTCATCATCCTGGATGCCCTCATCTCGCTGAACACGACATACGAGACAGCTCTGTCCATCACCTACACCTGCTGTGCTTCCAACGAGCTGGCAGGTACAGCACAAACATCACTTGTTGGGAAAAAAATGTAAAAGCTACAAAGTTCCCACGTGAGCCTGAACGCAAGCGGGATGTCAAAGGCATCAAAAATTCATTTTCAGACAATTAACACAATTTTACACCTGAAAACCCAGCACGTGCAACTTCACTCCAGGCCTCCTGGTGCATTCACCTGTCTCATTTGTCACAATGTAACTGCATTACAGAAAACCACATCCTTTCCTTTAAGAGCGACGCAGCTTTAATATACACTCAGCCATATGGCAGACTGCTTTTACACCAACATACACTTAAAGCACGATGCCAGTTTATTCTTATTTTTTAATCCACACCTGCGCCGGTGTGGATTAAATCGGGTGCTCTCTCCTATTGATTTTTTTTTAGAAGCGACGTTGAACAGTTCTGGCAGCTTGTAAACACATTAGTTATACCAGGCTGCGTACCGCTCGCAGTGCTTTGCAGATGTACTCCACTCATAATTATTGTACACGAGGCGCAATGTTCCTGGATGCGAAGGAGTGCCAGACTCATCACGAAGAGACGAAAGGATGCGTCCCCGAGGCCGTGGGTAGTTATCTCTCCCTCACTGTACCTGCACGCCGCTGCGAGGCCCGTGTAGACAGTTGAGGGATCATAAAAAGCAGGCAGAGCTTGCACTGAGCCTGCCTCACTCTCCTAATTCATTCATACATCCTTAGTTTGAAATCTGCTCGGCTTGTGAGGCTTTTTTACGAAGCGGGCCCTAAGATGCAACTGTAGTGCTGCTGCCCCCCCCATAATTATTAACCAGCAGAAATTTCTTTTTGACAGATTTTCAAGGAGCCCACGGTTTGTTTGATGTCTGATGGCTGCGCCGTCTCTTCACCCACTTCCCCGTTTTTCTCTTCTCTCTTCTCTCCCTTTCCCACTCTTCGCATGATATTTCTGCACTTCTCTGTGTGCCTCCTCTCATCTGCTGCTGAGAGCATCACGACCAAAACATGCTTGAGAGGGGAGGGCAGGGGGGCAGAGAGGATTACCAAAATCTAATTGCCAAAATTAGTAGCTGTATTCAATTTCATTTACCCCCCAAGTACAGAATCATATCGAGTTTAATTCTTCGTGTTTTTCAATGCAAAATAGTGACGCTTGGACCGAAAACGCATTTGACGAGGAAAAGTCAGCATTCGAGGAAAACAACATAATAGGACTCATTATGGAATAATAGCCCACGATGGCTGCAGATAACGAGTCATAATAAGTTGAAATTACACCAGCAATTTGGAACAAATTATTTTTCCTTGTTATATTAAAAATATATGTCTGTGTTGTTTAAGAGAAAAAGGTCACTGAAAAGAATGATTAGATGGTTTTCTTTTTGTTTAGTGATGCATCCTGAGCTTTTGTCTTAAAAAACAAAAAGCTACCAAACAAACACCATTAATGCGTTTATCCTCTAAAAATGCGGGAAGCTCACATTCACACCGCGCGCCCCATCTGCACTCCCATTAAAAGGGGCAGCGGTGCCCTTGTTCGTGCACTTGGATGACATGGTGCTGAATAAAACAAAGTGTTGTCCATTTTTAAAAGAAGTCCCAAATTTGGCCTTTTTTCTAAGAACGTGAAATGCAGGGCGGAGCTCTTGCTTTCAACTCCGCAGGTTTTAAGATCTATTGAATGTAAAATCCAGCGTGAAACCATGGTGGATGTTTGAGAAAATCAAAAGGGCGAGGAACTGGAGGGTAAAGGATTTTAATGATGTGCCCGTTAAATACATCCCCCAGTCTGTGAGCCGGAGTCTGACTGTTGCACGGTGGCCGCACAAGGAGGCTGGCTGTTCCGAGTGGAGCACTCCCTTTATTGCCACCGTGAAATCAACTACGTTTAGATGTAAGAGCACAAACTGTCCCATAAATCAGCACGCCTACAGTTCATTTGGCATCTTAAGGGTTTGCCTTTCAACAGTCTTTCTTCCCTGCTCTCCAACGGGAGGAATCTTTTTTTGCAAATATCGATTAATCCGTGTCATTTGTAAATTACTCTCTTTTATGATGGATTTTTCACTCTAGCTAGAAAGCTGACTACAGCTATCTTTTACACATAATTATGATTCAATGTCTTACCTGGCTGACCTTAAAGCATCGTTCTAAAGAGAATAGATAAATTGCTGCAGTTAGCAGACTCACTGCCACTTGAATGCAAACTGTCTGCAATGTCTTGCCTGAGAGAAAAGAAGCGTAGGGGTGGGGGGGGGAACGTGACACCTATTGACACGATTAGTCGAAGGCTGCCCATCGCTGGAGATAAACTCTTTATACCCCGCTCACTCTTCTTGTCACTAATTAGACAAGTGAGATGATTTAATTTGGTGCAGGGTGGAAACAACTGCATCGACTGGTCATATGTAGAACCCCACTAGTATACGCTCTCCGGGTGATAATGGCTTGCATGGGCTGGCAGAGAAAATAATTAAATCACAGCTTTTTAGCCCGTCTCACCCCAAGCTCTTGTGATCAGCATCTTAAAGCAGGACTCGGCCAGCCATTTTCTATTACGAGCCCTTGAGGGGAAGAACAAGAAGGGGGAAAAAGGTCCCCCTCGCTCAATTTTCTCCATGCGAGCAACCAGTGGACGGCCTTTCTCGCCAGCTACTTCAGGATAGACTTAATTCGCTCGTGTCCTTGCTCTCTGAGCACAACTTTCAAAGTTGCCTTGTCCCCCATTCTGTCGCAGCTGTGCTCATGTTCACCTGACCAAGTGGACAACAGCCATAACGTTAAGTGAGTGATGATCAAGTGGTCTTGTGTCCCTGACAGGTGCCGCAATGGATGTGGATGATGAGCCGTTGCTGTTTCACACCAGCTGGGGTGGTGGAGAAGAGGAGGAGGAGCTGGAGGAAGAGGATGGAGCAGCACACGCCGCGGAGCAGAGCTGGTCCTCGGGGGATGCTTGGGTTTGTGGACTGTGGAAGGCAGTGGGGTGGGTTTACACGCAACCCTGGGCCAGTGGGGCGGTTTTAGGGGCAGCTGTCCTGCTGCCATGTGCCCTCTTTGCCTACATGCTGCTCTACTGCCCTCCTCTGGACATAGACCTCTCCTACAGTGCCTTTGAGGTTCACAGCCACTTCTCAGCTGAACGTTTTGACGCCCTCGCCATCGCCGTAAAGACTCAGCTGGGGTCGTGGGACAGACGCAGACGAGACATAGATATCATGGAGTCTGAGGCGCTGCGAGAGCTTCTGCTTGAGAAGCTGGGCAGGAAGGAAGTGTTCAATAAGATGGATAATGAGGACACGGGGTCCTCCGCTCCTCAAGGGGACCCTTTACAAGCCAGCGATCATCAGAAGAGAGGAGCAGCAGCAAGCAGAGATGAAAGGACAGCGCCTCATCTGGGTCAGGGGGAAACGGGGACGCATGAAAGCATAAATCCAGGAAAAGGGGAAGAAGAGGCGAGATTAGGGGATGGAAATTCAACTTTTTCCCTCATTAGGAAGCGCAGATTTGTTCCCAATTACTACTTACAGAGCCAGGCTCTGTGGAGGATTGAGCTGGTGTTTGTGGCTCAAGGCAAAGGCGAGCGCAACATCTTCACTCCAGAGCGCCTGCAGACGATACACCAAGTTGAGCGGCTGCTCATGCAGCACCCACAGTTTCATCAGTTCTGCTGGAAGCCTCTGGAGTTACTGAGGGATCTGCCACTGGGGCCGTCTTACTGCTCCCCACCCAGCTCCCTCCTGTCATACCTCTACCCCAGTGAGAGAGGAGGCAAGATCTACTATGATGGCATGGGCCCAGACTTGGCTGATATTAAAGGCAGGTTGAAATTCCAGTTCAAGCTTGAATGACTCCTTGGGGTAGCCCAACTTAACTTTGCTGATTCTCCTCATGTGCAGGTTCTCTGGGCCTGGCCATTACCCACCCGCAGTTTTACTGGTACGTGGATGAGAGTCTGTCCCCGGAGCATCTGTTCTCATCCCTGTTACGCAGTGAAATCCACTTCGGAGCTCCTCTGCCGTCCTACTACTCCCTGCAGGACCGAGCGGATGAGCAGAGAGCACGCTTCAAAAACTTTGTGGTCCAATATGCAGACATCCTGGCCAACCAGTCTACCAGGTCAGTAAAAACTCTCGTATTCACAGGTACTGAATGCTATTGCAAACACTCAAAGTTGTTTTGTCTGTGTGACCTGTTCCAGTCAGGTAAAGGTGCTATATGGGGGAACAGAGCTGTTTGATGACGAGGTGAGACACACCTTCCACAATGACATGATGCTGGCTGTGGTCAGCGGAGCCTGTATTACTGTGCTTGTCTACGTCCTTACCTCCTTTTCTGGTACAGTATCCCCGTATTTCACTTACATCGATGTGTGTACATGTTTCTGTTTGAAGGCGCAGAAATATTTACAAGCTTCTTCTTGTCTCTGCGCAGTCTTTTTGACTTTCTTTGGACTTGCTAGCATCGGACTGAGCTGCCTGATGGCTCTTTTCTTATACCACGTCGTGTTTGGCGTGAGGTACCTGGGCATTCTCAACGGAGTTGCAGCGTTTGTTATTATCGGTATCGGTAAGTCGTTTAAGCAATAGTTTGACATTTTGTAAAACACTTTGTGTTTATGAAGATTGATGCCACTTTGGGGTTTGTAAAATACACTGAACAGCCTTATGACCACCTACCTAATAATGTGTTGGTCCCCCTTTTGATGCCAAAAAAGCCCTGACCCAGCGAGGCATGGATTCCTCTAGACCATGATGTTAGCAGCAAACTCTGTAAGTTGTGCTGTATAGCCTCCATGGATCGGACGTGTTTCACCAGCACATTGGACAGATGCTTGATTGGATTGAAATCTGGGGGCCTTGGAAGCCAGGTCAACACCACAAAATCATGTTTTTCTTCCTCAAACCATTCCTGATCTGTTTTTGCTTTGTGGCATGATGCATTATCCTGCTGAAAGAGGCCACGGCCATTAGGGAATACCGTTTCCATGAAAGGATGTACATGGTCTGCAAGAGTCAGCATGGGCACCCTGACTGGTCTGTTGCTACGCAGCCCCATTTGCAACAAACTGCAATGCACCGTGTATTTTGACACCTTTCTATCAGAGCCACCATTAAGCTTTTAGAGCAATTTGAGCTGCAGTAGCTTCTCTGTTGGATCAGACCACACGGGCCAGTGTTCGCTTCTCATGTTCATCACTGAACCATGGCTGTCCATGACCCTGTTGCTGGTTCACCACTGTTTCTTGGACCATTTTTGATAGATACTGAGCACTGCAGACCGGGAGCACCCCACGATAGCTGCTGTTTTGGAGATGCTCTGGCCAGTCATCTAGCCAGCACACTTTGAAACTCACTCAAATCCTTATGTTTCTTACACATCTACTTAAAGGACCAATGTTCACTTGCTCCCTAATATAACTCGTCCACTAACAGGTGCCATGATGAAGAGATGATCAGTGTTACCACCTGTCAGTGGTTATAATGTTATACGTAATCGTATGTGAAGCTCAAGGCAAGCTTGGCTTAGCTACACCTAAATACAGAATTGAAGAAGAAGCCACAAGCCTGGCTGGGTCTAAAGTTAAAAAAAAAACTGCCTCTCAGAACCACTAAATCTCATTAAAATGTAAAAGTGCCACCTTGTACTTTTACAGGGGATTTAATTACTACTTCTAGTGACTCAGTGGAGTCTTGTCACCAGTTAAGCAAATGGCACAATCCCCCATAAAACCATAATCCCCTCCATATAACATGCTGTAGTAAAGCTGTGTTGTGTGCAGAGTAATTATACAATGTATAAGTGTTAATGACTGACTTCACTGTGAAAATTCACTGTATTTCTCTGCGTCTCGTAGGTCCCCATCTAGCTCCCATTTCCAGGCTTTTCACGCTAAACTAACAAGCTGCAGGCTTTAGCTGATTTCGCGCACAAGATGCAAACATAATGACCTTTTTATTTTCTGACTCTCAGCTGTATGTGAATGCTACGTGGAGCTATTGCTCTGAAATGAGGAAAACTACAACTCTTTGTCATGAGTTGTGCTAAGAAGTCCTCCTTTTGTCTACCCTTCATCTCTCAGGGGTGGATGATGTGTTTGTGTTCATCAGCACTTTCAGACAGGCTTCTCATTTGCATCAGCCGCAGCAGCGAATGATCTACACAATTAAAACAGCTGGCCGAGCGACATTTCTGACTTCCTTCACGACTGCGGCCGCTTATGCCGCTAACACCTTCTCTCAGGTAATTATGAAACTGAGAAAGAAAAGAAAAGAACAGCGCTTAATAGGACATGTACAGGGTGTATAAATGACTCTCCTACAGTGGGTGAATAGAAGTGCCTCTCTCAGCAGACAACCATTTTTCCCACGATAAGCACAAATTGAATGTTTCAAGGTCCTTTACACTGCGCTTTGTTCACCTGACACTCAGATCCCAGCCGTGCATGACTTCGGCCTATTCATGGCTCTCATCGTCAGCTGCTGCTGGCTTTGGGTGTCTGTCTTGATGCCTGCTGCCCTTTGTATCTGGACACAGTTTGTGGAGCCTCGTGAACATGCCTGGTTGAGCTGGTAAGCTTTTGCTTCCTTACTTTTTGTGCTGCGTGACACCCACCCAGATCTAATCCCCCTCAGCTGTCTCTCTCTCTCTCCCCCTAAACTCTCCACCCCGCGAAGCTGGAAGCTGTTTTCGGGCCTGTCGGCGAACCACAGCCCTTTGTCGGACGAGGATGATGATGTGGCTCTTCTGTCAGTGGAAATGGAGCCAGGTGAGATTATTATCTGCCTAGCATCGGAATGAAGGCTGGCAGGGGGATTGGTTGTAAGAATGTGTCTCGCGGGGCACCTCTGAGGATCTTTTCCTTCGTCTCTGCCAGGCTTCTGCGACACAGACGGCGATGCGGCCATCCTGTCCCTGTCGGTCGAGACACCTCTGTCCCCTCCGGGGCAGCGGCACGTGGGTGTGGTGAGCACCAATCTTCAGTGGGCCTTGAAGCACTTAGTGGCTAAGCCGGTTGTGGAGCGACGGAAAACTGTTCTAGGTGAGATTTAATCTTAACTCAGAACTTGCAAAGACAACATCAATTTATATCCCAAAACTCAGCGGTTGGGGCTTCTAAGATATTGTGTGCAGAGCTCTTAATGTTTGGTTTAGATGTGAGAGTCACCTCAGGCTTAAGTAAGAATTATTGTAGAAATTCTGTAATCTCTGTTTGCCCCGAGGGGATTCTGCCTGTCAGAGTGAGTGCAAAGCATTCTCATGAAGGATTCAACCACACTCTTTGGGAGTGACTGTAATTGATCCTCACTGCTGATCTGTCCCACAACTGTTCTATCAAACCCTCTTTTCTGTCGTTGTTTGTTCATCTCCCTTCTGGCCCAGGTGTCTTTCTCCTGGTTCTGGTCTTCTCAGCTGCCTTCTGTTGTCTCCTGAGGCCGGCCACTCACGCTCCCCTTCTTTTCCGCCAAGATACAAACCTCCAGAGTCTGCTGGCTCTGCGGAGCAACCTCAGCGGCCAAGGCATCTCCTGTCCCATGTGCTCAGGTAAGAGTGGAAGCACAACTCGGTTAACTTCTTAGATCTGGAACGAATATCAAAAGAAAAAAAAAAACAACATGTCGTGTCCTGCAGGTGTGTTCATGGAAAAACCCCACCCACTTCCCACCCATGCTCCCTCGTCTGCATTTTTGTATCCTACACATCAGCAGAGGCCGAGCAGGACAACTCCCACTGCTGCTCCGAGTGGAGTGAAACAGGACTCACTCACTAACCAAACAGGTAAAAACCCAGCACATAAAAAAACCCAAACCCAGCCCTTTTCTCATTTAAGCCCTGTTTCCTGTCTTTAAAATCCTGACCTTTGTACCTTTTTCAAGGCCCTCTTGTGACAGTGTACGTATCAAAGTTAGACCACGGAGCCTCTACAACCATTTACCGCTTCTCCCTTAACGCCAGCATCCCGTCCCCGTGGAAGATGTGCAGCACAGAGCGTGAGGTGTCATCATTCCAGGTGTGAGAGCAGGAAAAAAGCCAACCTGATTATATTGGTAATAATTCGAGTCCCACTAAAGCAGCTTACAACTAATCTTGCTTTATTTGAATAGGCTTTTAATCAGCCCCATGGCAATTACACCGCCAGAATGACAGTGTGTGTTTCCCACGTATACCTCCCGTACGACAGCTGGATGATCACGTCCGGCTCGTGTGATCCTCGTCATGGCTGGACGCCAGATTTTTCCTTTTATGTAGCATCATCCCCACAGCAGCACAGCAGGTGAAGGCACAAAGGAAGAATGTAAAACAGAGACTGAGACAGGCTGTCAGGTTGTTTTAGTGGGGAAATCTGTCATTTTTCAGCTCTGCTTTTTCCCTTTAGGAAGTTGTACTTTGCTCAGTGCCGCCTGAGACCTCATCCCAGCCGCGTGTGTGTCAACCCGCCAGGCTGTGGCATTAGCTCTGGGCCTGATGGACCTTCACGGGGAAGCTTTTATACGTTTTTTCCCAGCGGTGAGCGAGCAAGCATCTCGTGATAAGCATAAAGACTGTTTGTTAGCATCAGGAAAACAGTTCTCACTCCGCATGAGTCACGCTGCACAAATGTCTTTTTCCTGTCATTTAGCTGAGTCTTAACTACAGAGAAAACGCACTGATGTGACTTCTCCTCTTAAAGTGAATCCTCTGGAGAGTTTTTTTTTTTCTTTTCACAGTGCACCAGTTATGCAGATATTTTTGCCCCGTATAAATAAACGTGGTTGAAAGGGTTTTCTTTGCTTCTATTTTCAAAGATCCCTCATCTGCTGCCAAAACGAAACCATCCAAAACGTTTGGCTTCAATCCGTGCAGCGGCGGTGTGTGCGGCCAACCGGCGGTGCGTCCTCTGGTCGACACCGGAGCCATGGTTTTCCTTGTGTTTGGGATCCTGGGAGTGAACCGAACCGAACGCAGGGACAACCACGTGATTGGAGATATGGTGATGGTCACACCTGCGCCACATGCATCTTAAACTGTCGACTGGAGGAACGCTGCACCGGATTTTAAAAGGACTTTCTCACCGTTGTAAATTTGTTGTTTGATTCTCTCCAAAGGGCAGCATTATACTGGATCCAGACTTTGATATTTTCCAGGAGATGGGGCATCTTTGCAAAATCTGCAAAGCTGTTAGTGCAAACACACAGCTCGTAAAGCCGGGAGGAGCACAGTGCTTGCCGTCAGGTAACATTTGCTTATCTGATGGGAAGGGAAAGTAACTTTTCAAATGTGGGGTTTTTTTGTGGCACAAAAAAGTAGTATAAAGTCAAATCAGCAAGGTTAGGCCTTCTGATTTGACAGCACGCAGGCTAAAAAGTCTGCTGTTCCTCACAGGCAACAAGCTATCTTCCATTCTGCCTCTTCTTCATCCCGAGTGCCACTCTCTCCCTGAACCCAACCTGCTCCCAGGGCAGCTGTCCCATGGAGCGGTGGGAATGCATGGAGGGAAGGTCCGCTGGCTGTCCATGGCCTTCGAATCTGTAAGTCTCTTCATCTCCATGCGACAAACCGCCGTCGGTTTCAGAGTTGCCGCAACGCCTTAATTCTCTCTCTCTCTCTCTCTCTTCCTCCTCCTCCCTTGTAAGACCACATACAAGGGAAAATCCTCATTTCAGACGTATTCCGATTTCCTGCAGTGGGAGAACTTCATCCAGGAGCAGCTCGCAACTCTCCCGCAGACCTCTTCTCTGCAAAGAGGCTTCCAGACGTGTGAGCACTGGAAGCAGATCTTCATGGAAATCATAGGCAAGTGAGAGGTGGAGCAGATGTCAAAGAGATGCAGTGTTTGTTTTTTCCTTTTCTAAAACTGGAGACAGATAAAAATGCCGAAAGTGCTGCCCTCTGGTCCTGTTGTAGGTGTGGAGAGTGCCCTCTGGAGTCTGCTGCTGTCTCTGGCCATCTGCGTGGCAGCTGTTTCTGTGTTTACCGCACATCCTCTGCTGCTGCTGCCCGTGCTCGTGACCATTCTCGGTAAGAGCCGCACTAACATATTTACATTTGAAAGTGATGTTTTCAAATAACCAAGAGTGCATTTCCCTCATGTTTTTGGTCTTGAATAGGGGTGATCTGTCTGGTAGTGGCGCTCATGTATTGGCTGGGATGGGAGATGGGAGCAGTGGAGGCAATTTCTCTGTCAATACTTGTTGGATCCTCGGTGGATTACTGTCTACACCTGGTGGAGGGATACCTTCTGGCTGGGGAGACCACACCTTCTATGCCTTCTCATAACTTGGTACGCGACTATTCTAATTTCAAATTGACCACAGCGTGTTTTTTTTAAGAGTCTGCACTTTTTAAATCTCTGTTTTATTCGCAGGAGCCTCAGGCCGAGAGGCAGAGGCGGACTCTGGAGGCAGTGAACCATGTGGGTGTTGCCATAGTGTCCAGCGCTGTCACCACAGCGATCTCCACAGTCCCTCTCTTCTTTTGTGTCATTGTGCCTTTCGCCAAGTTCGGCCAGATTGTGGCCATTAACACGGCCGTCTCCATTTTGTACACCCTGACCGTGACTGTGGCCACGTTGGCCTGCGTGGCCCCGGCCCGCTTCAGCAGACACCCAGGCGCTGTACTCAAGGCCAGCCTGGCTGTGATGGCAGCCGCCTCTTTGGGAGCAGCTCTGTGGTGGGTCGGGGGACAGCTGGGTGCCATGGCCTGGCAGTCACTCACCACATAAACACTACTGATGTCACACAGAGGCGTTCCTCTGTATGCAACCTGTGAGAACTATTTTCTTTCTTCCATGTTTGTGGAACAACGGCTCAGTACACGGTTACATACTTTACAGCACAAAGATGTCAGAGTTATCACAGTTTTTTTTTCTTTGTTCTCACTTGTATTGATCAGTGGATTGTTAAGTATAGAGGGGGAAAAAAATCCCCACTCTGGGTGTCTCTTTTTAAAATCTAGTGTAACTGAATATGTGACTCATAATAGTAGGTTGATTTCTGATTCACACGAGCTGTTTTTGGTTTGTTTCCTCCCCTTCATCTTCAGCCCTAGATGATGGAGTAATTGTTGGGAAACACTGACTGAGTCACAATTTTCATCTGTGTTACTTATTGAGTTGTGAAGAGTTGCTGAGTGTTCTGTGACCTGCTTTTGTGAACACTGACACAGCGCAGCGCTGCGATGTCCGTGAAGACCAGTGTTAATGGTTCACTTTGATACGTGGCCATGTTGTGAAGCATCAGAATGTTTCTTTGGGGTTTTTTTTTTTTATTCGTCGTTTTGTTTTCTTTGTCTCGATTTTGCACTGAATGTGATTTTTCAGCCACATTTGTATCAGAGCTTATGATGTCCCACTGTGGCTGGATTAAAAGTTCTATAAACCAAATTTATACTCTGTTTTTATGTTAAATGTAATGTAAGATGATGTAAATGTCTGCGTATGCTGCTCTTACTCATTCTGAACTGAGCTTTGGATGCTGCCAACACACACGTTTAGAAGAACTCTCAAAGCCAATATTTAGCACAAGTCGCTTTCCTCTTTTGTGACTTCGTTTTATCTCAGATCTTACAAAATGCTTCAAGGTGTCTATTTTTGTCATTGGGTTAAAAGAGACCTTTTATCAGCTCCTCAGGTGTACCCTCCACAAGCCCTCCGCCACACTCACAGCCTCTCACTGTAACCTGCTCGGTTCTCCCACAATTCAGAGCACCACTCAATAGCGTCTCCACTCTGCCCCACAGTGAAGGTGACGGCCATTTGTCAAACCGCACAACGTAACGGTCGGGGGAGAGGGGCCGACTGCAGCAGGAGCAGTAAATTCTGGTTTATGTGCGTGTTGTTACTCGTGGATGTCAAATAAAACAGGTGCAGAAAAGCTCGGGGTCTTTTCTTTTTGTTTTCCTTCCTCCTGCACGGTTATGTAACGGAGCGGCGGGATGACGGCCTGTCGCTGTTGGCTTATAATCACATAATTACCGGGAGAGCTACTGTAGATGCGTCGCATCTCTGGGCGGCTGTTAATAACTCATATGAAAGGGGTCAGATGAAACAATGAATTGCATTAATGTTTCATGCTGGTTATTAAATAAAGGGACGCTGTTCTACACAAAGAGGTATTTTCTACTCAGCGTGATGGAAATGGATGTAGGAAGATGAGAACAAATAGGAGTAAAATTAGAAGGGAAAAAAACCCGTTGACTTTTGTTCTGGAGAGACTTTAATTTCCACTGTGAATGAAGGGGAGTGTTTGAATGTCTGCGTACCTTTCACATTCATTTCCTTCTTTTTTTTTATTACCGCAGTGCTTCTTGTAGGGTACCTAGATGTATCGAGCTTGATATCGACATCTGTTATTTCTGTCTACCATCTATTGATATCTCTCTCGCTACCCCTTCATTTGTCGATAGCTCTTTCTCTCTCCAACCCATCTTTATAGAGATCTCTCTCAATACCCATCTAGCTATCTATCTAATGCTATTCTCAATCTCTTTCTACTTATTTCAATAACTCTTGAGATATAAAATAATGAGAAATATTGAGATGTATCTCTACTTATGTTTATTTATACCCACCTATAGCCATGTCTATTAATTTACATGGTACTTTTGTTTTGTTTGTAAAAAGATCTCTCCAAGCCTGCAGTCTTGTTACACATTTATGTATGTGCAGTACTTTTGTTAAGTAAAGGGCCTACTGTCAGGCACTCGAGCAGTTTTTTTTTGTTCAGCAACATCGCTCTGCTCCTCATATTTTCATGGAAAGAAAAAAAAAAAACAATAGGAGAGTAATGGAATAATCAGAGGGAGAGTGATGTTACATGTAGAGGAATGAATATTTAGCAAAGTGGAAAAGCAAATGCTTTCCTACTGTCGTCTGGAATGAAAAAGCTCCCGTCTATAAATACTGAATAACAGATAATATGAATAAGAGATAGTCTGTTTATATTTGACTGTTCTTTTCCTGTGTTTGCAAAGGTTCTTCAACAAACTTACTTCAAACAGGGAGCATTCAAGTCCTCTGGTCTGTTACTCCGTCTTGCACGTCCTGGGTAATCTCTGCCAGAACACAATTTAACTACAGTGGCCTAAAAAACAGGTTTACAGAGCTGAGCTCAATTAGCAGTATGGATAAAAGGTCAGTCATCAAACAAGTGTGTCAGGCCACACAAGGCTCATGCAACATGGTGCTGAATAATAAATAAAGAGAAGGAAGGAAGTGAGCAACAAAGTATATTCAACACTGACCATTGGCTATACATTGGAAGGCAATTATAAGGCTAACTTCAGAAATACCTCCCCCCCATTACATTATATATGTAATCACTATGACAATAAATACCCAGGCTCATTTGGTTCTTGAGAAATACTTCATTGTAGCAAGAAAAAGGCATTTTCTCTGGAGAGAAATTATTTTACATCAGACGTGTAAATCAACACGGAAACATAAGTCATATCTTTATTACCCCATGTTACAGGGCACACACAATGTTCAAGTATGCCTGAGGAACTAAATGGAGCAATTACAAAAAAAATATATATATAATAACAGAATAAGAGATAAAATGCATTTAAAAACAAGTGAACTGGCATTGCATTTCACAAAATTCCATAAGCTCATGATTTTGGAACAATTCACTGTAAAGTGCTAACTGGTTCGAGCTGAGAAAAGCACACGTTCCCTTTGAAAGATCAAACATTACTTTATACACGGAGGTACAGTAATAGCCAATCATCAGGCAAGCAATTACCAACCAGAAGATATGGACCACATTTCATTTATTAGTCCTTTGATAAGATAACAGATTCCTACATTTTCTTGTTAATGGTAACAACGAGAATCTTGCCGCTGGTTGTCAGGACAAAGCCAATTACAAATGCTGGTGTTGTCACGGTACCGTTTTCCTCCTTGCCTTGGAATTACATGCACTTGACTGACATACAGTATCGATATCTCAAGTCAAGTCCTTTTAATCCTCTTATGGATAGGAATCCTTGAATCAAAGGGATGAGAGGAGAGTGAGGTGAAGAGAGCCTTTACTGAGGAGTGCAGGAGATGTTCCCCATATGCCTCCTCCTCTTCTTCTCCTCCCCTTGCATGTGGCAGGCTGGCCTGACAAAAGCAGGGATCTGTCCAGCTGATGCCCGCCTTCCTACAGGTCCTGAGAATCCACTGTTTTCCTTTGTGCCTTTCTCGGCATGTATTTAAAAAAAGAAGAAAAAAAAAAGAACAATAAAAAAAAACAAACAAACAAAAAAAACATATCTGGTGGTATTGGGTCAATACATTTTCCCCTACTGTCCACCTAAAGCAGACATCCACCCTCCCACCCCAATCCTAACCATAGAAAGGTAAAAACAAGGTGTACTGCAGAATGGCTTTTACTCCTCACAGTCTGTGGGGGGAGCTAGAGCCCCTAGGAGCTGAGGTGCGGTTGGTGGTCTTGCGGCTGTTCTGTCGTGTCTGATTCATTTTGTTGGCCGAAGGGATCCGAGCGTCTGGCTGGCGCCTCCCTTGGGGGCCCCTCCGTTTGCCCCTTTGCCCTGCACGGCCCCTTCTGGCCTCCGCTGGTCACTTGCGTGAGTGCAGTGTGTCCTGGAACTTGGTGCTGGTGTAGCGGACGTGAAATCCCTTTTTGTTGATTGTGTCGTCGGAGTGGAACTTGATCACAATGGAGTCACCGGCCGAGTAGATCTCCTCTGGAGGCTGTCAGGAGGGACAAAACAACAGATTCGTTTGTGGCTTTCTGCTTCCCTGAACTTCAATTCAAACTAAAAGGACTTCACACATGCTGAAGTCCAATCAGTGAGTCTGACAGAGAGCTTCTTGACTGCTACTGCTGTAAAAGCCAGGGGCCATGTGAGGGTCTGGGTCCAAGACTAGCCTTCTGCAGCTTTCTCCTCTTCTTTTTTTTTTTTTCCCCTTTTGTTTGTTTTTTGCTTGAGCTTCATATTGAAGTGCACCGCTGCAGAAAGCTTATTTCTTCCCTGAATAGAGCCATATAATGTGTTGCTACACACATGCTTCAAAAAGAGGTAATTGCATTACGTGAGCACAAAAATATGAAACATTTGACCTAAGTGTTTTTCAGAACACCATTATCATGTGAAAATTGATTTTAAAAAATTAATTCGAGCAATCATTAGTTAAGGCGCCGAATCAGCTGCCCTGTGGTTGTCACAAAGACGAGCGTTGCAGTGTCAGAGCAGTCAAAGCCCGCGCAACCAACTGTAAACACACCGGACTGCCGATTAAAGCCGCCGGTGAAAATTCGCCACAACATAACGCCCTGTAAGTCTTGGTTTATTGGGAAAGGGATTTTAAACAAGAAGAAAGCGGCCCATTCTATTTTATTGTAGACCCAGAAACAATCTACTGTGTAACTGAGAAAAGCCTCGGGGCTGAAAGTAAACCTCCCCCACAACGTAATGAGTTTTTACTCTACTTTGGACTGAACTGTGTCAGTTTATTTCAACCTGTTTTATAAAAGGAAACTTGATTGAGGAGCTGCTCCCCGAGGAACCCGGGGTGTTACGTCCCCTACAGCGAATGACTCATAAGAATGTGCGTGAATAAGAGGCCAAAGCTTATTAGAAAATCTTGTAAATGAAATCAAGCTGTTCTCTAACCTGATGAAACTCGAGTTACTATTCCCCACAGGACTCATTGTTTCATAGACCAGCTGCAGCCTCCATCGGCTGATTATTTCACCGCTGGAAGTAAGTGCCAGAGAGTCCAGCGACACCCAGGGAGTGACCAGCTATGTTGACCTGTAGCCACCTCCCAAGCAGCACTCCTAAACTCAGGAGGAGCCCGCTGGCTTAAAGCCAGAATCAAAATCCCCAGGCCAGGTCAGAAAAGTCACCCCATTACAGGCGACAGGATCAGTTTTGACAGGATTAATAATTCCAACAACTCCCTGATAATTACATCCGGGCAGTCACGGTGCTTCCCTGCAGAAGGAGTTACCCAAAAAAGAATCTCAGAGAATTATTGGATAATGTTCTTACCCCTGAGCCACAGTAACGTCCCAGCCGTGGAGACTTTGTGTCAGGGCCATCGAAGAGCTCCATGTAATCGTAGCCGCAGTCCGCCTCTTCTTCGATCTCAAAGGTCTGGAAGATGAGCTCCACGCCGTAGCCTTTCTCCGCCGAAATCACCCACTCGCAGTCAGAGGCTCCGGGGTAGTTATTGTCTCCAAACTGGGCATGGGAGAACAGGTCCTTGGTTTTGACTTCCGCCTTTAGTTGACCTCCACACTCTGAACAGAAAAGTTGAGTTAAGCATTTTTGCAGAGAAAAAGAAGTGGGCTGATGGGAATCAGGGCCAGCTGTGCTTTTGTGTCTAGAGTCATCCTGTTACAAAAGGAGAACATGGTCTGAATCATCCCATTTTGAGACAGGGTGGTGAACATTGACCTACAAATCCTGGAAGAACATCTAAAGCCCTTCATGAGGTTTGATATGAATAATTGACTTAAAAATAACAAAAACCGATGTGAAACTGTACACTGTTTTTTTTTAGGAGAAAAACCCCTGAATGCTGTAATATAACTCTCACCCGCAGTATGGGAAGCCTCAAAGCCTTTTTTCTGCACAGAGTTATCAGAGAAGAAGCGAATGAACAACTTGTTGCCGCTGGATGTGATGGGTGGAGGCTTCTTAGTCCCACAGAAACGACCCAGTTTCTGCGCTTTTCCATCGCGCCCGTCATAAATGTCAATGTGGTCATAGGCACACTCCAGGTGGGCCTCCATGTCAATCTCATTGAAGGCCTGTTAGAAATGAAGAGGAAGATCAACTCGAATGATAAGGCTTAGACATTAAAGCCCTTTGTCTTTTAGCGAGATAGTAAGGGAATATTTCTAGAAGATAAGAACTTAATTAACTCGGCACACGGAAGATCAACGCACGACATTGTTTCAGCAAATAACAGACTCTATATCTGTGGCACAGTGGGCAAAAATGCAAAAATAATAACAGAAGGGGGAGCCACACATCATCATTAGGAAGGCCATAACAGTTTCTGACATGAGCACAGTAAACACAGATGTCCTCAGCGGATTTAGCAATTCAATTATGCAGATAAAGCTGCTAACAAATAAATAAATGACTGACAAGCAGGAGGTTGTGGCACGTACGATTTTGATGCGGTGACCTGGAGTGGTGGTGAGCACCCAGGTGCATGCCTTTTTGCTGGGGTATTTATCTGGCCAGTTGGGGCTGGTAATAATGCCGCTCACACTATTCACAGTGTGATCACAACCAGCTGCAAAAAAAAAAAAAAAGAAAGAAAGAAAGAGATAAAATGTCGACACGGTGCTCTGCGTCAGGCTAATCTACAATGGGCTCAAGCACTGCACTCAGACTGTTTATCGCTCTCACCAAAATCTAAGAAGAAGACGAGTAGATAGATCTATTCAAAAAGACAAAAGACAAAAAATGTTATGTGCAATACCTTCTTTGCAGTCGTGTCTGTTCTCATGCAGCACAAAACCACTCCTACACTGACAGCTGTAGCTCCCAAAGGTGTTGACGCACTCATGCTGACAGCCACCGTTCTCCTTGGAGCACTCGTCCTTATCTGCAGGACCACAGAGGACACAACAACGCTGACGACTGCTCGCTTTGAAGACTTGACAGGTTGCAGATCTGAGTGAGTGAAAGCAGAGACCGTGCAGAACCCTGCCAGAAGACTTACCTGAGAAGAACTGCGCTTTAAATCCCTTTTTGGACACCGTGTTGTCGGATTTGAACTCGATGCGCATGTTGTTGTACTGCGAAGTGATAGCTTCTGGTTTCTCTGCCCCACAGAACTTCCCGTGTAGCTTTGAGTCGGCCGACAGCCCGCTGCGTACCTCCACGTAGTCGTACTTACAAACCTGCACAGGACGTGTTATTTGGTTTAAATTACAAAACTCAAGGAGGAGAGAAATGCTTCATTTGCTATGATTAAGGAGAGATGCGTCGCAGTGACAAGGAGCAAAAGTATAGAACAAACCCACCCATTGTTCATTTAACATAACCCCAAATCTC
The DNA here is from genome assembly GCF_057381845.1 of Rhamphochromis longiceps. Classification (NCBI taxonomy): domain Eukaryota; kingdom Metazoa; phylum Chordata; class Actinopteri; order Cichliformes; family Cichlidae; genus Rhamphochromis; species Rhamphochromis longiceps. The sequence continues at coordinate 10,416,787 of NC_140568.1, read as the reverse complement.
ACATCATTGCCCTCAGTCTCGAAGACGTCAAAGAGCAGAGTGATACGGTACTGCGTGGGGGCAACCAGCTGCCAGATGCAGTTCTTGTTTGGGGGGTACTCTCGGGGCCAGCCTGGACTGGTTATCGAACCGTTCAGCTTGGTGATGAAACCTCCACAAGCAGCTGGACACAAAAGACAGAAAAATAAGCAGCTTGATATGCGTGCAGGTGTCCACACACAAAAATAAATAAATACATGATATCACTGTATATTTCTCAAGGATTGGTTCCAAATGTTACGCTGCCATCTGAGATTTCCTTTGAACATAACAACCCTCGGAAAAATGTGATTACTGCCTGACCTTTCTGCCAAAGCTTTGTAGTAGCAACGCAGGATATAACACAACAGCAGCAGCTGGTGATACTCATTAGATCACTTGGCTATTCTTAGTTAATGACTGACGGAATTAACTAAGTAAAACAAAAAGCTGTGCTGACACATGGACTGTGTTGAAATCCAGAAATAATAATAGTGCACAATATCTAACAGATATCTATATAAGCACAGGTTTTAGGGATCATTTTAACTCAATTTAAACGCAGGTTTAAAATATAAAAAATGTATTTTAACCATGTAAAGCCTGAACCCTGAAGTTTACTGAAGCAAGAAATTGAATATTTGCGTATACGAGTGCATCAGTCATCTAAAACATAACAGGGGGTTAGTGCTAAAAAAACAAAACAAAAAAAAAAAAAACTGTCTGCAAGCTTCATGTGGAAATATTGCACGTACACCATGAATGTATATCCTTTCTAATATGCATTATTTTAATATTAACACATTAATAAGAGAACTACATTCAGTTATGTGCATTTTTAATTCATTTTAATGTGTCCGTCTTTAATTTCAGGCCCCGTTAATTCAACATCAGCGAAATATTTGTACACACAGCAAAGAGATGGGTAGCTGGCTGACTTCCTGTAGAGGAATGGTAATGTTGTGCAGCTGTGTGTGCTAGCAGTTGGGTCTTAAACAACAACATATAATTTGAGGTAAAATAAAGCTTTCATTGTTGTAACACAAATCAGAAAAGGCCGTGGCTGGCCAGCACCACTATTAATGCTGGCTGTTAGGAGCAGGACTGACTGTACTTATTGTATTTGGGTGGCTAACTGTGTAAAGTGCTTTAGCATGTAAATGACATGCTGAGCAGGGCTGGTGACTTTTCTCCCTGTACTTACCCTCACAGCTGCGCTTGTCAGCAGCCAGCTCATAGCCTGGGTCACAGGCACACTTGTAGCTGCCTAGTGTGTTGACACAGCGTTGCTCACAGCGACCGTTGTCCGGCTTGGAGCACTCATCCATCTCTGAACACACAAAGATATGGCCCTTTTAGCTGGCCCCCCTGGCTCAGTGGCTTACGAGAGAAAACCCTCCAAAACAACAGCAGAGTCGGGCAAAGAGGGTCGCACAGAACGCAAAGGTGCAAGAAGAACAAGGATATATGAAAGAAAATTTAAAAAGGTCATGACCTACAGAGTGAATGTTGGAACATGCTTTAATTCAGATGCTGACATTCTCTCCTAGATGTTGTCAGCACTTAAAAAGTTCACCTTTGAAGAAGTTTGCAGCAAAGCCGGCCTTGTTGACAGAGCCATCTGAGACAAATTTCATCCACAGATGGTTTGAGCTCGTTTTTATGTCATCTGGCTTGTCATAGCCGCAGAAGCGGCCCAGCAGAGGGCTGTTTTCAGAAATCCCATCGCGCACTTCTAGATAGTCATATGCACAGCTGTCGTGTCTCTCAATCTAAAGAAAAGCAGAAGATTTGGTGTCAAAAAGGGGAAAAATTAGTCATGAAATCCAGAAGAAAGCATGAACACTATTCTGTTAAAAACATTAAAAATGCATTGGTGTCTTACCTCAAAAGACTGGAAGGTGAGGCCTACGTGGAAGCCCTGAGCGACAGAAATCTTCCACACGCACACTTTGTTTGGCCTGTAGTCATCGGGGTAGTTGGGAGACTGGATCTGGCCATTGTCCTTCTTCACCTCCCCGCCACAGATGGCTGCATGTGACAGTAAAAACAACACTGAGCTATTTCATTGCTATATCATCAGTATTTTCTTTTGGAAAAAAAATAAGGTGCTCACTGCTGATTCACTGATTTATGCATTGGGGATTAACTGAATGCCTTCACACTCACACACATACATCATCCCTTTGCACGGTCTGCAAACAATAGAGCTGAATGTGAAACCTGGCCAAGATCTGATTAATGCAGCATAAAATGCCTGACACATCAGCAGTAGGAGAGCCAAAAAGGGTTTTTTTGGGGGGTTTTTTGCTACAGCCTCTACACATATTGTTGGATGTGTGAGCCGACCCTGCGTTCAGCATGCATGGAAGAAAATGAGTGCTCACCTTCATAAACAGCAGAGAAACCTTTTCCCACCCAGTTACTGCTGCTGCGGAACTCAATCCACAGGCGGCTGTCAATGGAGATGATCGGCTCGGGCAGCTTATCGCCACAGAAACGACCTGGGTCACAGGTGAAAACATAAAATCAAACATTTGAACCTCACAACAGCCGCAGTACTGGCAGAAATCTGTCTCCAGAGCTCTACAGAACTTCACACGAAGCACACTGCATCCACCAAAGACTGCACCCAGCTTTCACTTGCAGCAGTTGTTTTCTGAAACTGAATGTCTTTTAATTTTTTTTCCCTTACACAAAAGTTGACCAGGAGACATCTGGAGGTTTGTTGTTCGTTAGCTGCTCTCTGAATTCAGTTAAAACTGACCTTTAAGTGGTGCCTTCCTCCAGTATCCATCTCTGATCTCCACGTGGTCATACCAACACAAGTGACTCCTGTACAAATCCATGGAGGTGAAGTTCAAAATGATCTTAATAAAAAAATAAAAACCCATTATTGGGACAGCAGGGGGCAAAGGTCACATATTGCTAAATCTCAGATAAATATGATGAAACCAATAAACTGCATCAACATGAAGGAGCCAGAGATTTGATTTGAGGTGCCTTTAAGCAAAGATCAGACACTTTCCGTAAGCTCGTACCTTTTCCCCCGGTGTGACTGATATTCTCCAGATGCAGTGCATGTAGGCCGAGTATCCATTTGGGAATCCAGGAGAGGAAAAATTCCCGCTGCTGTCCTGCAGGCTGTCTCCACATCCTGTGCACAGAGACAAACGCACAACTGCACGTCAGACCCGATGCTCTGCCAGTCAGTCTCTGTCTGAAATCACCTAAGCTACTAAAAAAAACACAACAGCTCTGAAGTAGATCCTCTGAAACTTGCGGCTGCGGAGACAGATGCTTGATGCTGGAATTATAACACTCAATGTGAAGAAAAGGGCAGTGCTTTCATGTTCAAAGGCACATCTGCTGATAATATTCAGCCACAACCCCTCATCTCACCCATCCCCTCCCCCACCTACTCCAGATGATGATCACACAAAGGAAACAAGAGAGTGTGAGACACTTTCTCTGAGCATCTTCTGAAAATAAACCTGGCCCACTATAAATAACCCGGCCCTCTGGAGGATGTGATGCATTATGTACGTGTTGCCAGTGAAAAAAAACAAAAAACAAAACAGAAACAACCTTTAGTTTGATTGGCAAAACTAAGTGTGCGATGACTGAGTCCAAAACAATATGCAGCCTAGAAGAATGAGTGCGTGAGGCTCCAGCCAACTGGGGGAAAGATGCCTTTGATTAAGGCACGAGGAAATAATAGAAGGCTAGATTGGCATCTTCAGCTGTCCGTCTTGGGTGGCGTGTAAGCATTTACAATCACCCTTGGGTTTTTGTTCTTTTACCTTGAACTTCATTTAGTAAGAGTTAAGAAAACACTCTCCTTGCCTGTTTGCGTTCAAAGCGAGAAACCGACGAGCCCCGAGCTTCAAGCTGTGTGAAATAACGCTTAGTGCGGAGCTCTGCCAATCCTGAGCCATTAACCAGCACACATTTGGGATGACAAACACTCCTAGGAATGCTGCATGAATGGGAGATCCATGGCTCTTTAAGAATTTTTTGTTTTTTCCAAGAACACATGGAGAGACTCACTACCTCATCCCCCCACAGCGCGTGCCACATCATCCAGTCTTCCTCAGGAGACAGCGATTGCCATGATGAAAGAGACAGAGCACTTGCAGTGATGCACGTAGATACATTTAAAACTTCCACCTCTGCCCTGAAACCACACTGGATGATCCACTGTGGTGACCAAGCACTATGTTTACTCATTGAAACTGACTGCTCAGCTGTCCCAGCTTTACCTGCAATTAACTGTCTGACACCAAATGCATTCAGCAGAAGGCTGCTCTTCAACGTACATCTGCTAATGCTATAAACTGTGTTTACTTCAACAGCATCAGATTCTCTCTCCTCTGGAAGCATAAACACACAGAGAGCTTCAGAAAAGTACCAGGATTACATAACTCTCCTTAGTGTATAGCCACGTGGTTTACATTGTTGGGAGTAAACACGCGTGTCTGCACATCACAGCTTGTACAGTCATTTCGGTTATTGTCTTTAGAAGAACAGCTGTTCTTTTGCATCTATCTGGGAAAACAGACTGACTAACTTCCTGTCCCTGGGTAGTGTTTACACTCCTCCCTGCTTGGGAGTCTGGTACGCTATAGCTAAGGAACCGCACCACATCAATCGCCGATGTGCACAGCGTAAGCTGCATCTGCGGAGGCCAGGAGAAGTTACAGACCTCTCTCTTCCTCTCTTTCCTTCTTTCTCAGGGTTGTGCTATGCATACGTTCAAAAATAGACAAGAAAAACCCCATAGCAGACAAGAGCTGTCATTTTGGCCTTACTGGAGCACTTGTAGAGTTTGCGTGCCTGTGCAATATCCCCTTTGCTAAGTCTGGTTCTTTGGCCAATGGGTGGTCGCACGCCGTTCACATCGTAGCGTGGCAGGATGGTGTCCAGGAAGATGCCTCTGTAATTCAGAGAGAGAAAGAGAGAGACTGATGTTAATGTTGCATAAAACCCCAACTGCATGCGCACCCTCCTGCAGTCTACTCCAGCATGCACACATGCCACAAAACGTGTTTGTTCACAGGATTAGGTAACTTACCATCAATCAGTGCAGTTCAATCACTGTCAACATTAACTAAAGAATTAAGAGTTCTACATACCCAGTTAAAAAGGAGTGCTGACAGTCAGAAAGTCAGAAAGAAATGTGATTGCTTTTGTAGAAAAAAAAAAAAAGAGCAAATCCAACTACCAGACAAGACACACATGGAGTGCTCATTATCATGTTTACTTTCTGGATTAGCATTTAAAACAAGATTCAGGATATCAGAAAAAAGTAAAAGGCTTGTAATGAGATGCCATCAGAATTTATTTGTCTTTAACCAGCTGTTGCTCACCCACACCCATGTGGACACAAGAGGGTTTTCATTAAGATAAAGACCCAGCTGCTTGTACAGTAAGAAACGACCTAATTAAGATGAACATCAAACCTCTTATCTATGAATATCCCCACTTTTGATAGCGTAACCAGTCAGTATATGCTTTGACATACTTTACTGTTTGACCCTTGCTCACTCTCTAATGAGGTTCATTAAAATTACGATACCATCTGAAAATGTTTCCTGCACTTTTACTCAGCATACTGAACGTTCAGTGTCCACATGTGTGCGCCTGGGCTTTGAATCTCCCTGCATCCAGTGCTACTCTGCAGTTCTTTCAGATCTACTCATCTCTTTGATATGGGACTGCTGTTGAATTTCAGTCTTTCTTTAAGGTTGAGGTCACACAGTCCATTTCAGAGGTTAATGCTCAGATATCATCCTTTGCGCGCGCGCACACACACACACACACACACACACACACACACACACACACACACACACACACACACACACACACACACACACACACACACACACGATAGACCCAAAACTAAGAGCTTAAGCCCTTCTCCAGAGTTACTGGGAGTTCAAAATAAATTCCATAAGCCACGGAGGCAGGGAAATGAACATCAGCCACATTCTTGATAAACATCCAAAATGAAAACTATAAAGATAAATAAAATTAGATAAAACATCTGCAAATGTTAAAAATGAGACAGGACAGAACAGTTAGTCCAGAAAGACTCCTTTTTACAAAGCTGCCTCACTTGACACTTTGCTAGTTTATCATCTTCATTTTTCTGTAAGTATTGGCAAGAAATGGTCTGGCTCCCTGGCTGTTCCCATGGTGACATGCCTATCAACGCCAGGCATGTGCAAACAGAGCAGCCTGAGCTAACAGTTTAGGCTCTGCCTGTCTGCGAGCTTCCAGGAGCCCGTATGCTGGCTGCTGAAGAAAAAAAAAAAATTAAAACAAAACAATGCCACTCCAGTCGGTGTCAGAAAAGACAAAAGGGGACACTGGCAGATCTCTATTTGAGCTGGCACTGCTCCACACACTCGTCCTAAAAAAAAAAAAAAAATCTCTCGAGCAAAAGGAGGGGGAAGGCAGAGCCATGGGTCGGGTAACACACCCGAGACAAAAAGCAAGGGATCAGCCCTGCTTGTCCCCAGGAGACACGGCAAAACATCAAGACAGGCCATGAAATCTTCCGAACAACACCCGCGGCAAAGGCCCTGGCTTCCCACGGTGATTTACTGTAAAACACAGAGCAAACACACCGGCCAACAATGGACCGACAAAGAATGACACTGGCACAGGTAAATCAGCCAATCAGCGCTGAAGAGAAAGTGCTTGGAATGACTTGTGAAAAGCCAACAGGAGCCCCTCGTCTGCTAATACAGCTCTGTGAAACATTCCCCGGCAGTGACAGCCACCGCTTCTCATTTCTAAGCAGCCTTTTTGGATCAGAGGAGTTTGTATAGGAACAGAGTCAGAGTTGGACTGAAAACAGATCAGGGTGGATTACCTCACATAAATATACCCCATTGTGCAGCCAGCTGTAGAACATACTGCAAATTTATAAGATTAAGAGCCTAAGTCCAAATGATGACCTGGGAGTGACCACAGCTAAATGGACATGTGCTGACCTGACTGAAATCCAATACAAGATAAAAACCATTCCCTCTTTAAAACCTCAATTCCATGGAAGTAGTGGGCTTTGTTTCCTGTAAACCTGGAAGCTAAGACAAGACAAAAGTTTGTTGTTTGCATGGAGAAGGAGTACAAATGTCTCTCTTCCCCTTTGTCTCTGTTCTGCAGTCTTTTTCTGTACACTAACAAACACCGGAAAAGCAGCAGTAATTCATCTCCGCTCGGCGTGAAGTGCATTAACAACCTACAGTTTGGATGCACGGGGCCAGGCAGGAATTTCTGCATACTGGCCTACATCCAGCCTCAGCCTCTGTTTAGACAAAGATTTACTCCCCACTGTCTGTTTGTTGCGAGAGCATGGCAGCTATCTGGGAAGAGGCCACAACTCTTAGACTGTAACCTCGGGCATGGGAGAGCCAGTGGTGGGAAATATAAAAATATATGCATGTGCAAAGCTGAGGGAAGGGCTAACAGCTGGTTCTTATATCAGGCGGAGGTAGTAATGATTATAGTCTGCGCTTACTTGTTTTTTTTGCTTTAACTTTAGGTGCCCAGAGATCAATTTACACCCATACTGAGTGACTGAAGGCTGTCTGGTAGATGGAGGGACAGTTCTACACACTTAACTAGTATCATATCCCGCACATGACATTAGGAGATGGCCATGATATTCACATGCCTGCAAACCTGGGTTGTAACAGCTTTCAAAAATAATTTAACATATACTGCCAAGTTGTCTTGAAGCCACTTGCAGTGAGTGTAGTGCTGCTTTTGTAATTACAATAATGAATCAGCAGCTGAAAGAGTCAAATACTCCTAGTTCCTCTATTCTGGCTTTGTAGTCATCCAGATGGTAAAAATACTTGAAATTAACCACAGTCCCTGATGACTAGGTCAAGAAACCAGGCTGCCTTGTGTTAGTCATGTACCTTTTTTTCCCCCCACCCGCCTTAGATGGATCCTTCATCCAACACTGTAGCTAACCAGTGATGTGCTAAGCAACAGCACAACATCTGGCAGGCCTTCCCATAGAATACAACAGGGAGTGAAGAATGAGGTCAGCCGATGACAAATTTAAGTATCACTAAGAATACAAACAGTTCCTCTTTTACAAGCGCATGTTTTTCTAAGCAACAAGTTTCTGGAAGATTTAATGCCAAAATTTCAGCTGGTCCTCTGCAGTTCTTTGTACTGACATTACTGTCCCAAGTCTATGACGCACAAATTTCAAATCATGTGACTATTTAGTTTGTAAAGCATTAAAAAGGAAAACATTTGCATTTTTTATCCTATGTAGATTATTTAGGGATTAAAAAAATGCTGCTAGGTGTGTGAAGACATTCAGTTTGGAGGTAGTCATAACACCAAAGTGCTGTGAAGATGCCAAAATGTTCCACTCCAGAATATAGGTCTCTGCAGTAACCTTGGGTGACATCATTTGTCCCACCATGAAAATCTTTTCAAAGAACTCTTAGGACCATAATGAGGTGGTTTATGGATGAAACCCTTTACGAGAAGCTTCACACAACCTTGAAGGTGGTGTCCATAAATGCTGTTGTGATGAGGCAGGGCTACTGTTGCTGAGCTAGCTGCTTTATTGGGGCTGCTACTGCAGGAAAAAACAGCAGGAACCAAACAAAGGAGCCTTAATTTAAAACAGGCAGTGTGAAAGAGCGAGTATATCCCAGACAAACACTTTTACTACGCCTGCAAAAATTCACATCTCACTTTTCTTATTTAGAGTTACAATGTGTCTATTGTCATACTGCTAATCCGGCAAATGCCAAAATTAAAGCGAGAAGTGTAAATGATACCGTTTACAGGTAAACCCTATAAACAAAGACCACAGACCAGTCCAAAGAGACCCAGTCACGGTCTGAAATGGAACCTGGCATCCAAGTTCTTCTTAGTTTCCTCCATTTACCTGATATACGACTCCCAGTACACCAGCAGGTAACCTAACCTTGTCCAAATATCACTTAAAAATCATAGTACTACTTCTCCAGTTGACTTTAGGCTCAATGCAATGTGAGGATTTATTAATTTATTTCTTTTAAAATGTCATGCCAAAAGATATCGGGTAGAAATCGGTTTATTTTTGCACTTAGTGACAAAAGACACTAAATCAACAGCAAGCTTTGAAATTTTTTAGCAATTTCTTGTTAAGAACAAATATGCCACTGCTGTAGATTTCTGTAGATCAGGTTGCATGTGCTGGTCTGGTGTGTACATTTAATATAGAGTTTAATATGATGAGCTTGTACAGCTGCACTGATCTCTACTGGACTTTCTAGTAAAGAAGTAAATACGTGTTTTTTTAATTTATTTCTTCCTACAAGAATTGGGATTTGTGCCACATTACTGAGCGGCTGCTCGCAGACACAAACCTGGAGCATTACACACCAGTGCAGTCATGAAACATGGAAATGGAAAACGAGATGAGACCAAAGTTGGAAATGGTTCAGTCTGACTCGCTCTTAGACTAGTTCTCATGTCTGGGGCTTATGGAGTTGAACTTTGGGTTTGGCTCCTACCTGGAGAATGTATTCCTGGCGTAATGCATGATACTGTCAAAGTCATAGACTTCTCCTAAAGAGTCCACCTCTCCTGGCTCCATCTTCAAAAAGTTATATTCCTGTCCTGTAAAAGAGAAAAATTCAGACCGAACCCTTACGTCAGGCGTAAATATAGACTCTCAGGATTAGGTTCATGAAAACACTTCTGCAAGTTTGTGGCGTTTTATTCTTAGCTCAGAGTGTGTGAATAAATGTGTGACTCTTAATATTTTATCTAACTCTCTGTCTCCGTCTTTCACTTACACACATTATTGCTGGGGGATCTCGGAGAAACCTGAGGTCTTACCTGGCTGAATGTTGTCCCTGATAATGCTGACGTGATCATCTCGGTCGGGTCGTGTGTGTTCGTGCCAGAACCCAATAACATGACCTAATTCGTGCACCACAATGCCAAACTTGTCACAGTTTTTCCCTATGGATATGGCCTGGGGGCCCCCTCCGCGGCGACCCACATAGGAGCAACACCTATGAATCAGCAGGCAGACACACATGGAAACACAGGCAGGCAGTGTGTAAGTCAAAACACAGAGACTAGACTTTATGCTTCACTTCATTTAAAAAAAAGAAAGAAAAAAAGTAGTGAGTGGAAAAAAACGAGGTTAGCAAAGAGAGAAAAAGGAATGCATCTCTGACTCTATCTCAACATGCTGCTTATGTATATAATAAAACTAGAAAAGAAATCACCTCAGAATCTCTGCTCTGTTTTATAGTCGACACATACAGGAGTGACATTCATTCAGCTGTCTGCTAGTGGAAACGCTGAGAGTAACTGAGGAAGCTGGCTGCAGCGCTCCATCTCGATGTGACATGAAAGGTTGAGTGTGGGAGCCTGCAGGATGGGCACACACATAATGGCCCTGTGGGCCAGACAGCCGCTCTCTAATTACAGCGAGCCAAGTCAGGCTCTCCTGAGACACGCCTTGAACTTTGCACAGGACAGATGGGGGCCTGCTGAATATGCAGCAGAGTCAAGCGTTCCCACTGCTAACCGCTGCTGCCTGTGCGGATAATGTCATCGTTGTTGCTCCAGAGGCCAGCAACTGGGCTAAAAATGGCTTTTAACAGTTGGCTAGAAAAAGTTTCATGAGTTGCATCCTTTTTCCTGTTGGTACTGAATGATATAAATCAGCAGGAGGGGTACATTTGAGTAATGACATGATGGTATCCGGCTTGTGGACTAAATCTGAGAGGTTGATGTGTTCCCTGGAAACCTCTTTAACAACTCTGACTTCCTTTTCTCAAAATCCTAAATGGATTTCCATTCTTCAACACCAAATGTTTTAATGAAAAACTGTTTCACGACGGCTTACAAAGAAAGAGCCCTGCACATCCAAACAGGTTGTCAATAGTCGCTTAGCAACGAGAGCCACCACCAGCACTTCCCCTGCGTATCTGTTTAAAGAGAAATGCTGAGTGGACACCGAGCCCGACTTTCAGCAGAGTGCAGCAAACAGGCAAAGGAAGTCTCTCCCTCGTGCCCTGTCCTGCACACCGGGTATGATTTAAGCACTCAGTGACTGATGCAGTGTGATGATCAGGCACAGGAAATTCCTGCCCACCGAATGGTTTGCGCTTTAAGGGCTGGCAGGGGGGCAGAAAAACAAAACAAAACACCCAAACCCAAAACAATTCCTACTGACTGCAGAGAGACTGCAAGGAGAGGATGAACAATGGAGAAACTCTGCTGAGCAAGAAGCAAGGAAAAGCATTAGGGCGCTAAATAATTAGCTACAGACACTGAACAGAAACAGGCCATTGTTCAGCTCCTACTGTACACGTGGGAGCTTAAAACCCCACTGACTCACCCACATGGTCGGTAGGTGAAAACAATATAGCTTTCCTCAGTCGTCTTCTCAATAAAGGTCACACAGGTGTGCTTCTCCCAGTGCCGCATGGCTTGGCGGAATATAGCCCGCTGGCTGCCTGAAAGGGAAGTCGGAGAGGGTGAGAAAACGCACTCCAACAGCATTTCATGGAAGAATGGAGATGAATAGAAACACAGTGAACAGACGAGGCTTAAAAGTAAAGTCATACCAAGTTCAAAATGTGCCTTTCTCATCGTTAACCACCATCACACACACGCAATTTAAAGAGTCCCAAAATGTTATATTTATCATGTCAAGAATTCAATATTTGGTTTGCTTTTTAATAAATTGCACAACTACAAGCATACAATTTTTTAGGCGATGTAACAAGATCGCACAAGACCTCAGAAGTAAATACGGTTATTTCTAGAAGCAAAACACTATGAAGGGTACCACGTACTTTACTTTGCAGACATCTAGTATTGTTTTACAGATTATAGTTTACCGTGATTTGTGACTTTAAATGGGAATGAATGATGCTAATTATGTTTACCACATCTGGTCACACGTGAGCACATTACATGTTACTTACCACTAAAGTTTCCACTGATGACATAAGGGATGACGCCGTCGGGCCAAATGCGCTCCGGTCTGGATGTGGCAGCTCTTTTCCTGCGCCGTGCACCTTGCCTGCTTTGACTGTTTGAGCCTGAGGATTTGAACCAACCACGAGACAAAATAAAGATCACTCAGAGCATTCCTGGGTGAAAAAACCCCCAGCCGTTCCTCCAACATTGGCACAAAGAGATAACAAGCTATGCTTCTACTTAATAGATTCCATTTTTTTATTTGCAAAAACCAAAGGGCTTTCTTCAAGGCTTGAAGCCGGTTATATTAATGTTGGCTGGTTATTAAAAAACTAATTTAAGTAATTACATTAATTCCATCAAAGAGACAGTTCAAATAACACTGTACTTCTCGTTGTGCGCTGAATGGATTTTTATTAAAGCCGAGTCTTTTCTTCTTTCAAATTAATTTTAATGTCACTCATCCTCACATAAATGCCACCATACAGACTAAGCCCCCACCTAAACCTGGTTATTATTATTATTATTATTATTAAAGAAACATCCTTATGCGAACCTCAACTTTGATAAACTTGCAGAACAAGCATGAGCTCAAAGTGCATGTGATGAATAAGCCACAAGTGGATGTAGGCTTAGTCAGTCGATCTATTAAATGATGCATATTTGCAGAAATACAGATGGAAGTGATTTATCTGATGAAGCAGTTACTGCTGTGGTTTTAATTGGGATCTTGCATTCTACGTTAGGACACCAATTTAACTTGTAGAAACAACAAACAAAAGGTGCCAATGATTTATACGTAATTGAGCAAAAAAACAATTAAATTCCTGCGGCAAACACCATCAGGGGGTTTTTCTTGTATTTGTAACATCATCCAGAATTATTATTAATAATTCTGGATGATGTGACTCTCGATAATGTGGTGTGTTGCAACTTCACACAAAATCCCCTATAAAAAAAAAGAAAAAAAAAAAAAAAAAAAGGAGAAGTGACTCCAAACATGAGGAAATCTGTAGGAGTGAAAACTTCAGCAGTCTGATGACCTTAAACTTCTGAGAAAGCCCATTAAACATATGCACCAAGTGAATTTAGTGCGTGCGCTGGGATGAAGTCATTTTTCTTACACAATCATATGTTTGTAAAGCTTAACAAAGAACTGTTGTACTGTCACATTATTCTTTTATTTGGCCAAATCATTTAATGTATTACAGAGAGCTGGGACAACGTCTACAGTTCCCAGATAAAGGCTCCAAAGCTGATTTCACTTAGTTTTTCCATTTTGCAGCAAAGGTGTGTAAAATAAATGTGTCATCACTGTGAGTTCTATTAACAAAAACCAGCAGAATCCATTTGATATAAGGGTGCTTGTCTAAACCTTCCAAGGTGTACAATTATTACAAACTTTATTGGGAAACGTCACCTGGGTGACCCCGATGAAGGCCTGAAGCTGCAAAAACAAGCGCTGGTTGTTGTTTCATAGCTATACTTGAAACGGTGCGGCTCGGCTCATCTTCTCTTAGTATATTTGATTAACACGCATGCCGTAGATTGCAGCACGCTTTTTAAATTTGCTGGAACAATGTGTTCTGTTGAATTTCAGTCCGCAGGACTAAATCTTAGCAGCCTGGCGAGATCAATTAGCACGTACACTTGTGCATGTGTTGTGGAAAAGGCTGATAACAGCCAAATCTGCTCAGCTAACTGATAAGAAGTCCTGGGGAGGCAAAAACTTGTGCGTGATGTGTTAATTAAAATAAAACGATTAAATCTTCCATGTTCGTCCGTATTTAGACGGGGAATGTTCTGGGTGGTGTTTTTTTTAGGTCAAGGCTTTAATCTGAAGATAAAGTACCCAAGACTTTTAACTTGACCTCTAAAGTGACATGATAATTGAGAAAAATGACATATCAAAGTTATCTTCACTGCCAATTAGGATCCACACCTGTGCAGGGTGAGCAGGTATTGATATGCGTGCAGCCCGAGGCGCCAAGCGTTTCTATGAATGAATGTTGATCAGGGTGGAAAACAGCCACCTTGTGCAATGCACAGTTATACCGGCTGTGTTTTCCTATTTTGAGCTATACCTTTCCACTGCTTAACACTCGAATTTGCTGTAACTAAACTGCTCAAGCACACAGATAATTATTCAAAAGGTGAGGATGAACTTGCAACCTGCTTCTGATTCACGAGTCTCATCTTAATTCCCCACCTTGGGTCAAAATTTATACTAAAACTACTAAATACTAAAAATCAAACCAACACGGTGAATACTTTAAGCTGCTGGAAATGTATTCATAAACCCCCCCCCCCGCAAAAAAAAGTTTGCTTTTCTTGGCGCGCTTATTAACTCGAACAAACAGCACTGCTCAAGCACAGACAGATGTGGATATTCTTGTTGGTTCATGTTCGCTCAGAATTTACAGGATTGCGAAGTCCACTGGTCCCGGCTGACTCACAGCGGTTGATTAAATAGCACTTTTCACTGGAGAACATAAAACTGACAAAGCCCAGCAATCATTCTTAAACATGATGCTACAGGTGTAGCAACGTAATGATATCATCACAGTTGTAGGCATAAACATTTTGAAGAGGGCTCATTAAAAACACAAAGCTGCCTTCCGGCAGGTGCTGCTGGAGCCGACTCTCAGTTCGAGAGGTTGGAGCGGTTTTACGGCTGTAGTGTTGGGAGCACAACGTCTTTGTCTGCAATAATCACCCAACAATGTGGGAACCTTGTTCATTTCAGCTCTTTTGTTGCAAATTTAGACTAACAATATAATCTGCTTTGCCTTGGTGCTACAATAACTACATTTTACATCATACTGTAACCTCAGAGGTCTTTCTGTCTGTTGTTGTTACCTGTATTTGTGCGATTAACAACCTGGACGGTTCTCGCTGCCAGATCTATTATTCTGTCCACTTTAAAGAATCGCAGGTCTTCCTCATCCAGAGCAATGTCTCCCAGAAAGGCAGCTGAAAGAGACACACAGAGACAGCACATGTCAGACTATGTGTAAGGCGATCGCACAATATGAAGCATCCGTTTGCACAGTCCTGTAGCCTCAAGCTTTTCCTGCTGCTCAGACTGGGAAGTCCAGCCACACACACACACACACACACACACACACACACACACACACACACACACACACACACACACACACACACACACACACACACACACACACTTCACTCCTTTCTGGACTCTGGCTCTGTTTACTCTCTTTATTGTGGAACCCAAGTAAAGTTGTGAAACAGAAGTGTGTCAGTTCAGATAACAGGAAGGCTGCCTTGTATTAACCCAGTTACAGGACAGAAAACAAAAACAACACACTGACTTGTGTAATGCATAGAGCATGAACTTGATAACCTACTGACATGATTTATGAAAACGAATCGAGTCCGGAAGGTAACATAACGTACTGTGCCGTGGCACACTTGGATAGTTAATGGAAGCTATCAAATATGCTACAATGAGACACCGACACTGCCTTGACCGAGTAATATGGGGCACCTTGAACACGTAATAGCTCTTTAATGGGGCCAAGGAGAGAGAGAAATAACTAAACAGTCCCACTTAATGAAGAATGTCCTTTATTAGATTTTTTTTTTTTTTAAACTAAAAATCTCCCGTTGCTAGAAGTCCACTCTGCAGAAACTGGGTGCTTGGTTTTACGGGCTTTTAACACCAGCACGTTTCCGGAATTTATAGCCAGGCCTGCATGCAGGACTTGGGAGGGGATGGGGAGTGGAGTGGGGCCATTTCTAGAGAAGGCAAAGAGGCTGCACTGTAATCCATCGCTAACCAGGACATGACAACTTGAGAAGGAAGAGAGGAAGGCGGCACAAGAACAGGGAAGGCAGCTGTGGAGCAGAAAGAAAATGACAGCCTTCTGCATGCTTGTTTGGTGGGTTAGTGTGATGGAGGTAGAGACCAAACCCTCAGGGGGCAAGAAGCCCAGAGGACCTTTAAAATGCAGAGTACATGGGAGTGATTTATAGCGGGCGTGTTTGTCAGAAGTTTTAGTCTGTGATCTTAAATCTGACACCCCAATGCAAGGTGTCCTTACCGCAGAACACACAAGAAATTAATTTTGTTTCATTCTGAGCTCAGGATATTTTTGGTTTCTTTAAATGCAACACGTACATTTGGCCAGATATGACAGTTTTTCCCAGTATGTGTATAAAAGTTTTACTGAGGTCTGAGACAAGAGAGAAAGGGATGGAAAGCACAATAGAGACACAAAAGAAAACCCCTACTTGGCTCTGGCATTCAAAGGAGTATTATTGAAACAATCTGGAGCTGGCTCTGGTAGATGCAGGCTGTTTTGTTTTTTGTTTTTTTCTTTCTTACCCTGAAGGTCCTACAAGGATGCACAGCTGAATGACTTAATTAGAGGCTAATGGCACAATAGGAAAAGGCGTTTGTGACAGCTGGCATGGCAGGACACGCAAAAAAAAAAATTCCAGAGGTCCTCTAATTTCTGCAAGTCAAAAAAAAAAAAAAAAAAAACCACAACAAAAAAAAGAAACTGTCCAAATCTGAGACAAAACAGACCTCTCACAATCAGCACTCACGCTGACAGCCACTGCCAAAAACACTACTGTTAAGGGACAGCAACCAGATGTTGAGCAGTGGAACAAAAGGACTTTTTTTCCCACTTTTATCTTCGGATTATTCGATTCCCTGAACTAACCGAGTGCTGAAAAGAACAGACAATACTTAAACAACAAAATTCCAAGTTACATAAGACAACACAGACAATGTATAAAACACTACTGAAGCAGAAAAACTGGACAACACGTCCTTTCACGTGTAACGTTTCGGTATCTAACGTGAAAAGCAGCGATTTAAAAAAACAAACAAAAAATTAAAACGGGGTGCGGGCTTTCTCCCACCCCCTGCGCTCTCCGAGTCCCAATCATCCACAACTGTTCTGGAGACAGGCCGGTTAATCCGCAGTGTCATTGTTCTCAGACAACAGTGGAGAATGAAGTGAGCAAATGCACAGCCCGGTGGCATTATGAACTCATTTCCCCCAGGCGCAGCAGTCGTCCTGGAGACGCTGTTGCAGGTTTATGGAAAGACTCTCAGGGATTGTGAATTAATCCCCTTGTCTCCTGGCTTTAATTATCCACAGACACAGGGTTTTAGGATTCTTTTGTGTACAACTCTGGGCTGGGAATGAGGACAGGCTATGGAGAAAGGTGATAAACTTGCATGGAAACAGAGCGCTGACATGATGCAAAGTACAAACACAGTGAGATGGCAGGTTACAGCCAAATGAGTGCGGCAGATGGCAAGTGATCACCATGGAGTACAGTGCTGCATCTCTTTCCAAACATTTTTCATTACCTAATTGACAACAGCTGCAACTAGAATAATAATATTAATATCCATGCAGAATAGCTGGGTGAAGGCAGTGTGCTTTCTCTTCTCTTTTTGTGCAATAATCCATGCACCTTTTGCATAAGAATGCAACTTAAACACACATAAATACAGGACCGATCTTTAAATCAATGGACTGAAAAAAATAAATTGACATCTGATTAAGTCCAACCTCCCCCATCACTGTTTTTTTTTTTTTTTTAAGTTAATCTAAACCATCCTAATCCTTCTCATCTTGGACTGCCCATCAATCAGCATATCCAGTCAGATTACACATGAGACCTCAATCAAATTAATCCCATTGATTCGTGTAATGCCCTAGCCTCGACCTCTATGGTGTCAAATACTCCTGGACTATTCCCATAAATCTCCTTCCGTGAATACCAGACCACGACATCTGCCACTGAAACCTGCACAAACATCAATACTAAGCCTAAACAGACACTGAAATCAGCCTATATTTAGAAGGCCAGTTCCACTCGGGAGAACACGGTTTACAGCATCCCCCCAGTATGTGACCCAGTGATTACAGATGGGAAAAAACTTGGCTAATATGCAAGCACGGAATGCATCACAATACCCGGCACCGCCTTTCACCACTGTGTTTGCTGACAAATGCTGCAATTTGAATTCCAATAGAGGTCAGTGGTATATTGAGGTAAGGCAATTACCATCTGATGAGTGTATCACTAAGTTTTCCCAGGTAGAAGCCCCCCAACCCTCTCAAGAGGAGCTTTTGTTTCTTTAGCAGCTGTTTGAAACTGAAATACACACAAAAAAATAGTCAGGTAAAAAAAGTCTGTGCAACAAGAATAAGGAAACAAACTAAGGAATGAAGAGTGTGATGCCAGTTAGCTGTCCTTTGTGAAAACACCAGCTGTTATTTATGCTTACCTTGACATTTTCTAACACTGCAATTTGAGCACAGGGCAGGAGAAAGAAAGAAACTGCATATTTGCACTGCGCTCGCTTAAAACAAAAAAATGTAACAAATGTGTAATTAGAAGAAAGCTTCTGACAAAAGTAACAAACTACTGCTCGAGATTCAGGCAATTATTTTCCAATAAAAGCCTGACGTCTCGTCGCCCACAGCTGCAATCAAGCCCGAGCTGCTGTCATCGCCCTGCAGCGTCTATCGTATTGACAGAGGGGCTTCAGTTGCAAAGGGCACACAGCGAGAGACTGCCGCCCCTTTAACATTTCACACTCCATCAAGCCCATTAGCAGATTGGATTTCCCAGCTCATCCTCGCCACTGATTACTGATATACCCCGCTACCAGTCAAACTACCTCTAATGATTCACCAGCTCTCCAACCATTTCTCTCCCCCCCAATGCCAGCACTACACACTACTTGAGCTCCTTACACAGATGAATAATTCAGTGCCAGACCGTAAGGATTCTCACCTTTGACAAAACGTATTTTCACCATCCAGGCTTAATATTTCAGTTTAGACCACTCTTTGCATAACACATCGTTTCGTGTGAGTTTTTCTCAGAACAGATGTGCAAACAAAAGTTTAAATGAGCTTGTGGGTGAACTTAATCTGGGAGTAATCCTTAACTCATAGCTTTCCAATAAACAATAACCATCTGCAGTTAAAGAAAACACCTTTAGTATTCATTACAGGTGGGGGAAAGAGAGAAAACAAAAACAATAACAATTCAACACAGCACAGATGAATCGTTCCGGGAAAACTAAACAATGAAGGAAAAACTGTTAGGTTGCTCATCATTCCAGACCAATTAGGCATCATTTGAGCCACTTGAGTGAGCATTGGCAAAGCATTCAGGCTCTGCACTCACCCTTGGCTTTTCTGTAATGCAAGATTAGTTATTACTTAGCTCTGACGACAAACATATTGTTCAAACTAAAGCCCTGAGATCACGCCTATAGATTGGCTCCCTAATCACTTGAACCCTGCGGAGAGAGAAGTGGCAGGGGCTCTTTAATGTAAAAACAAACACTCAGTGTGGGCTCGGCTATACGGCCTGCATTCCATGATAAAAGAAAAGCATCTGCTTAAGTGTTGCTTGAGGGCCTCATCTTGAAGTTCAACAAGGCAGCCCCATCACCCCAAAGCAGGAGCCGGAGATAGAGCTGGATAATGAGCGGCATCTGTTTTGAACTGCTGTTTTCCAGCCACTTGGATTTTTTAAAAGACACAATGTCCTTACACATGGGATGCCAGCATGTAGCTGATTTTACATCTACAGGATTGTTAATCTTTACAAAAATGCAAAAGCATCACAAACATACAGCTTAAGTCATTTCAAATGAATCACAGTCGGATACCAAAAGGTGAGGGGTGACACAACTCTCTGTTGATAGCGACAAATGCTTCATGAGCAGAAAGCAGACCGGGGTGAACGTACCAGGCCCCTTCATGAATGGGTCGCACTAACCTCACCTGGGATAGTGTGGCACGGTAAGACCGGCCTGCCCTAAATCTTGTTGCCGTGCTTTCTCTTGGCAAATGGTGAATGACCCCGTCTGTCTTGTTTTGGCCAGTCTGAGTGAAATGGAAGAAAACTACTTGCATAGGTGAGTGGATGAGAAGAGGTGCAGAGGTTGACCTGTCTGCAGATGAGGCCACAGCAGCAAAGAAGCCTTCTGAGGTAACCTATTTTCAGATCTTTGGGGAAATTATCCATAATAACTGGTGGTCTGAGAGGGAAACTGGACTCCTGCACTTCCTTCAAGTTGTAAAAAAACCCAGCTGGGGCAGCAGACTTTTGCCAATCACAGGTCGTTTAACACCTAAAGTCCAATTAATGTCCAAAGCAAAGGAGTCGAACAATCGAATCTCGTTAGAAAAAATAAATGTCTGCAGTGCACGTGTGAAAGCGGCTTTCATTTTAGACCCGTGCCATATGACGCGTGAGCATGTGCCAACGCTCTGAGCATAGCGGAGAGAGCTGCAGGAGAACTGTTGTCTGTTTTCAAAATTGCATTGTACATTTCTCCCTGCTGCAGTTTTAATGTGCACGACGGTCAGCCCACTCAGACTACGCTGTCACAGAGTATTTAATAGATTAAGATGTCTGCTTCATGAATGAATGCATGCATTCAGACAGTGACTACTTTTCCGATTATCATTTAAGCAGAGAAGACAACAAAAGCATGACTGATTCTCATCCATTTTTCATTTTGAAAACGAGTGGCGCTAATCTCAGTGGGTTGTTAGAGTCTTAAATGTTTTCCTGGGATGCTGCCAAGTTAGGAGTTCTGCAAACTAAGGAATTTTCCACTGGTTAACTCCTAAATAGAAGGCCTGATTTCAGTGTTATTGCACTGCTAGATTAAATCGGTATACTTTTTTTTTTTTGCCTGGACTAAAGATGAATCATTTAAACCTTTGTTAGTGTAAAACTTAAAAAATAAAATAAAATGTTGACTTATTCAGGGAAGATAGTTAAATAGTCTCAGCTAACTAGCACTGCAAATAAGCAGAGCACAACAGCTAGAGAGTCCTCCTGCAATGATACACTGGTGCCAAATAACTTTTTAATTAAAACCCATTAAATTCATTTCCCAGACTTGACCAGGCTAACCACAGTCACTACTTTATGACTTCTCATGGTGGTACTTGCGTGTAAAGTGGGAGGGCCAAGTGAAAGGAAGAAAACTTGCTTTAAAGAGGAAACTCCCGGGGGGGGCAAAAATGGCAGGCAGCATGGGAAAGCAGAGATAATTGAATTGACTAATTATAAAATTGAATGATAACGCCCAGACACCACAGTGCAGTGAGCAGGTAAATCCCTGCCTCTGGCTTTTGAGCGCATTTCCTCTTCTTTGATGTTGTGAGCCATCGTAGAAGAACGCATCAAGCAGCTGTAGCGCGACACTATCATCAGGAGTCAAAGTACTGAGATGGCATCATATTGAGAT
The DNA here is from genome assembly GCF_057381845.1 of Rhamphochromis longiceps. Taxonomy (NCBI): domain Eukaryota; kingdom Metazoa; phylum Chordata; class Actinopteri; order Cichliformes; family Cichlidae; genus Rhamphochromis; species Rhamphochromis longiceps. Next base: position 10,395,513 of record NC_140568.1, on the reverse strand, counting down.
GTGATTTCCAACCCCCGCTTACAAAAATCTGAATGGGAGTCATTCAATTTCATGTATCCGGCAGTAATTTGTGAAAATCCTTTCACTGTGTGGAAGCAAGGACAGCCCTACAGAGGACGAGCACACACACTCCTCACAGTAAGCGTTTTCCTGGGTGGAAGCAGCATAACATGAAAATGCTGACCTCCAGCCACAGAAAGAGATCAGATTGACTCATAGTGATGGGCTCAGGAAAAATAAGAGAAAAATCAATAATCCACAAAATCATTGCTGGTGCCTAAAGACAAGTCTGGTTTTATTTGTTTGGGGTTTTTTGCTAGAATGAATGTCTCCGTCTCTGATGTATTAAACTGAGTGAGGAGGAGTGAGGAGGAGATCTTGGACATTTTGCTGCTTAGTAGGAAGAAGAAAAGCAGGTGGGTGTTGAAAGAGCTGGAGACTGGGAGGGTTCGAAAGAGTGGGAGTTCATGCTTGTGACCATCTCCAAAGTGGATGTCTTCAGAGAGGACCGTAAACAAAACCGTGCTCACGACACCTTGGACAAACCACAGAACAAATAACGATAACATCCTGACCCAGATAAACATCAGTCAGGACTGAGGATTATTAAGCAATGAGACCTTTCTTTTCTGTATCAATATTTAACTAAAAAACAAAACAAAAAACTGCTTCTTCCTAGAACTGACATTGTCATTGTTTTGTCAGTTTACCGCTCAGCAACAAGAATCAACATTTACCAGTTAATCCATACTAGAGGTCCGGTACGAGCACTTGAATGACTCAGATAAGAGGACAGCGAAAACAGGAAGGAACATCTTCATCATTTGGACTTCACTCGCCTGTTTTTGTCATGTTTATGTACAACAACAACAACACTCTCAAAGCGCAGTCTTTAGATTATCCTTACTCCTCTTCTTTGGGTAGTTGGGTAACTAAAAGTAGGAGGACTGGACTCTGCTGTATAACTGTCTGACACATCAGAGACAGTCAAATGCTAAAAATCAGTAAGCACTTCCAGGACTTTAGAGGTCATTGTGACTGAAGCCAACTCTCTGTATCTGTAACCTGAATACTTTTACCAGATGGAAAAGGCAATCTGTTCAAACTTCCCCAAAGGGATTTGGCAAGACAGTGAGCTCACAGTACAAAGAAAGAAAGAAAAAAAGAAAAGACTACAATGACACCTCGGATAATCTTTGGCAAATATAGAGGGAAATTATGCAGGTCTCACCACAGGCAGAAGAAGCACATATATAAAGGATGAACCAGAAGTATGTACACCGCTGTGGAACATGACCAGTAAAGTATTTGCTTCATGATAAATTAAGAAATAGATAAATACTTAAATGTACTATTTTAAAAACAGGTCTCATTCTGCCTTTCTTTAGATATATTTCCAGCTCCGCTTTGATTGAGGTGTTTTTGTTGCTTCTCTTTAAAATTCCCCCGAAAAGGTGCTGCACTGGATTCAAGTCAAGTGACATACTTGGACAGGCCATCGTTTTTACTGTTTTTTCCCCCTTTCTTCTTTTTCTTCTCTAGAGACTTTAATTTTGGCAGAGGGTTTTGGATCATCATTTACTGGAATATTGGTCCGTTCCCAGGCTTCTGGAGAATGGGAGCATCCTCACGAGGCGGCTTTTTAGTCATTTTAGTGCCACCTTCCCCACTGTACGGCAGTCCATATTGGATGTACCCACTCTGAGCTGGACTAACAGATCTTGGTCTGACCAAAGAATAGGGTCCTAACATTAATCAGGCTTCTCTTTATCTCCTTAGCTAAGCTTAATCTTGTGATTTTTATCGTTGTTGTTGTTGTCAGAGAGCAATTGAGAGTTAGAAATTACCATTGTGGAATACCCTTAGAGAGCTGTCACACAAACTGATCTCCGTGCCAACTCTGATGCACCCGTCCTTTTGTTTTTTCAGAGCCAAACTGTGCAAGCAGAGCACTGTGTGTTTACATGTGTGTGTGTGTGTGTGTGTGTGTGTGTGTGTGTGTGTGTGTGTGTGTGTGTGTGTGTCCGTGGGGTCATTTCAGGAGGACAGCCACTGCACCTCTGATTAGTGGCACCACGGCTAGTACCTCCTGATTTCTGCTGCGCCTGCGTTTCACTTGGTAACTGATCTTCCTGTAGGCTTTTCCATCTGTGCCAAGTCTCACAGTCACATTGTTCAAATTCACTGAGGACATGGGTCCAAAACAGGCACTTTTTCACAGCAGCCATTTTGACACGTAACCCAAAGTAAACACAGGTCTAATTGATAAAAAAAAAAAAAAGTAAGTAATAATTAAGCTCAAATTTAGTGTGTCACAGCGATCCCAGTTCGCCCGTGTGAGCCAAAGCCAGGGGTTTTTTGCCCCATCTGAATGGAACTGGTCTACATGGGCTTATATTAATTACACCTATGTTAACCCTGCAAGGACATGTCAAAATGGCTGCTGTGGAAAGTTATGCCACTCAGGTCATTTCATGAAATATTTGCAAGGAAATAAGGCCAACTTGAAATCACAGTCGTCCTGAATTTGCTCCAGCAATCCAAAGCTTTTTTAACTTTTGTGTCAGTGTTCCCAGATCTGAGATAGTCTGTTGAATTATTCAGCTTCCCCTTTGGAGCCTGTGTCTTCTTTACAGTTTAAATACTCACACTTAATGCAGTTACTGTACAGTACTGTAAATTTATGATTTGGGTTTTTTTTTTTAGCTCTTACTGTGGAGGAGTGGAGGCTTACTTCTTCCCTGTACTGCAACAAATAAAGACAACCGCCAGCAGAAAAATATGTGCATAAATATCTAAACTCGACTGTACTCTACTTTCTCCCCTCCTCCACTTTGTTTTAAGTGGCCGTGCAAACAACCGGTAGGGAAAGAAAAAAAAAAAAAACCGAGAGGAGATCTGTGCACTGACAAAAGCGGCCAGCAAAGGGAGAAGAAGTCTGCAAATCAAAGTGTAAAAATCCTTTGTTTCCCCAACAGCGCAGACTTTTATTTTATTTTTAAGTATATAACAGAGGAGACAGCCTGCAGGAGGGATTTGATCACATTTTTAAGCACGAGTGCAAACAGCAGGCTCCAACTTTTTCAACCGAAAACTAAACCCCCCCAGAAAACTTTTCATGTGTCGCGAAATGCACACAGAAAGCCTTCAATCGATGCGTTTTCATCCCTACGATCCGTGGAGCCGCTCTTTGAGCTGGGTTATACTGTGTACGCCTCGGATGGCTCAAACTGCAGAAACTATGTCACTTACTACAAAACAATTGCACACAATGTTCCCTCAAGCCTTTTAAAAACTACATCCACTACTGTCATCTCTCCAAAAGCGTTGCTCTGGCCGCTCTGTGCGAGCTCCACGTTGAGTCGTGGCATTTTTTTTTTTACCTCCACATAAATATGTTTTTTTTTTAAAAAAAGAAAATCATACACAGTACAAGAAAAAGAAAAAACGATGACAAATCAAATCTCACCAGCTTTGCAGGGATCCTTGTAGTCGATCGTCTCTGATGTGGCAGTGGGCTCCACATAGTAGCCTGGATCAATCGCGTCCAAATCGATCGCCAATATCACGCCAAGACATGATAGAAGAACCAAACACCTCGCCGAGAGATCCATGTTTGTGGAGGGGAAACGGCGAAAGGCGAGGGATAAAGGTAGAGGAGAAGAGAGGGACAGAGGGAAAGAGAGACAGAAGTGGGAAAGAGAAATAGAGTGAGAGAAAATGGGAGGTTTTTCTCTTTTCTTTTCTTTTTTCTTTTTTGGTCGGGGGGGACGAGATCCCTCTGGAGGGCGGGTTTTAAATCCAGCCTCTCTCCGGTGTTTTCTTGGCTCTGGGGGCAGTGATTTCTCTCATCCAGCCGGAGCTTAGGGATAGTGCGGAGGACTGCCCGAGAAACTTTGATGATATGGCAGCCCAGCAGGGGCGGAGAAAATCCCCAAGTACCACAGATGCACGTGTGAATTTTTATTGTTACCTTGTCTGCGCGTGAACAGCGTGTGAGTGACGAGAAACCGGCCGACCGGGAATGTCTCTTTGTGGATAATTATTATAGTGACGGTAGTTTCCCCTCTGCTCTGCTATACACACGGTCAGAGACCCGAATGATCTCCCCGGAACCACCGCTTTGTAAACACCCCCCGGTTTATAAAAGTTCAGCCGCACTCTGCGCGTAAATTCGTGATTTTTTCTTTGTTTTTACACTCCACGTTGTTTCCCCCTCTCCCTTTACTTCCACGAGCGCAATTATTCACACGCGCACACTACCGAACGGCCGCCCACTCGCATTATGACATGCACGCGCAAACAAACAAACAGACCCTTCTGAAGTAAAGGAGTCACGAGCGAAACAGAAGCGGTTAGTGCGCCACCTGTCGGTAATGTACGGAACACATTTAGACAGATTCACAAAGAGTTAAAATAAAAAAAGTAAAAATAAAAACAACAACAAAGAAGAGAAAACCACGGAGGATAGTCTGAGATGTGGGACGCTTGTTTCCGCTAGTGAGGGGGAAAAAAGACAATCATAAGTCAAAATTTCGATGTTATCAAACGTCTGAGAAAATAACTTGAAATTTCAAGTTATTATTATTCTTATTTCCAGCAGAAGGTTTGTTAATCTTAGTAAAACGTGTGGCCCTGAACCCTGAAGGGTAGGCTGTACCTGACAGGTGCTCTAGGGTGGCTGTAAGTCAAAATGTGGAGCAGGTGATCTACTAACCCGCTGGTTGTTCGAGCCCTGGCTGCTCCTGTCTACATGCCAAAACATCCCTGGGGAAGATACTGAAGCTCAAGTTGATGCATCCATTGGAGTGTGAATGTCAGACAAAAAGCATGGACAGAAGTGTATGAATAGGTGAGGAAGGCATGTTTTCTGTAGTGCTTTGAGTGCTCGGATAGAGTAGAAAAGCACTATATAAGAACCAGCCCATTTATTTTATCCTACCAATGGAAATTTCATCCACTCTATAAGTCTGTTTATTCCTTGTGACTTCATACCTGTACAGGGTTTGGTTTATGGAAACTTGTTTGGGGTTTTTTTGCCATAGAAAAAAAATACAAAAATGTGTATTATTGCAATGTATTATTATGTTGTTTATTGTAGAATAATAGCCCAAAATTTTAAATGGTAATTTATTTATTTCAGTGGCAGAAAGAAGCTTCCACATGCAGTTTGTTATAATTATTATTATTATTTAATTACAAGCTACTAAAATGAAAAATGTATAAGCTTTCTTAATCCTAGAAAAAAGGGAGCCCTGAGACAGTGCATGGTAAGATGCCATGTGTCACAGCTTGCTTTATTCTATCTGTGTAAGTTGGATCAGTTTCTTCCTCATGAGATCATATCTCATTTGTGCTTCAAGCAGTGATAAAAAAAAACCCCCAACAGATTCCAACTGAAGTCCTCCGATGAACCACTTTTCCACCTATCCAGTTTGTGTGGAGCATTTCTTGAGTTCGTGTTGGATATTAATAGTTTGTTCATTCTTTTATGTTATTTATGCTTGTAGCATGAGGGACCTAAAGCTTACACATATTAACCATTAAATTCATTCTGTTACCGCTTTTCATTCACATTCCATCTTTCCAATACTGCTGATTTCCCCCTGCGCTGTTCGGGCCTTGTACAAAAAATATGTTACATATTTGTACCTGTGAATATACACACATCCTGCTTCATTGTTTTGCCTGCTTTACTAACATGAAGTGTAAAGTGTAAGTAAAACACTTCTATTCTCACTGTACTTCACCTTCAATGTCTGCAGGACAGTAAAGCTGGCCTGCAGACGTGATTGGATGACTAAATCTCAGATGGATTGCTTCAAGAGGGGCTGGTGGCAATGATGTGAGGAAATACCAGCAGCTGCTGTTGTCTAAATGGGATCCTTCATGCTATCTAATGTATACAAAGGTTTACATACAGAGGAAGAGAGACACTCCTATCTATATCTTATCTGACTGCTGACAGGATGTCGTCTACAATAAGTGGGCTGTATTTATGCTGCGGCTGTAAAAACAGCAGTGCGACTATCACGCATTGGAGCGAGCTCCTCCATAACATTTTGAACAAGAGCGGAGTTTCTCAGCTCGCTCTTTAGTCTTGTGTGTTTAGCACACAAGACTAAATGTTTACATTAGCTAAGTAAAGCAAAAGCATTGCATTCAGGTAAATATGTTTATTTCAAACATAAGCTCTGCGTGCAGTGAAGTCATGAGACGGTGCAGATGGGAAGCAGTACCCTGGTCCAGTGTTTGAGGCTATAGAAAAACAGGTTCAGGTGGAAACGAGTGCAACAAAAGCTTGGAGTTTTACAAGTGCAAATACCTCAAACTAAGCATCGCAATACGCGTCTCCCTTTCAGAAGCACATTACATCAAATTATATTATTATTAAAATTGCTACATAAAAAGAAACAATTATGACAGACACTTATTATATGGATTACTGTTATTGGATCTATATGGTCATATATGGATACAGCAATGATAGAACTCAATATATTCTGAGTACGCTAAGGACTTCAAACATTATCTTTGTTGAGATGCACAGCTGTCCTTTTGTAGGCTTTACCTGGGCTGCACCACCACACTCCAGGTAGTTTACAGTTTACCTTCAGCATATAATTTTCTCCCAAGAACATGTGATCATGCTGTCAGTTTAAAGTCAAAGGTGTAATAAAGGAGTGCAGGCTGTAGCACGACGACATCCCCTGAAGTTAGCAGTGCCTGTTCTATCCAGCACAGACTCGGACTTGTCCACAACTGAAAGCAACTGCCTGGCCTTTTCCCACCATCTCCACAGGGGAGCCCTCTGTGAGGCGTGGTCTTCTGCACACTGTGCGGCGGTGTGTTCGTCACTATGGGGAGGGAGCAGTCTCATCAGCAGGCTGTGGCTCCTAAGGTACTTTTGCACATCACCATCTTGCATCAGGGATTTGCCCACAGTGAGCCGAGATTTCAGTGCTGCAAAAGGGCACAGTGCAATTAATTAACTCTCAGTCCATTCTTGGTTTATATTAAATTCTTCGGGGCAATAACATGTTTGACATTTACTTTAAAGTCTGCTCGGAATCCTCAGATATAATATTGAGATATTTTCAGCTGCATCCAGTTTCAGAAGTGGAGCACACTGTGATCCACACTCTAATACTTATCTGAAAAAGACAAGGCATGGGAGGATTTTGTGTTTATTTCTACAGTGCTGTGCAAAGGTCTCGAGCCACCTCTCAGTGCTTTATGTTTTGCTATGGAAAATGGGGATTTAATGGATATGGTGATTTACTAAAACATGCAAACATATATGGAAATAAGGCAAAAAAAAAAGAAAAGATTTTTGCACTGTTTTAACAAGCTTCAAAGTCAATATTTGGTGTGGCCACCTTTATTCTTGAGCAGTCTGAACTTCCTTAGGAAAGCATCCCTCTTATTTCTTTAACTAGTCTTCAGGAATAGTTATCCAGCTTTCTGTAAGCACATTCAAAGCTGCCTTTTGTTTTGGTCTCTGTCAAACTGATCCCACACCGCTTCAATAATGTTTAAGTGTGGGCTCTGGGGAAGCCAATCCATGATTAATAGTGATCAATTGTTTTTCTTTTACTTTATTAGAAGTGTGTATGAGATCATTGTCATGCTGAAAAATTCCCATGACAATCTAAACCAGAAATAAAAACAAACAAACATTTGTGTTCATTACTCCATGAGACCAGTTCTTGTGCACTTTGCCATATCTCAACCTTTCCTTTCCTTAAGAATGGCTTCTTGACAGCCACTGAGACCATTTCTGACGAGACTTTAGTGAACAGCAGATGGATGAGCTCAAGGGCCAGATGTATCTCTCAGATCCTGTGTCAGTTCTTTGCTGAATTTTTTCCTATATCTAAAGAACATGACGTCCATAGGCTGCACATCATGATGAGTGATATATACATGTACATAATTACCCTGGTGGTGCAAAATAGTGTGCCTGTTAAACTATATTATTTTTGACATTTTTCATTGATTCAAACAAAGAAATGGGAACAAATGTGTTTTAACGACAAACTGCTAGTAACAGATTGCCTAAAGATATGATTTAGGAATAGATCTTTGCTAAGTTGTCTCTCATGCGTACACACAATGTTGGTTGAGCCCTTCATGTAGGTGCCTTTTTTGCCTGCATGCTTCGTATGTCAGTGTTAAGTGGCTTAACAAACGAACAACTTTCTCAGAAAATGGTCAGGTATAAGGACTGGACTCAAAATGAGTAAAAAGAAAGTCTGGCTATGTGAAGGCAAAATATTAAGAAAGTGAAAGAAATTCACTTGCTTTTTTTAACTTTTGCCCGTTTCCTCAAACGCTGTCATCTCTTCATGAAAAAGAAAAGCTGTAACTGACACTTTCACCTCAGTGTGTCATTTCTAACAAACACTTCAGTGTTTTTCTGTTAATGCACCTTCAGTCCTCAGTTTATGCCCCAGTGGCTGTATGTGACCTAAAATACACAAGGCTACAAGATACTGTGAACAACTGGGTCAAAGGCTATACAGTAAAGCCGGTAATTATTTTCTAGACTGCCTCCACAACAAATTATAGACTAGTGACAACAAAATCATTTTAAAAGTAGGCACTGGGGTGCCATGTCAGTGAGAACCATTACAAGCTATCAAACTGAAAATTTTAATGGGCTGCATGAACATTTGCAGTGATAACAGAAATCTGTCAAACTTTGTGTTAGTCAGAAAAACATGTAACCAAGAATAAGGGGGAGAAAAAAAAAGCTCCAAGTTAAGTGTGTCTGTTTAGGTGCTGAACTGAGGCGCACCTTGGGCTCATGGGTACGAGCTGAAGTCACAGCTTCACCACCAGCTTGGCTGACAGATCCCACTCTACTCGGATGTGCTCCTCGAAGGGTCACCGTTATAGAAGTGGGGGCTTTCTGCCCTCCTGACAACAAACACCAACATACACAGAAATAACAAGCTATAAATGATTTACGTCCAAATACACCAGATTAGACTAAATAATAATTTGCTGCAAACATGCTGTGATGCAAGTCATCTAAAGGATAGCTGTTGTTGTTGTTTTTTAAAGCACGTTCATGATATTAGATGACCATGAAAGGTAAAAGCAAATTTGGAGGTTCAGGTAAGTGAAAGGGGTGAGAAAGCCAACTGATTTACACTCAAAATAAAATGACAACAAGACGACAATGAAAACACAAGTTTGATTCCAGTCTTTATTACAACAGGAACAGCTTGGGTAATGCCATGTGCCAACGTTATTGCTTCTCAACACAACTCTCTAGGAGGTCAGCGTTAATATAAATGAATAATTGAAAGCAGGTGATTTAATGGGTTTACAAAATAGGCAAACAAAAAGAAACAAACATGAAATGATCGCTTGAACAAACAAAGCTGACGCAGAAAGCAGTTTTGACTGAAAAACAGGAGTCTTATTAAAATTTGGTCAACCCTCTTAACATTGATCTTAACTTAATTCACAATTATTCAGGATCAAACTGTTTCATGCCTTTGTGTGTCCGACATCAGATGGAAACTCTAAATTGTGACTTTCCATTCCGTGAACATGAAAACATGTACGCCACTAATCTGCCATTGGCTGCTGTACGTGTAAGCTGCACATTCCTCTGCAAACCTTACAACAGTTAGGCTCATTCCAGGCAAACCATCTCTGCAAGTATCAGAGATGTCCTCTACATTCCTCTATGTCCGGCCTACAGACCTCCTGCACTACTGTTTCCAAAACAAAGGATGAACAAACTCTGGGCATTCAACGTGGCCGTCGTGTCTTGGCAGCTCGAGACATACCGGTGGTCTGGTTGGTGATGTGCGCCAAGCCAGGCAAGCTGCTAGCAAGTTTGGCCAGCCCACCATTAGTGAGCAGCTGATGGATGGCGGTGGTTTTAGCCACTCCTCCTGTGGTGACCACAGGCACTGCCCGGAGCAGAGCACTGCTGCTGGTACCGGCGGAGCTCAGGACCGGACCCTGTGGAATGGCACAAACAGCATGAGGGAAGATGAGTGGACAGGAAAGATGATTTTATCATCTTTTATTCCATTAGGTCACTTAAAAGGAAAAAAAGCAAGAAAAAAAAGCAGTTTGGTAGTATTGAAGCCGATTAGACGCGATGACGACGTCTATTAACAAAAAAAAAAAAAGTTTTTCCTTGGCAATAAAACATATGCTCCAGTTTCTCTTTTATGTACCTAAACCATGGAAGTTCCACTAGATCTGTGTGTTTTCAGTTCTTTTAATCATTTGGGTAACCAATTACAAATGTGGCATATTCAAAAAATAGATTAACACATAACTACACACTTTAAAAAAATAAAAATAAAACCCTCTTTGAGTGTTATAAATAGTCTACATAATTTATCGCAAATGGATGGTTCAAAATCTGGTTTAGGAATCGAATACAACCACTCCAAGTGTTACCTGGGTGCCACCTGTGTTGGCTGCTGTTGAGGGAACGTTAGGAGCTTTGGTGACGATCTCCTGAAGACTGAAACTTAGGCCTTGTAGAAGACTGCTGGCGGAAGGTGCTGCACACACACAGATCAATCATTGATTGGGTTAAATCAATCCCAACGAAACATCACAGAAATTATTAAGGGAAAAAAACAAAACATTCCAAGGCCTAAACTAACAGCGCACACACACACACACACACACACACACACACACACACACAATAGCCAGGGCAAGGTTTGGGTCAGTGACTGACAGCGATGGTGCAAGAGGTGATCAATGATGATGTTTGCTAAAACATGTTGTCCAAATTCTCAGCTCAGCGATCAAACTGGATCCCACACAATAAAACCAAGCAGAACTGCACTTGTGTTTTGATGTCACTATGTTGAGATCAGCTGCACAATTAAGAGTGCAAACAAGCGTGCAAGGCAGGACAAGACGAAGATACCTTGGGCAGTGGCTGGAGCTTGCGCCTGGGCTGGTGTGGAAGGCCCCGACACCATGCAAGGCTGCACGCTGCTGAATGAGCTGGAGCCTGGGGACAGGGCACCAGACACCTCTGAGAGACTACCAGACCTGCAGTGACACACATAACCACCAGTCTACTCAGGAGCTACCCCAGCAAGTGCTGCTTTGGCCATCACTCAGCTCCCAAACTCCAAGTACACCTCTAACCAATCCCTCTGCACCAGACACCCCACCAAATGGGAGTGGATGTGGGTGTAGGGATAGTTAGGGTTTCAAGTGCTCCAACCTCAATGTGTCAGTGTGTGTGTGTGTGTGTGTGTGTTATGGCGCTGGCTTGCTTACCGTTGGCCTGTAAGAAGTCCAGACAGCTCCTTGGCACCAGCTACAGTCTGTCCCATTGTCACAGTTAAGGGCTTTCCTGAGACACCCACTGCAAGAAAAAAAAAAAAAAGAAAATATGAAGGACAGTCAGTTATCTCGCTTTGGTAAAAACAAAAAAGGAACACAAAAACAAAAAACAACAAATAAATTATGATCATTTCTAGAAAAAGGGTGAATCTCAAAACAACCACCTGGTCATTAATGACAGGCAGAATGTTTGTTTTTTCAAAATAAAAGGCTTAGCAAAGCCCTAGTTTAAATTTAATAATGCATAATCAACAAAAAACACATTTTTCATCTGCACAGTTGAATGAACTCAACCTGCTCAAAGCATCTGTCTGTCCACAAGTGATTTTAATCAACGCATGAAAGAATGAACTATATCTTTTTATTCTGACAAAAACAAACAAAAAAGCCCAGACAAGTTCTCTCAGTGTTTAAAGATTCAAGTTTGTATGAAGCTATGTATGACATGAGAGGCAAATTACCCAACACCTTATAGTGGGTGACTGCAGGAATGTATTGCTGATTGGCTGAATCAGTCACTGCCTTCTTTTTGTGTGTGTCTGTGTGTTTTTTTGTTTTTTTTAAGGCTGTTTATTGGAATTTTATTTCACAAACTAAGTGGTTTGCCTCACTGACAATTCAACCAAGTAAATAATTAATCCATCTAGTGCAATTCAAAGCAGTTGGCATTTTTTGGCCATTTTGGGAATGTCCATGTTGCACTGATTTAAGCAGCAGATAAATAATTATTTTAGAGAAAAATAACAGTTTTTTACCATCTATAGAAACTTCACTTAAATTTATTTTTAACAAAAATGATGTTTTATAACTACAGACTGCTTTGGGCTATAAACTATCAGAACCTTTTCTGTAATTTTACATATTTATTGCACAGAAAAACTTAGATACACTGTTGAAGCTATACGTTTTTAAAAAATCTTATATTAACCCTCTGCGGTCCAGGGTATAATTGGCCGTTTTTGATTACTTTTGATTTCACCTCTACATTTCACATTTAAAAAACTGTTTATCTTGCCTTGTTTGGTATCATTATTTTCAGCACAACCTCGAATATCTGGCATTGGAGTTGTTTTTTCATTTTGACATACTATATTAGCACAATTGATCTAAACTCAGACAAAAATGTTTCATTTTAAATATTTAACGTGTTTAACGAATCATTTTCATAACTTGAAATCCAAATAGAAATTATACATTTCTAAAAATTGTGCACGTTTGGCAAACAAGAAAGGTATGGTACCATTTACCTAAATCTGGCCACAACCCTGGCCTAAACCCTGCAGGTCTGACAACAGGAGGTGTATCGGTCCAGTTTTCTATGTGGACACAGCGTTTACACTGGAATCTGCCCTTGGTGGCTTTTTTGGAGGAAATGTGACATTCGCTAGTATACCTGACACACAAAACAAAAAGTACACAATACAGTAACTATAGCCTCCAAACACGCTAAATGTCACTAATGTCTCACATGTGAAAACTCGCCCTCTCTCTTTCTTTCAGTCGCCCGATTTCTCTCGCGGGCGTCACTCCTAAAACTTCCCCTTCTCCCTAAACAACCAAGTGCCACATGCTGCCATATCATTTTTTGATTGGCTCACATGGTACACTTTAACACCAATAGGGAACGGGTGTTTTTTATTTTTTCACTCGCAAGCGGAGAGTGTTTGCTAGCACTGTCCTTAGAAAACACCATTTTTACCGTTTCTTTCTGCCGTGCACACCGCTGTTTTGTTCAGAAAGAAACATCGCGTGTATTTTTTAATCATAACTCTGGTGTTACGTGGCCCATCGACACAATTTAAAAACTGGTATATAGTTTGAAGTCCAAATTGAATTGGAGACTCTGGGTCGCTGCATCTTGTAGCCGTGTTGTCTTAAATTGGTCATGTGATTTTGACGCGCCGGTGCGTCCGTCGACCCCAGAGGGTTAAGACAGCTCAGAAATTAAATATGTAGCTAATCTTCTTTAAACTGACAGTAAGATGATTTACTGGTCAAGCCCACTTCAGATCAAAGTAACTTGATAGAAAGTGAGCTTGACCTCCCTCACTTAGACCAGAGGTTTTATATGCAGCTGTGGTCATTTAACAGTGAACGCTATTGCCAGCTGTTTGTTTACTTAGATGCTGCCAGTGGAGTAGTCCATCTGGTTGCTACATTTAGGCCTTCCTACTTGCTGGTTTCATCTGGTTTAAACTGCAATTATCCAAAGTTGGTCTATTGGACTGTGGATTTTTTTCCCCCGACAGTGAGTTTTTTCATGACTGCATATGCTAAAAGTGTTGTGTGGAGAGCAGGGCTGGGCTACGGGTGACATTCAGAAGTCGACCCTTGTGGTTGTTTAGTCTAGATACAACGCCGAGCAAGTGTCAGCTTGTTGTGTGTGAACCAGTTTAGTTTATCATCATCTTTAATATCAAGAATATCAAAATTTCATGAGTATCAGCACCAATTTACACAATTTCTGATTACCAATACTCCTAAATCAAACCACTGTTAAAGGATCCCAGGTTTTGTACCTTCATGTGCAGCAGGACTGAGGCTGCCCCCTGCTGAATCGCTTTGGGAAACAATAGTAACCTTGATCTTTGCTCTCTTGGAGGCTTTGCTTGGAGTGGGACTAGGTGTCTGCCTCCTCTTGCCATGGGACCGCAGTTCATCTCTGTCCAGGCCCTCCATCTGATCAGAGGTCACCGGCACTGCACGGCACAGACAAACACACAGACGAACACACAACTATCAGTGAAGTACTGAAGTGACACGAACCTGTGGTATTTTATCCTTAACTAACCCCAAGCTTTGAAGTTAATATTTGCTCTCAAAAGCTTTATAAAGTTTTAATGCAGTAAAGTAGTCACATTAGTCTACAATTAAAGCAGCGGAAACAAAGGAAGGAGAGTGAAAGGGAAAGAGGAAAGAAAAAAAGGAAAGAAGAGGGATAGACACTTACCAAAAATACAAGGAGGAGTGCCAGGAGGAAGATTTTTCCTCACAAGCATGTTTTGTTTCATAAAAGCAGCAAACTGAGCTGGAATGAATTGGAAAAAAGAGCCGGAAAGGAAAGTTGTAGGAAGAGAAGAGACAAGAGGATGAGAGGAAAGTATTTCAGTCACGTTCCATCTTCCCCCATCAGATGTCGTGACTTGATAATCTCTTCAAAATCTTTGTTTTCTACCATCATTTTCACATCTTGCATTCTACCCTGTCTGGTTACCTTGTAACACCTCTGCAAAAATTCCACCGGAGTTAAGATCAATGGCTCGTTTTAACAAGTTCAAATAAACAAGTGGGGTGAACGGGACAACTGTGTACACACAGGTACCAAGGATCACAGTGCACAAGCGTATTTACAGAGCCCTTTTCAATGAATTCAGAGTTGAGTGAGTTGGTGCACTGACCTTGAGCCTGCTTGTGAGTGAGCACTGTGCCGGAGCGCTGCATGTGTGTCTTGAGCAACTGTGTAGCAGTGATAAGGCTGGACTTCTGTGCCGGAGAAAGACCAGATGTCTTGGGTTTGGGACTGGATGTGGGACTGCTGCAGACACTAGACAGATCCTGAGGATCGAGCGAACATGAGCACCTGGTGACTCATATGCAGACAGTGTAGCTTCTTACAATCATAAGACACGATGCTATGACTGCAATTCCACCATACAAGGTCTTATTATTAAAACTCAACAGCTACTGTTGAATGATAACAGTTATGATACACACCATTGTATAATTTACCATCATTTCATAAAACATTTTTTATTTCATAAAAATACAGAAGACTTCTTACCTCAGATCCTGACGGCGAGATAGGAACTCTCAGTGCAGGGGAGGATGGTCGTCCTCTCTCCATGTCAAAGGGAAGCTCCCGTCGAGGCCTTTTCTTCTTTTCTGTGTCCATGTCTCTCAGCTCACCTGAGCCATGACCGTGGCCCTCCGCCCGTGTAAGCACACCTGAAAGGAAGTCAGCGATCTCATCCTAAAGACCAGTGAGAGAAGAACAAAATATAAATATTCAAAATATAAACTGCAGCAGATGAAAAATGCTTTCTAGCTATGAGGGCCCACCTGAATGCAGCGGTCCACCATGGTCTGCGTCAGTCCTTCTGATTTCATCTTTGCTGAATTGATTCTGTGGAGTGGTTTAGAGTCAGAAGTGGAAAAATATTAAGTGTCATACTTGACCATGTAGCCAATCAATTGTTCAAACTATTAAAATGCGTTTTTGCATCACATATATGTGGTCTCAGAACATTTCATCAAGAAGTTCAGTGTCATATACGCTGCAAACAAAGTAGTTACACTTGAGCAAAGAAATGCCATATAACCCCCCCAAAAAAACTGTATTATTGCCCAGCAAACTTATCTCATTTATGTGCCATCTCTTGAGTTAAGTGCCTTCTTATCTTTGAACCATTCATAGATTTGTTTTGAAAGTGGTCAGGTACAAGCATCGGTCTGAAAATTTCAGTCAATTTGTTCTGAAAAAACTATGTGAGACCTTCAGAAAGCCTGGAGAACGATTGCTCATGAGCACTTTAAAAGCTAAATATATAGAAAAGAAGGACTTGTGCACAAAACTGTACATTAAGCTTTTGAGTAAATCTTTCTCATCCCAGTGATAAGTTCGATACAGGCATTTACTTGCTGTGAAGCGAATATCTTCCAAGCTTCACTGACATAATGAGGAATCTACTTGCATTTGACTCGTTGAACATCATCTCTGGTCCCTGCTAAAATATTATGTTTTTCAGATCTTTAAGGCTGTGACTGACCTCAGATTGTCATCCGCGCCTCCAACCACCACCATGCTGTTGTCTGCCCTGAGCTTCTCTCTGAACTCCTCCATTCCTTCTGTGCTACACTGGAGCGCGTTCTGGCCGACCACAAACAACACTGGTGTCTTCATGTCCAGGAGCGGGTCATCCACATCCTGTAAACCAGCAATATGTGAAAAACTGGCACAAGCAAAGTTTTGTTTTTCAGTTATATTTTAAAAAAAAAAAAAAAAAAAAGAAAGAAGAAGAAGAAGAAGACAGTATTTTTTTCTAACAGTTGAGTAAAACATCAAAGATAAAAACCAGTGCTGAAGCTAGATAATGCTTTAGGTCATACCCCACGTGGCCCATTGACTGTTAGCAGGGGGAAGCCAAGACAGACCACAGCCGTCAAATACTCCATCAGGGACACCTGGAGTCAAAGTTTATTATTAAAATGTATTCTATTGCACACCTTTGACAATAGTGCACTTTTATTAGTGCCATCACATTAAATCACTATGATAAATACATGGTAAAAAGTCTTACATGGCAAGCCATAAGAGCCCCAGCGTTCCAGCCGACCAGGATAATGGGTTTGTGAGGAAAGTGACTGTGAACCTGGTGGTTACATTTATAAAAACATGCAATCAGTGCAGGTACAGACGCACAAACAAAAAAAATAAATAACCATTATATAGCATCTCTAGTTTGGACAGTGATCTGAGTCATTACCTAATAAATACAATTAGAAATGTGCATAATTAAAAATCTGCCACATTCATCTACATGAATTTAACAAAATAAAGATCACAATCACATCGCAGCTATAGTCACTAATGCATCAAATAAAAACCAACATCCTACCTCCATGACCTTGGCCCTGACAGTACCCAACATGTGCTCTAGGCACTGGGTGATGCCAATATTGGCCCCGCTGTTCACATGAGTGTGTATTGGGATGACCTAACACAAAAACAGCTGTTTTAGGCAGTTTTCTGTGACAAAACAGGGAAGAAAAATATTTCTGTAAACACAAAGATTTGATCTGATGGGACATCTGACCTTTCCAAAAAAGGAGAGCTGTGACTGCCAGAATCTCATTCTCCGTGAAGTGGAGAGGGCGGGATTGGTTGGGCTTGATGGTGCAATAAGGATGAGCGGGGATCCTGGAAGCTTGCTCTGCAAGGAGAAAAAAAAAAAAAAAAAAGGATTCAGGGGTCACATGTGCAAAAAGTTAAATGAAAACGTTTTCTGTTGAAAACTGAAAGCGACTGATTTAATTTTACCGGCTTGTTTTGAGACAGAACTCCAACAGCTGGGTCCCATGGCCGTTTCAGTAGCAGTGACAGCGCCTCTGCGCTTGGAGCGCCGGTCTTTGCCGATGACAGCAACATTCTGTCGATCAGCGAGGGCAACTAAGCAGACAGAGGAACGTAACAATGAATCAACAGTCTCATTAATTAATGGCGACCTGTGTTGAGCTTAAAGTCAGTTTTCTGTGTCATGAATGAGGCCCTCACTTATGCTGAACACATAAAATGGAGCAGGTTATACGCCAAGTTTGGGTTGAAAAATGAAAATAAATGAATAAATAAATAAAAAACTAAAAATAAATCACTGCAGATTATCTTTTATACTGCTGGAACTGCAGCTATAAGAATTAACACCAGCAATAGCTCTTCATTCAATAAAATTTATTTCACTTCAATCTGCCTGCAAACGAAAGCAATTTCCAAACTTCCTTTATTAGTCTGTGGGACGGTAATACTTAACGTTTAAATGGATCCTGTTTAAAGTGTCAGCGCTCTAATGTGCAGCCGTCACCGTAGGGAAAAACTAAAAAACACAGCAGCACTGAGAGCTAAAACAATTACCTTGAATTAAAATCTTTATTGTACTGCTTTGAGCACTAAATCACCAAATTAAAAATTTTCTGCAGCATTAATCTTTTGTCTTATTTGCAATAGTGTAGCACTGAACTTTCTAATGTTCTTTATAGATTGTTAAATCACCATTTCACCATCATTATCATTTGAGAACATCTCAGAAGCAGGCTGGAATCATAGAAATTTTGTGCGAAAGAAGAGTAACATGATGCGTGAAACACCCCTTTTATGTGAGCATGTGCAGATCCTGAAGCAAGAAACCTGGCTGATACCCACTGAGCTAGCTAAGGCAAAGAAACCCTGGCTGGGTTGAACTTTGTAGCCTATCCCTCTGGCACAGGCCTAACAGAAAAATGTACATCAGTTCATACTCTTTATTCAATTACGTACCTTGCTTTTGAGAGTCTGCAGCACATCCAGGTATGCAGCAAGCATGGCTAGGCTTAAAGACTCAATTAGAGTGGTGTGTAACCACTGTGTCAGTTTGGTGTCCCAGTTCACACTGGCCAGCGCATGCCGCACCTTCCTCGCACACTTGTCCACAGCTATCCTTCGCAAAATTGGCTCATTGGAAGTCTGTGAGAAACAAGATCACAGAACAATTCAGTCATTTTTACGTCTGAAATATAACCTACAGAACCAGGGATCCCCACTATCACTCAGCTGGCGAGTTCAGATGGTAAGCCCTAAAATTAGTTGTCATATGGTAAAAAACTTTTGTAAATTTCTCCTCTCATGCTTTCAGTTGCTTCTGTGTGAACAGATTATCCATCAGTGCATCACCCGGTAGCTTTCTTCATTTTTGTTTATTAAATTTATTAACCAAAGGAGCAATAGGGCATGAATTTCTCTGGGCAGAACTAGGGACTCAAAACCTAAATCACACACGGGCAAAACATGACCCGAGGGCCAGAGCGAGGCTGCACAACACTTTTAGACACCTGAAGCCCTGAAAGAAAAACTAAAATGAACCCCGCCAAAAAATAAGAATGAAAGGGAGGATTATGTTAACGAAGCTTGGGGAGAATAACTGCAGCAAGTCTGTCCTGCTATTTAGTAAGTCAAACAGGGGGTGCTTCACTACAAACTTTTTGTGATGAACTACAATGTATTACAGATCTTAGCATCCAACCCCCATTGGGCTTGAATGCATCTTTTGCAAATCTCAAACAGCAGTAACTTATCCTCATAACTTAGCTGCAGCCACATATGTAAAACTGAACAGATAATTAAATCAGACATTCATATACAAGTGTGTTTGTTTATGGGCTTCACAAACAGAACAGACTGCATTTAAAAATGTTCTTAATTTATTGATGCAGGAACATATTCTATTATTGCATCAGCTGTGTATATCCATATTTAGATATTAGGCAACAACATATTGGCACAAAGTGCCATTATTATATATATCATTTCAACTGTTAAATCTTTTCCCACAGTCAAACAAAGAAGTTGTGAATAATTCTTAGTACCCTTTAGTACCCAAAACAAACAAACAACAAAAAAGACTTACATTTTCATTGGCCAGACGGGCTAGTCTTTCCGCTTGCAGAGCTTTAATGACCTTGTTGAACAATTTGTTCTGGGCCACTGTCCATCCAGTCCTGAAGCAGAATTATTTCAAAGAGATTTACTGCAAGTGGATAACGTTACATGATAAAAGGTGGAGCATTGAGGTGGTTGCTTACTTGTTTACATGTTCCTCCCAGTCATCAGGGGGCGGCGGACTCTCAGCAACTGTACGAGCAAACAGGACATGCCGCTCGCACTCCTTCATCACACTAAGGGCTTTGTGGTTATCATATAGAAGAACAGGTGTTGGCGTTACAGTTTCCACATCTATTAAAGAATCTGAATCTCTGCAGACAAAGAAAAAAAATACCGCATCACTACAAGTGATTAAAAATGTGCATCAGATTACTAATTTTACCATGGCTAAAGAGAAGCAGCCTAATAGGAGCATTTTTAACTCACAAAACGGGTTCAGGCTGGCGACGTGGGGTAACAAACAGCGTCCTCGTGGGTCGAGCACTGCTGGCATCTGGGTGGGCATTCCATGGTTTGGCATAGCTGTGGTCCAGAAATACTAAATCTAACTCTCTTTCATGGGCTGAGAGCTGGAACAACAAGGATGTGCCCATCTTTCGAGCTGAGGTCTGGAAGTCTTTATCTCCACCACGATGCATCCTCTTCCTGGGCCCCAAAGGGCCCCGGGAAGACCTTAACAACTGGTGCTGATTCAGGACAAACTTGGGAAAGAAGGGAAGAATTGTTTTTGTATTTTATGCAAAATAATCGAAGAATATTATCAAATTTGTCTGCCAAAAAATGACTTTATCTTAAAGTGGTATTGCTAATTTTACAGAAATATTAGTTGTGAAACATAGAAATCACACACACGCCCACGCACACATATGTGGGAGGAAAACTGTGTGTGTGTGTGTGTGTGTGTGTGTGTGAGAGAAGATTTGTATCAATTTTAATATTGAAACTCTTACATCATAAATCCATAAAGTTTGTGGTAGGGCAATAGCTCCAGACAAAGCCTTTAAAGCCCTTTAAGTGTTGACATATCAGAAAGACAACGGAATAACTGAACTACAGTCAGCTCTGTGGAAGCGAGCACATTCAAGGGTCTGCACTTACACAATTTCTAGTTTTTTTATGCATACTGACAATGCGTTGAGCTCCAGGGCTTTACGCTATTTTCCAAATATAACTTATTTATAAGTTATTGATTAAAAAAAACCCAACAACAACAGCCTAAAAAGCCACAAAGCAACAATAAAAGCACTAACAACAACAGCACTACGAGCGATAGCGAAACAGTTTCAGTCCTGGTACAGAGTCAGACTGACGCTTAACACGTTTATACTCTTTAAGCACCACCTATTAGCTTCTACCATGTACTGGATATTATTTTGCCATTATAAACCACATATTGAGTCGCGTGTGGCAAATAACCAAAACATTCCACTTAATACGTGGGTTAAGTGTAATAGGTTCAATATTTATCACAAATACATTCGCAAATTCACCCGCGACTGAAAGCTGCGTAATGACCTAGCATGCTAGCATAATCATAGCGAGCTACAAGCTAAGCAAATGGTGTACCGCTCATTACCTCTTACTTTGATCACTCCATGTTGTCCGCGACGGCTTCAGCTCCTGCTTCGAGCAAAGCAAATATAAGAACGGCGTATTTACCGGGCAATGAAAAAGGTTATATTAAACATAAACATTTAGCTCGTAAAAGCCACTTCCTTTTGTTCGCTTCGTTGCCTTGTTAGGCTCCGCGCCCTCCCTTTCTAGGCCCTAAATTCAAGCGGCTCAGTCAGGCCTGCTGTTTCTACCAAACTGGCAACCCTGATCGTGGCGCGTCAGACAGAGAATGACGCAAAATATGGACTGGATTGATAAAAGTTTGGATTATTATCGGTCCCCCAGAAATAAAATACACGATTTAATGACATGAAATGTGCGTAACTGTAACTTGTTAAAAATGAATCCTACCATTTCATATATATATATATATATATATATATATATATATATATATATATATATATATCTTGGAAATGGTAGGATTCATTTTTAACAAGTTACAGTTACGCACAGTTATTGGTCCAACTACCGACCAATAACCTGCCTCAGTACTACATGGAAGCTCCTGTCAGGCATCATATCGGCTAAGATGAACAGGCACATGGGTCAATACATGAGCGGGACACAGAAAGGAATTGGCAAGAATACCAGAGGCGCAAAACACCAGCTACTGGTAGACAGAGCAATCAGCCGAGACTGCAAGACCAGACTGACCAACCTGTGCACTGCCTGGATTGATTACAAGAAGGCCTATGACTCAATGCCCCACAGCTGGATACTGGAATGCCTAGAATTGTACAAGATCAATGGGACCCTAAGAGCCTTCATCAGGAACTCAATGGGGATGTGGCGTACAACACTAGAGGCCAACTCCAAGCCCATAGCACAAGTCACCATCAAGTGCGGGATCTACCAAGGAGATGCTCTGTCCCCACTGCTGCTCTGCATAGGCCTGAATAGGGCTGAACGATATATCGCATTTGCGATAATATCGCGACATGATCAAGTGCAATTTTCTAACCGCAAAGGCTGCGATTATACTCTGGACATGTCCAAATTCATGGGCTGCATCCTCCTGAGGCCGCATTTGTAGACCGATTACGTCACAGCGATGCGCCGAAGGCTGTCCAAATTACTACCATATCCCAGAATTCATAGCGCGGCCCAGCCAAACTCCAGTTTCCAACAATGGCGGCCGCTACTAAGTTTTAAAATTACTCATACTAATCTTTCTGGGTCACAAAATAAACTTTTAACATATTTTCAGGCGAGAAAGTAGTTGTGTAAACATCAAATATCTGCTCGGTTTATCAAGATATCCCATATTTGCAAAAGTGCTTCGACGTTTTCAGAGGCGTCTGCTACCCACCAGCTCGACAGCTAGCCGGGAGCTCGAGGGTTACTGATGCGGCCGAGAGCGGCACAACTCCCGGCACATCATTTTCAGATCACCGCGGAGTTTCGCTGCTCGGGTTAAACGTAATATATAAGTCACTTAGACAACCTAAAAATGTTATTGTTGGGCTTTTTTCAGTGTTTTGTTTGTTCGTGAGTAAATCGGTTTGGCTGAGATTAAAGTTATTAGATTAGATAAAATAAAACTTTATTAATCCCCCGGGTGGGTTCCTCCTTGGTTTTCACACAGCTGACTAAACGTCAAACAGAAAACTTATTAAACAGAAGTATGAGACAGTCGAGAATTTACACCAGTGTCTGGTTATATTTTAGATAGCAAGAAGCAGACGGCCGAGTTTATTAAACTCCACCGAGACAGCGGTGACGCTAATCAGAAGGCTAGACCGTCCAATTTCACGCCTTTAAATTTTAAAGGCGTGTTTGTGTGTGTGTTTATACAATTGCTATTATGTTTGCACTTTATGTGTAATGTTACTGACTGCAGAGATCAGTAAGATGTGTGTATTTTTTATTTATTAGTTTTATTTATTTAATATTATTTTTTAATTGAATGACTGTCTAGTAGTTCACAGATGTCGAAAAACTGAGTGTGGTAAAGCCACTGATTTTGTTTATGTATATTTCTGCAATCTGCACATTGTACTGACTTTCATTTTAATGTTTACACCAGGGTTCCTTGTCAGCACTTTATGCTCAGATGTTTGTAAGCTAAAAATAAACTATTGTGTATGTTCAAATATACTGTTGTGATTGAAGAAGTTAAATAAAAATGTCAGTCATCAATTCATGCATCACCTCATGTCATCATAACAGAGGTCTGTCTTCCAGGAAAGAACAGTTTAAAATTAATGTAATATAGTATTGGCCATACTATATGATGTATTGCTTGTCTTTGTTTAATAATACAGAAGACAAAGACCTTAAAAAATAATCGCATATCGCATCGCAATCGCAATATTGGGGCAAAAAATCGCAATTAGATTATTTTCCATAATCGTTCAGCCCTAGGCCTGAACCCCCTCAGTGAGATCATTAACAAGACTGGCTACGGATACCGACTACGGAACGGAGCAGTTGTCAGCCACCTCCTGTACATGGATGACATCAAGCTGTATGCCAAGAGTGAACGAGACATCGATTCACTGATCCACACTACCAGGCTATACAGCAATGACATTGGAATGTCGTTCGGACTGGAGAAGTGTAGTCGGATGGTAACAAAGAGAGGGAAGGTAGTCAGAACTGAGGGGATTGAACTACCAGAAGGCAACATTGCAGACATAGAGGACAGTTACAAGTACTTGGGGATTCCGCAGGCGAATGGGAACCATGAAGAGGCCGCTAGAAAAGCTGCAACCACCAAGTACCTGCAGAGGGTCAGGCAAGTCCTGAGGAGTCAGCTGAATGGTAAGAACAAGATCCGGGCCATCAACACGTACGCCCTGCCCGTGATCAGGTACCCTGCTGGGGTAATAGGCTGGCCAAAGGAGGAGATAGAAGCCACTGACATAAAGACAAGAAAGCTCCTTACCATGCATGGAGGGTTTCACCCCAAGTCCAGCACCCTGAGGCTGTACGCTAAGCGGAAGGAAGGGGGCCAGGGACTGGTGAGTGTCAGCACCACAGTCCAGGATGAGACAAGGAACATCCAAGAATACATTGAGAAGATGGCCCCAACTGACCGAGTGCTCAGTGAATACCTCAGGCAGCAGAAACCCAAGAAAGAGGAGGGAGACGAGGAACCATCATGGAAGGACAGGCCCCTGCACGGTATGTACCACCGGCAGATAGAGGAGGTGGCTGATATCCAGAAATCCTACCAGTGTCTGGACAAAGCTGGACTGAAAGACAGCACAGAGGCACTAATCATGGTAGCACAAGAACAAGCTCTGAGCACAAGATCCATAGAGGCTGGGGTCTATCACACCAGGCAAGACCCCAGGTGCAGGCTGTGTAAAGATGCCCCAGAGACAATCCAGCACATAACAGCAGGGTGCAAGATGCTAGCAGGCAAGGCATACATGGAACGCCATAACCAAGTGGCCGGCATAGTGTACAGGAACATCTGTGCCGAGTACAACCTGGAAGTCCCGAGGTCAAAATGGGAGATGCCCCCAAGGGTGGTGGAGAATGACGAGCTAAGATTCTGTGGGACTTCCAGATACAGACGGACAAAATGGTGGTGGCTAACCAACCGGACATAGTGGTGGTAGACAAACAGAAGAAGACGGCCGTAGTGATCGATGTAGCCGTTCCGAATGACAGCAATATCAGGAAGAAGGAACACGAGAAGCTGGAGAAATACCAAGGGCTCAGAGAAGAGCTTGAGAGGATGTGGAGGGTGAAGGTAACGGTGGTCCCCGTGGTAATCGGAGCACTAGGTGCGGTGACTCCCAAGCTAGGCGAGTGGCTCCAGCAGATCCCGGGAACAACATCGGAGATCTCTGTCCAGAAGAGCGCAGTCCTGGGAACAGCTAAGATACTGCGCAGGACCCTCAAGCTCCCAGGCCTCTGGTAGAGGACCCGAGCTTGAAGGATAAACCGCCTGCATGGGCGTGCTGGGTGTTTATATATATATATATATATATATATATTAGGGGTGCAACGATACACAAAATTCACGGTTCGGTTCGATACTTTGGTGTCACGGTTCGATATTTTTTCGATACAAAAAAAATGTTCATGCCTTTTTAATTTGTCATTTATTAAAATTATAAATATATATTTTAACTCAAAAGTACAGTTTTTAAATTTAACCCTAACCCTTGTGCGCGTTTTTTATTTTGACAGCGAATGCGCACCTGCGGACCACTTATGTGCAGCCCTGGTTATTTAGCTCGTCATATTGCAGCCACAGAAATTCTTTTGTCCATGAAACCATAAAGCTGCACTTTCTTTTTGCCTTATAGTCTGATTTGTTATAACTTCTCCGTTTTGCGGTAAGCTTTTCTTTGGCTGTCACTTCTTCACCCTGACCTGTCTTATTTGGCTCAGCAGAACTAAAATATATATCCTGCTGCTTTTACACACGGACTCACACAATGCTCAGCGATGCTCTGCGCGATCAACCTCTTACATGTTTAAGCTGCGGAAGATTTCACTTGTCATGTTTGCATAGTAAGCTAACGATTAATAAGACGATGTCAGAGGAATTGGTGCACAAATTATCATCACTCACCAATCAGTGCTGTCGCTCTCTATACACCGTTCGCATGATTGCAAAGTGAAAGCAAAAAAACAAGCGCAAATTCAAACGCGATTTCAATATGTCACATATTGACAGTGGCTCACCGATGCCAATGACATAATTACCCAGCTACATTTCTGAAAGAATGCAAAAGCATTGACATATATTTTTCCTTCCTACAATAGCCGACGGGCAGGGTAGCCCATCTGAAAAAAATCGCTAGCCCCAGGACGTCGGGCTAGCGATTTTGCGAGCGCTGTATCTGATTGAGGAATCACTCATCTTTGGAAAAGAGAGTTTATTACAGAGAAATGTCTCTTTCCAAAATAAAAGCTATACTATCCGCTTCTTCTGGGCTATATTCTCAGCAGCATAAGGAGAATCACGTGCTAACAGCTGTCTAAATGACTCGGCTAAAGTTAGTAGCATGCTTGTTGTTTTTGTCTTTGCACTAGGATGATGTCGGCGTAAATGTGCAGTCATATTCGTTGTGTTCCCACTAGTGCTTTCAGGTTAATCTCGTTGAAATGACCTTAACGCCACAACACGGCAAATCTCCGTTAACTAGCTACCGCCGATCGCCCGTGCATGGGGCTAGACGGCCAACACGTTAACGAGCTAACTGCGCTAACACACTAGTTCCCACCCATGTAATTAAGCATTGCGCGGCACATCCAACATACTGTTTTACTTTAGTCCATGACTTGCTTACCTTCAGGGTCATACGTCACATGAAAACCAAAATAATTCCAAACGCCAGATCTGAATGAGGGTGGGGGAGGTCCATCTTGCAAGGAGAGCTTAACTTCTGTCTTGCTAGCTTGCCCTGCGCTCTTCCTTCTGACTATGCTGTCTGTGTTGAGCGCTCAGTGGATCTGCGCTCGACAGTGCAGCCTAGGCGGAGTAGTCGAACACAGATTCACTGAGCGCTCAACACAGACAGCATCGTCAGAAGGAAAGTTTATAAAATCAATTACAAATGTTGTATTGTTCGATACATATGCGTACCGAACCGAAAGCACTGTATCGAACGGTTCAATATCGATACGAATATCGTTGCACCCCTAATATATATATATATATATATATATATATATATATATATATATATATATATATATATATATATATATATTTCATGACTTTCATTCTTCAAAGGTTGATTCTGTTCATCTGGACATAGCGTATTGAGTGGGAGAAACGTTTCGTCACTCATCCAAATGACTTCTTCAGTCTCAGCTGACTGCAGGTTTCTCCAATCTTATCGTACATTTGCATATTGACTGAAATCAGCACCACTGAATGAACAATGTGCTGGGAGGTCAGTTCCTTCATCATGATTATGCAAATTCTCATGACCATTGATCAACAACCACTGATCAATGGCCATGAGTACTATTCTCAGAGAGTTGGGGAATGGCTGCAATCACAGCATTGCAAGATGGTGAAAGATGTACCCGTAGGCCCCCTCCTCGATTCAGAGATGGTCTTTCCCTTTTCACGTAAACAGCCTCCTTGACTCCGCTCAAACCGGCGATCCCCCCTGTCCAGGATGTGTACATCCTCATCATTGAAAGAGGTAATGTAATGATGCGATTTGCTCTAAGGAATTTCCCTGCCACCCGTCTGCACACCCCCTATCCCTTGCTAAATTCTTTTTTAAAAAACTGTAAATAACAAGAAAAATACAATTAGTAACCGACTTTCACTTTCAGAACTCCAAATCGGTGAATGATGACAGTGACAGTAACACCGGATCCTGTTCCGTTTCAGCTTTTCATTAAACCAATAATAAAGCCACTGTTTCAGTGTAAAAACTACAATTAATTAAATACAAGAGAAATGAACCGGTTTCAGGGGAAGGAAAAAATCTATAAATGTTCCTATTGTGTGTTAAACAACTGACATGCTCCATGACCTCACAATTCCCTACAAAAGTGAGTTCTTCTTTTTACGTGTACACACGTCAGGTTTCAAATTGCAGCCATGCAGGCGGTTGTTGTCTTATAATGCTTTAATGCTCCTATAACACTGGGGCCACTTTGGACTTTACACATCTGCTCCAGACACATCCGCCACCAGACACAGCCTTGCAAGGCTGTCCTATGTTGGTAATAATTAATTAATAATTCTAATAAAAGTGAGCACAAAAGAGAGGAAAACACCCTGCAATGAGCTGAAACATTAACTTATTTGTTCCTGCTTAAAACAGATTATTATTATTATTATTATTTGGTTTTCATATGTACCTGTTTTCAGAGATATTAACTTTAATAAAAGGAAATTAACTAGACAGGGCAACACGGTGGCAAGGTGGTTAGCCTTGTTGAAGCAAGAAGGTCCTGAGTTCAGTTCCACCATCAGGGGTCTTTCTGTGTGGACTTCCCATAGTCCAAAGACCTGCAGTTAGTGGTTAATTGGAAACTCTAAATTGTCCATAGGTGTGAATGTGAGTGCGAATGGTTGTCTGTGTCCCTGCGACAGACTAGTGACCTGGCTAAGGTGTACCCTGCCTTTTGCCCTAAAACAGCTGGGATAGTGCGACCCTGAAAAAGGATAAGTGGAAGTGAATATATGGATATAATTCTTTTCTGTCTCTCTTTTTTGTCATATTTTTCAAGGAACCTATTTTTGAGAACAGCATAATAAAAATGAAAATTCTGTTTTTGGTGTGCCACTCCAATATTTTTAGTGTCCCCTATATGGCCACCGTGAAGCCAGTGTGAATGTGCATTAAACCTACATTCTTTTTAAAAGCCAAAATGGAGCAATAAGTTGCAAAAATACTAATAAGCCTACAAAAGTTTACAGAAAACGACCCTTGCTTTTTACCTCATTATAAATGTTCTCGATATGGTCTCAGTCACTAATTTTGAGTAACAAGTCTGTTTTATGACTTGTATTCAGTCTAAGTTACAGAAAGGACGGTTTGAGGCATAGATTATACAATAAAGGCATAGATCATATCACTAATAAAGGTATTCTCAAGGGTTGGATAACTGCCAAAAACAAGAGGCTCCTGGTGATTTTTAAAAAAAATAATTTTGGGTTCAGATTAAGATTTGGGAAAACCAACAAATCAGAAAGGAAGGAAATCAATGAGGAAAATATGTTTTGGTAGCAGGCTGACTAGGGATGACAGCTTTCAATTAAAATCATGTGTAACATTTTACAAGACTGAAGTCACATGTCGTTTAATTTTCTGTTCTTTTCTAACAATAACCTGTCATAGCTTGGTTGTATTTGGAGCTGAAAGTGTGCTGCAGTGACATGCCTTTATAAAAACTGCCACAGCAATATTTATTTGTGTTGCAACTATAACGTTCATAATTGTAATTTGATTACTTAATCTATCCTCCTGTCCAGGTGAGATCGCGTTTAAAATATAAAAAGCTCAAAAGTATTTCATATAATATCAGTGTGCAGTGTCCAAAACCAATGGCTGACACCACTATGTCCATCTACTTGCTCTCTGACCATCACAACCAGCTTTACATAGTTTCTGTTGTAATTTAACTATTCTTCTAATAATGTTTTAATATTAAAACTTCACCACACACGCGCACAAGTTACGAGAACTACTGCTCCAAGCAACTTCATCCCCTCGATGCTGGAATTTCTTTTGCATCCGTAAAACACCCACCAAGTGTGAAGCAGCTTAGTCTACTATTATCTGATCCCTGCTGGGTTAGAGTTGGCAAAGGTACAGACATTCTTTTTTAAGTAGAAGTACAGCTACATAATTAAAAAATGCTCAAAAAGCTCAAATACTGATTCAACTTCTTACTCAAGTAAAACTGAAAAAGTACAGGCTCTGAAATCTCAAAATAATACATTAAAAGCAGCTCTTTGTTGGGCATTTCCATCTGTGCAAAGGACTTCATGCTATTCAATATAACACAATATTAGAATTGTATTAGAACTCTAGTTCAATTGAATTTCTAATTCTAATGCATTAAATCACCTTGAACACAAACAAAGAAAACTAAAAACTTAAAAAAAACCCTCTATTTTAAGTTGCCTAAATTTTAGAAGGTGACTTTGCCTCCACACGTAAACAGAAAAGTGAGTATAGTCAGGGGTTAAAGTGGGATTCGGCAGATGGGGGTTTTAGTGATCATGCGTGGGGAAAAGAATCACAACTCACAATAATTTCCATGAACTCTAGTAGATTTTCTTTGTGAAAATCTACACTGATCTACACTGCTGAGGTTTACTCCTCTTTATGAATTTGCAGAGCTGAATTAAACAACATATTGCCAGGTGTGCTGTTTATACTTTTAAAAAAATCTTTAAACCAGAAAAAAACCCATAACTTCACATCATATACAGATACATATACAGCAATAGAAAGTAGAGATATTTGTGTAAAAATGTAGGGAATATAAGTGAAAAGTTTTCAGAATAAATAATAATACTATTAATACTCAGAAATATTAACTAATAAATACTCAAGTAAAGCAAAGGTACTTGAAAAGTCTCCCAAAGTATAATAATGATGTGTTTTTCCTTTAATAATTCCCACGTCTGTTATTTGGTGAGTGACAGATTGCCAGATCTCTGCCTGTGGAACTGAAGGTTGAGATGCCTGAGCTGAAAAAGTGACTGAGAGTTGGTTTCATATGAATTCTTGTTCAAGAATCTAAAACGACTAACAGGCATTTTGAAAAATGGCACGAAAGTGATATGAAAGGCATCATTTATATGAAACACCCATCTTCAGACTTCCAGAACGCCATAAAAAACAAATCACTTCAATACTGCACTAAAAACTGGACACCGTATTGTTGGTTCGTCTTTCTTATGCACTACATATTCACATGCCTCTGGGTCAAACACTGACACACAGTCATCAGGGAACCGTTGTGGGGTGGCACACCTGTGATAACGCAAAAGACACACAGTTAACAGTGCATCATGTAAAGTCAAATATAATTGATTTTTCCATCTATTTAAATACCAGTAATTTAATGTGAACACTCAGGCACGGCAACATGCAAGTACAGTCCCAACAATTAGCTCTCCATCTAGATCCCACTGCATGCCAATTGTTATTGTCATCCTTACAATGGGTTGATAGATAGATAGATATTATTCTGGCACAGTTCCTATTGAACTAAAAAAATGTGAGTGTATGTTTATCTCTGTCTGTTATTTCTGTTTTTTTCTTACCAGGTTCTAATTTTTTTGTTGATGCACTCACTATTTGTCAGTGACAGCAGAGCGCACAGCGGCAGAGCCAAATATTTCTTCAGAGGAAAGCAAACATTGCAGTTTGATTAGGCACCATCTAAGTAATTACTTCTGTACATTTAATTACCAGTAAACATTAAGTTTTATAAAATTGCTGCTTATTGCCATAATTTATATAATTTTAGCCTGTCAGAAATGTACAAAACAACTGTTAACTATAACAAAAATGAAACTCACCATCCTGGAAGTCAGATTTGATAGAGCTGAAAAGCAACAGTCTGAGCAACAATTGACTGTTCCTTTTAGACACCTTTGGATGTAGATGTAGATGGGAAGATTCTCTACATACATGTGGAAGAGGTCAAAATGTCTCAAAAAGCAAACAACCAAAATTGGTGCTCGAGAAAGTCGTTTTTCTATTAGTTTGTACTCATTTTAAGAATTAGTTAAACAGTCAAATCAACAAATATTCAGATCTTCTTTATTTCTTTTAAATCTGAGAAATAACTTGATATGCCAAGTTTAAACAAACACAGTTTGCATGCAAGCGTACAAGCTTACTGGAAGTTACGGGCAGTAGGATAGACCACCCCTCCCTTGTGTTTAACTTCAAAGGTCAGGCAGCATTTTTTGGAAAATGATTTAGTTCTTTCTTCAAGGTAAATAGATATTCAGTTCTGATATCACATGATGAGTTGTCACTGTGCTTTACTATTACAGGTATGTTTTGTTTCCAGTGAGGGACTATCAAAATAAGACAGGAAGTAATTAAAACATGAAAACACTGAACACTTAGACAGAGACTTCACCACGCAACACGGAGGAGGCAAGAAAAGTGATAATTGAAGAGACGCACAGACATCTGCATGAACACAATTACAATACATTAGCCTAGACAAGAAAGGATAAACACTGAGGGAGGAATAAACTAAAGGAAGAGAACTAAATACACTAAATGTAAAACCCCAACCAAACCACAAAACAAAGAGATAATACAAATAAATAAAGCCTCGAAGTCCAACAACCTCTCCACACAGGGTCAGAGACCCAGAACCATGACACTGAGTACTCAGATTGGGTGAAAATGTCTTAATCCCATTTTCCGCATTATAGCAAGCTGACAGTGTAGCTTAATATGTGTTTGAATAAACTAACTGGGACTGAAGATAAACACCAAGAACAAATAAATCAGAGCTTCATGAGACATCTCATCTCATAGCTGAAGGGATGGTGTATTTGGTGACAGAGTGAGAGATCTCTGTCTTGGACTTTGGAGCTGGGGTGGAAATGGAAGTTGGGATAGCTGAGTCAAAAAAAGTGTCAGAGAGTTGTTGAAGAAGTGGGTATAAGACAAACTCAGACAGGCGATAGCAGTCATGACTAAATAAAAAGAATCACCACCAACATTTTTCTTTTAATAATTTCATTTAGTTGTTTTTGCATTCAGTGGTACTCACCAAAGACATATTTATGGATTTTTATTCAAGACTCTAAATATTGATTGAATCACTTTCCCGTTGCAGCAAAAATTGGGCATAGTTCTGTTGGGTTATCTCTCTTGTGCACTACATATTCACATCTCTTTGAGTCAAACACTGACACACAGTCGTCGGGGAACTGTCGTGGGGTGGCATACCTGTGACAATAAAGTAAAGTTAACACAGTTAACAGTGTATTATGTAAAGTCGAGATGACTAATGTTTTCCTCCACTTAAATAACAGTAATAAATGTACTTACGCAGCACAGCATCCTTGGCAAGTACAGTCCCAGCATTTACTGTTTCTCCATTTAGATCCCACTGCATGCCATGTCTCATCCATATCATCCTTACAATGGGTCATACCTATGAGTGAAAAAAAGATCATGAACATTTTTCAATGTTTATGTGTGTGCACAAAGAATATACTTTATGTCTTTCAGTATGTATTATTCCTTTTTTCTCACCATATGTCTGAGGCTTAACAAAGCACTGACTATTTGTCAGTGACAGCAGAGCGCACAGCAGCAGAGCCAGAGCCAAGTATTTCTTTGGGGGGAAAATTGCAGTTTGATTAGGCACCATCAAAGTACTTATGTATATTTAATTACCAGTAAACATCACACTTGATAATAATGTTGTCATTACTTTAGCCTGTCAAAATCAGCCGTTAACTGAGTTTCTTCTGAACTGGCAAAAATAAAACTCACCATTGTGGAAGTCTGATTTGTCAGATCTGAAGAGTTTTGAAGAGTGAATATTGTGTTTCTAATGCAGGGCGCTTTCCTTTTAACAACTGCATGTACAATGACCTTTGGAAGTAAACAACTGGTGGTTTTGCCATATAAATGTGACGTAAAGACAGCTTCAACTCAAATGTCAGTATTCTCTAATGATAAGTGGCTGTAAGCCGGTTGAATTTAGAGATAAAAGTAAGTCATACCTGTTGCAGTGGAACAATGAGATGTAGTCTGCAACTGAATATGGTAGTATAGCAAAATACAACACAAACAAAACAATTGAGATTCAGGGGGAAAAATATGTAATTCACGGTCTGTGAAGCAAAGGTTTATATCTAGGCTGCATTGGATATAGTTTGTCAATATTTCTAATCAGATGAAAAAAAATGTTAAATGAGCTGAAATACACCAAATCATTGTCCTGAAAGCCAAAGTGCAGAACTGTTGAAAGCTGAAAAGAAGAAGTTTTAAAGTTGGAAATAGCTGAACATCTTTAAAGGTACATAAGAAAAAGCTGATTAATGACAAAAGAAAATTTAAAGTAACAAAAAAAATTCTGGATGAATACTGAAAGCTCATATTCTTTAGATCACTTGAGTGGAATTATGGATTTCAAATGTCTAACCTCAAGAATCTCTGCCTGTGGAACTGAATGTTGAGATGCCTGAGCTGAAAAAGTGACTGAGAGTTGGTTTCATATGAATTCTTGTTCAAGAATCTAAAACGACTAACAGGCATTTTGAAAAATGGCACGAAAGTGATATGAAAGGCATCATTTATATGAAACACCCATCTTCAGACTTCCAGAACGCCATAAAAAACAAATCACTTCAATACTGCACTAAAAACTGGACACCGTATTGTTGGTTCGTCTTTCTTATGCACTACATATTCACATGCCTCTGGGTCAAACACTGACACACAGTCATCAGGGAACCGTTGTGGGGTGGCACACCTGTGATAACGCAAAAGACACACAGTTAACAGTGCATCATGTAAAGTCAAATATAATTGATTTTTCCATCTATTTAAATACCAGTAATTTAATGTGAACACTCAGGCACGGCAACATGCAAGTACAGTCCCAACAATTAGCTCTCCATCTAGATCCCACTGCATGCCAATTGTTATTGTCATCCTTACAATGGGTTGATAGATAGATAGATATTATTCTGGCACAGTTCCTATTGAACTAAAAAAATGTGAGTGTATGTTTATCTCTGTCTGTTATTTCTGTTTTTTTCTTACCAGGTTCTAATTTTTTTGTTGATGCATTCACTATTTGTCAGTGACAGCAGAGCGCACAGCAGCAGAGCCAAATATTTCTTCAGAGGAAAGCAAACATTGCAGTTTGATTAGGCACCATCTAAGTAATTACTTCTGTACATTTAATTACCAGTAAACATTAAGTTTTATAAAATTGCTGCTTATTGCCATAATTTATATAATTTTAGCCTGTCAGAAATGTACAAAACAACTGTTAACTATAACAAAAATGAAACTCACCATCCTGGAAGTCAGATTTGATAGAGCTGAAAAGCAACAGTCTGAGCAACAATTGACTGTTCCTTTTAGACACCTTTGGATGTAGATGTAGATGGGAAGATTCGCTACATACATGTGGAAGAGGTCAAAATGTCTCAAAAAGCAAACAACCAAAATTGGTGCTCGAGAAAGTCGTTTTTCTATTAGTTTGTACTCATTTTAAGAATTAGTTAAACAGTCAAATCAACAAATATTCAGATCTTCTTTATTTCTTTTAAATCTGAGAAATAACTTGATATGCCAAGTTTAAACAAACACAGTTTGCATGCAAGCGTACAAGCTTACTGGAAGTTACGGGCAGTAGGATAGACCACCCCTCCCTTGTGTTTAATTTCAAAGGTCAGGCAGCATTTTTTGGAAAATGATTTAGTTCTTTCTTCAAGGTAAATAGATATTCAGTTCTGATATCACATGATGAGTTGTCACTGTGCTTTACTATTACAGGTATGTTTTGTTTCCAGTGAGGGACTATCAAAATAAGACAGGAAGTAATTAAAACATGAAAACACTGAACACTTAGACAGAGACTTCACCACGCAACACGGAGGAGGCAAGAAAAGTGATAATTGAAGAGACGCACAGACATCTGCATGAACACAATTACAATACATTAGCCTAGACAAGAAAGGATAAACACTGAGGGAGGAATAAACTAAAGGAAGAGAACTAAATACACTAAATGTAAAACCCCAACCAAACCACAAAACAAAGAGATAATACAAATAAATAAAGCCTCGAAGTCCAACAACCTCTCCACACAGGGTCAGAGACCCAGAACCATGACACTGAGTACTCAGATTGGGTGAAAATGTCTTAATCCCATTTTCCGCATTATAGCAAGCTGACAGTGTAGCTTAATATGTGTTTGAATAAACTAACTGGGACTGAAGATAAACACCAAGAACAAATAAATCAGAGCTTCATGAGACATCTCATCTCATAGCTGAAGGGATGGTGTATTTGGTGACAGAGTGAGAGATCTCTGTCTTGGACTTTGGAGCTGGGGTGGAAATGGAAGTTGGGATAGCTGAGTCAAAAAAAGTGTCAGAGAGTTGTTGAAGAAGTGGGTATAAGACAAACTCAGACAGGCGATAGCAGTCATGACTAAATAAAAAGAATCACCACCAACATTTTTCTTTTAATAATTTCATTTAGTTGTTTTTGCATTCAGTGGTACTCACCAAAGACATATTTATGGATTTTTATTCAAGAGTCTAAATATTGATTGAATCACTTTCCCGTTGCAGCAAAAATTGGGCATAGTTCTGTTGGGTTATCTCTCTTGTGCACTACATATTCACATCTCTTTGAGTCAAACACTGACACACAGTCGTCGGGGAACTGTCGTGGGGTGGCATACCTGTGACAATAAAGTAAAGTTAACACAGTTAACAGTGTATTATGTAAAGTCGAGATGACTAATGTTTTCCTCCACTTAAATAACAGTAATAAATGTACTTACGCAGCACAGCATCCTTGGCAAGTACAGTCCCAGCATTTACTGTTTCTCCATTTAGATCCCACTGCATGCCATGTCTCATCCATATCATCCTTACAATGGGTCATACCTATGAGTGAAAAAAAGATCATGAACATTTTTCAATGTTTATGTGTGTGCACAAAGAATATACTTTATGTCTTTCAGTATGTATTATTCCTTTTTTCTCACCATATGTCTGAGGCTTAACAAAGCACTGACTATTTGTCAGTGACAGCAGAGCGCACAGCAGCAGA
Organism: Rhamphochromis longiceps; assembly: GCF_057381845.1. Taxonomy (NCBI): domain Eukaryota; kingdom Metazoa; phylum Chordata; class Actinopteri; order Cichliformes; family Cichlidae; genus Rhamphochromis; species Rhamphochromis longiceps. The sequence goes on along the minus strand of NC_140568.1, from coordinate 10,359,129 downwards.
GCCAGAGCCAAGTATTTCTTTGGGGGGAAAATTGCAGTTTGATTAGGCACCATCAAAGTACTTATGTATATTTAATTACCAGTAAACATCACACTTGATAATAATGTTGTCATTACTTTAGCCTGTCAAAATCAGCCGTTAACTGAGTTTCTTCTGAACTGGCAAAAATAAAACTCACCATTGTGGAAGTCTGATTTGTCAGATCTGAAGAGTTTTGAAGAGTGAATATTGTGTTTCTAATGCAGGGCGCTTTCCTTTTAACAACTGCATGTACAATGACCTTTGGAAGTAAACAACTGGTGGTTTTGCCATATAAATGTGACGTAAAGACAGCTTCAACTCAAATGTCAGTATTCTCTAATGATAAGTGGCTGTAAGCCGGTTGAATTTAGAGATAAAAGTAAGTCATACCTGTTGCAGTGGAACAATGAGATGTAGTCTGCAACTGAATATGGTAGTATAGCAAAATACAACACAAACAAAACAATTGAGATTCAGGGGGAAAAATATGTAATTCACGGTCTGTGAAGCAAAGGTTTATATCTAGGCTGCATTGGATATAGTTTGTCAATATTTCTAATCAGATGAAAAAAAATGTTAAATGAGCTGAAATACACCAAATCATTGTCCTGAAAGCCAAAGTGCAGAACTGTTGAAAGCTGAAAAGAAGAAGTTTTAAAGTTGGAAATAGCTGAACATCTTTAAAGGTACATAAGAAAAAGCTGATTAATGACAAAAGAAAATTTAAAGTAACAAAAAAAATTCTGGATGAATACTGAAAGCTCATATTCTTTAGATCACTTGAGTGGAATTATGGATTTCAAATGTCTAAACTCAAGAATCTCAAGTGAAGTTAAAGCTAACTGTTACCATCAATGTTGGTCCTTTGGTGTATTTGTAATGGCTTCCAATGTGACACAGACATCCAAAAGGTTGTGATTCAGTTGGGGTAAGTAAAAGTTAGTAGTGTGTAGGTAACATCTGTGCAGCTCACTGATGTTTTGGAGCCCACAAGGGGTCAGCATTCAGCAACAACGGCAACAGTCTTCGTGTCTTCATGCATAAGCCATTAGCAACATCTAATCTACTGTCACGGTAACTATCTCTTCAAGTTTGATGAATGAACTTTGTTTATGGAAATCAGAAATTGGTCTACACGGTCTTCACAGTTATGCAGATGTCACCTAAATGTGTTGCTAGTTTTACTTCTTCTCCTTAATGTTATCTTTCTTTCTTGTTGTTCACATGATCACATGTGACAGTAACTTTCTCTTTGCATCATGAAACCAAGATAAATTCTTTGCATGTGTCTTCAGCATTATTGGGTTTCTGCAGCTCCTGGTTTTCGTGTGTAATACGTTCCAGCACACAAGGAATCAGACACCATGAACTGATTCCACAATATTTGTGGTCTCTTTATAAAGGGTGAATTATATAAAGGCAGTCACTGATCACCACTAGATGGTGTGATAGGGCAGCAGACTCCAGTATTTGCTCTGCATTGTGTTCTTCGCATCATATTCTAGAAAGGAAGAGAGAGAGAGAGAGAGAGATGAAAAGAGTTAGACTTCTAGGGTTTGTGGATCTTTCTGCTGGATGGCCTTGCCCTTTACAAAAACAGCAAATATCAGTGGGAGGGTGCATGGGGCTCTTCTCATCTCTACATAATACTGTGTTGGAACCACTGATGAGAGGGTCCCAACAACAGTGAGCTCCATAGCACTCGTGCTTTGTCTCTCTCCTCCTCTTCACCCTCTGAGTTAAGCTCGCTGCTCTCTATTGGATCATTGCTTTTTACACTTCAAGGATCCGTGCAGAACTGAAAGAAGTTTCTGCAGGAGGATTAAAACTTTGAAAATAACCGATGCTGGTTTCCTTCATCATCTGATGTTTATGAGACTTTTGGGTTTTTTTCTGGAATAATGCCTTTGTGCTGGAAGAGAAGCTCCTGGTTGCCAGTGGTGTTTGGGACTGCGCTGGTCGTTCTTACTGCTGGTAATGCTGGACCGAATCAGGACAGGAGGCAACCTCAGTCATCCTCGTGCTTTGGAGGCTTTGATCTCTACTTTGTTTTGGATAAGTGAGTGAACTGACAGACATTACCTGATTTTCTATCGATAACTGAGTTCATGATTTTTTTTAAAAATCTAGGAAGAAGCGTTTGTTGACGAAACAATTTGGTGTCTGTCTTTGTTTCTACCTCCACTAAAGTTTCTTCCTACCCTGAAAACTTAAGACAGTTCTCTAGCTAAACATTTTATGCATTGTTATGAAATCATACTTATGCACGAAGTTTAAAATGCATATTTACTTTATGCATAAAAGAATTGTGCTTTTTGTGTCCCCTGCAGCAATAAAATCATGGTTTTGCCAAGTGTTTTTATGATGTCATCATCCCATTTGGTATCATTATGAGTCTGGCGTCATGCAATGCAGGAAAATGGGTTAATGATGCAATGTTTTCATTATTGTGATTGTTGCTCCATTTAACTGTCAGCTGCAGTCACAGTGCTGTGTTTGGTGTACATACGTACCTCATTAGCCAGTGAAAAGCTTGTCTTGATAATTATGTTTCTTCATATTCTCAGATTTTCAAATTCTGTGTATCTTAGGGAGTCATTGTGATAAAGTTATTTGGACACAGGTCATGATTTAGAATCCATTTCCCTGTTTATCTAAGCTCAGTTTGAGTTATCTTTGTTTTTCATTCAGCAGTGCAGCAAAGACAGCTGTACAAATCTGCAAAGTGGCACGAACCTCCCACAATAATCTATCACAATTACAGTTGACAGTCTTTTGGAGGGGGCATGTCGTGGACTCTTTTCATTTTGCAGGTTTCTGCAGGCAGCACATGATACATTGATAAGTTAAACCTGAATTTTGATGCTCTGCAAATTTAGAATTTTCCCAACTAATCCTTTTAGGGTAATAACTAATAATATTTAAGGTAAATCAGCACATAGCCTCTCTAGAACCGATGCTTAAATTGCTCAGGGAGTTGCCTTTGGACTATAGCAGAGTACTTACCTTCTGACATTTGTATTTTTAAATCCTGGTTTCAAACGACTTGTTTTTATTATAATATCACCACATGCCAAACTTCTTGGCCAACTAGGCCAAGAAAAAAAAAAGATCCAACTCATTAAACCACTCTTTTTTTATTTGGAGTTTTTAATTGGTGGATTTTTCTGTAGCTCCATTGTTTAGAGAGTCTCTACATGCAGAGGCAGAGAGAGATTTTCCAGTTGTCCTACAGTACTTCTCAGTGCCAAGTCCAGGCACATGCTGCTATTTCTTAGAGGAAAAATCAGGCACTTATGCAGGAGTGAGCAACTGTTTGCATTAGCCATGTTTCAAAGACACAGGTTTACAGGTGCACCCTGGCAGTATTTGTTGTCGGGCATTAGCTGTTCCTTTAAATTTCTGTCTCCTCTCCAGGTGGGACTTCACTTTGCCTCTTAGCTGCGATGTCCTCCACCTGCCCTCACTGTCTTCTCACAGTATCTGCCTGATCTCTCTTCTCCTCTTCTCTCTTTTCCCGATGTCTGCGCTGCCTTTCTCCACTTGGTCCAGATGTTCCAGTGTTTCAGCCTGTTGGCTCAGATGTTTGTGCTGGGACTTGTGTCATGGTGACAATGGAAAAATACGTGTGTTATGAAAACACAATTTCACTGAAAGCCGTGATAAAAATCAGCAGTGACACATTCAAAAGACATCTAGGCTCACAAAATGTCGGCGTTATCAGCCAAAAAAACTGTAGCTGTGTACTGATATTGATACAGATAATTGAATAATGAGATAACTATACAAAACAGCTTCTCTGCTAAATCATTTAATCCCTCCCTGATCTCCTGATTTTTATTTCCTGACAAAAAACAGAGTGGGATTTGGCTAACTTTGCTGTGGCATTTGCTATGCAATCAAGAAAAACGTTAAGTAAAAACTGTGACAGTAAAGAGAGAACAAAGTTCAAGATGATTAAACAGAAACACTGATCAGCTGTTATTATGCAGCAGGGTTAACGAAGCCTTATTGTGAGTGTATTTTGATGACTGTAAGACTAAAGTAACTACAGGTGCACAAAGAGGATTTTAGAAATTTGAAGATCATTACTACTTCGTAGAGTAAGTTCACCAGGCTCTCCAAAGCATTTATTCTGCAGGCTCTTTCAAGTCAGCTGTTTTCTTTGTAAGCACTCCTTCCCCCATGGGCACAGACACAAGGGCCCCCAATGTCAGGGGCGGTGGCTACAGAAAGAGACACAAATACAAACAGATGCACAGCTTCAAAAACATGACCGCAGTTACCCGAAAGAGACACAAACAACAGAAGAGAGACCACGAACCATAATTCACAGTGACATACAAAGATTAAAACAGACATAAAGTTAATTTTTTATGGAGACAAAACAACATACAAAAGACTCAAAAGACATGGTGGTATAATTTCAGGTGCTTTGGGGTCTTTTTAAGACTTGGTCTTGCACCTGTCTGAAAGTGCTAGGGTTTTTTTTTTTTGTTTTAAATTATTGCCTTGGGCTACTGCCAGAGGAGAGGTCATGTAGTTTAGATGCACAGCTGCGATTTTAAATAACACATCATCATATTAATTTGATCTTTTTCTTGTCAGATCTGGGAGCGTGCAGCATCACTGGACTGAAATCTATCACTTTGTTGAAAATTTAGCTCAGAAGTTCATAAGGTAAAGAAATAAAAGTGTTGTAACAAGAATCTGTGGGAAAGTTTGTAACAAGAAATGATGACAGATGAATGTTTTCTCCTGTCTTTTCTCCAGCCCACAGTTGCGGATGTCCTTCATTGTGTTCTCCACTGAGGGACAGATCTTAATGAGGCTCACAGAAGACAGGTGGGTGCAGCTCCTCCTCCACAAAAACAAAAAACAAAAACTGGTCCTAATCCTTTAATTTTCTGCCATCCAGCTGAAAGGAATGAGCGTAATACCAGATCTGGACTGAGGTCACATACAGTTATGCGCTTATGATTTTTATGACCAAGAAGAGATTCCAGACAGATACTTACCTTTGCTCTGCAGAGTCTGCATAAATACTTAATCATGTGGTGTTTGACACGATGCGGACAGTTTATGTATCCAATCTTTTAATGTTTCAGTGCTTCCTGTAGATCTTACTCTACAAAAGGCTCATTTCCTGTCTGTCTGTGCAAAAGTGTCTCAGGCCAACACACACCAATACCATTCCAGTTTATTCATCTGTTACACATTGCTTGCATTTTCTCAAAATGCTGCCCTTATGGAAGCTATTATCCTGTCGCCACGCCCTAAAGTATCTGGTTTTTATGCAAAACCATGTTCAGAAATGAATCTGACAAAATAAATATTTCAGTTAGATTAGATATTCCCTTGTCTTCTGCGTGTCCGCTCAGGGAACGCATTCGCAAAGGACTGGAGGAGCTTGAGTTGGTTCGACCAGGAGGAGACACTTTCATGCATCTGGGCATCATGAGGGTGAGTGGACCTTCAAGCTGGCACCTCCTGCTTCAGCTGCAGCACAGTCACCGCGCAGTTCAGAGCACTAGATGACTGAAATGTTAGAGACGCAAGGAGTTCCCTCATTCCTTGCATTCTACTGGGCTTACGCGTGTTTAATTGATCTTTTCTTTTATTGTTCGCAGGCCAGTGAGCAGATATACCACGGAAACATAGAAGGTGTGTTTTATTCCTCCTTATAGTGCGCTGCAGATTTTTCAAGTGTAATTTTTACCAAAACCTGTGAATGGATGAAAGTTTTGTCTGTTTCTGTGCTTTACTGAACTCAAATGGATGTTGCCGACTTTAGGGACAGGAGGTCAAAGGGGTCACAAGATAATTAGAGTCTGAGCAAAAAAACACTGTTATGTGATGCTCCCACATGAAATTGCCGTTTTTGTCCTTGTGTGTGTGTGTGTGTGTGTGTGTGTGTGTGCTTTAATGATGCTGTTACTGGTCCAGGCCTATAAACTAGTCACAATAAACAACTTGACAAAGAAGAACACAATTATTGCTGAGAGCTCAGGGGAAGAGGTAACCTTCAGTGTAAGCCTTTGAAAATTTATGCACACGTCGGAAAGAGCCAACAGTCGTGGCTTTAGTTATGGTTTACATTTGCTCGTTGACTTGAGGTCACCTTTAGGAGGCCTTTAGATGCATGTGATTTGATTTAGACTGAATGAGATATGCAATTACAACAATTAAGGTTTAGATCATGTAACTACAAACAGTGTTCTGTTAGCTCAGTCAAGGTGGGCGACGTTTTGGTAGCGCGTGCATGCGTTTGTGTCATTATGCCTGTAAACACGATAGCTTGGAAATTTTTGGATGAATTCTGATCAAACTTTGTGGGGATGTAGAGTGGGGTCATGTTAACGATACAACATACAGGCATATAGGGAATTATATATGGAGGATGCCAAATATCATGTTAGTTTGTATATCTGACTTTGTATATCTGAAGTATGTAGCTAGAGTATTTCATTTGCTAGGCCAGTAAAACTGCAGCAGGGGTGATTGTATTCTTTTTGCTCACAGGTTATCGCACTGCCAGTGTTATCATAGCTCTGACGGACGGAGAGTTACACGAAGATCTTTTCTTCTACGCTGAGAGGGAGGTGAGAGGAAAAAAATAGGTCACACGTGTTTCACAACCAGGTGAAATATGTAAACGATTAAACATATGTGGGACCAGATCAAACACTGCCATTCTGTACATCACCACTTTGATCCTCATCTTTTAGTCAGACAGCGGGGCCAGAGCCTTCCCCGGATTCATACATCAGAGCTCGCATTCGCATCTGCTCTGGCCTCTAATAATTCAGCTGCTCCTCTGATCATTCAGACTTTGCAGGCGAAGGCGTGTGAAAGCCACAGGCTTTAATCAGCTTTTAGTTGCTTCAGACACATGTTGACATTGGGGATGGTGTTCCTGGAAATGTTCCACCTGGAAGCTGTGGGAGGTCTTAGGTTGTTTCTCGATGTCAACACCAAAAACATATTAACTGGAAATTTGACTTATGTGTTCTGTCTGGTTTTGTGGCATCTGAGGGACGTTTCGAATGTTACATCATGCGTGATTAATATTATTAAGTGGAACTATGATGGTGCCTGGCTTCTTTTAAAGAGTTTTTCCAAGTGCCAGATAAAAACAAGCCTTTTTTGGGTTTGTTGTGGATGGTGTTGTGAAATGCAGAGGTGTAATTGAAGCCAGGTCTTCCTGTTTTTGCTGTAAATCTGTGTGTGTACTTGACAGGCCAACCGCTCCCGAAGTCTGGGTGCCTCGGTTTACTGCGTGGGGGTGAAGGACTTCAATGAGACACAGGTGTGTGTATGCTTTTAAGTTTTAGTCTGAACCTTACTGGCTTATGGCACCTGAACTTGAGAGAGAAATGGATAGCACTGCTGTAAAAATTTAAGCTCTGGAAATCCAAACCTTATTTTGAAAATCCTGAAACTAGCGTTTTTAAAGAGTTAAGTGCTTGACATCACATAAAGTCATAACTGTAAGTAATTTAAACCCCGTGTCACTGTCTCTGTTCATGGACAGCTGAAGCAAACATATTCAAGTGAGTTAAGTACTCCAGCAAAGACATGAAATATGTTTTAACTTATGCAGCTTTATCCAAAGGCTTGGTTTCCTAATCACTGCAACATGCCAAGTGAAGGGGACTTTCCCCCCGCCTCCTTTGTTTGTCGTTGAAGCTGTTTTATTTTAAGGAAGTTGTGTAATTTTGTTATGCCACTGGACAATGTCTGAATGGAAATCTTGGATGAATAAGTGTGCCACTTGTCTCTTTTGATTACAGTAATTTGTTTTCTCTCTAGCTGGCAAACATTGCTGATAGTAAAGACCACGTCTTCCCTGTAAATGATGGATTTGAGGCTCTGCAAGGAGTCATCGATTCAGTAAGCATTTCAGTTCTACATGTTTACATCAGACAGACGCTCGGCATCCGTGTGACGTGTTATGATCAGGACTTTCAGACACAGGAAAAGTCAACGGAGATCTTCTTGCTTTAATAGGCTTTATATAATCTCTCCCTTGACCTCCCCTTTAATCCATAAACATGTTGATCAAATATCAGGAAACGAGTCCTTCTGGACAGAGACAGAATTCCAGGAAAACCTGCTGTGACTTTCCTTCTTTTGATTAGTGTGACTGATAAACACAAAGTATGTCCTGTATCTCTTAAGATTGACCTCAGTGTTTTCCATTTGAATGCTAGGATGAAAAATTTGAATTAGTTTGCTGTGAATGTGCTGATGTCACTGGGATATGGGATTTGTTGAGCAGAAATAAGGGCCAAACAGCTGAATTACATCTGGAGCAGATTAATGGCAAGTTGAAAGCAGCTACTTCTCACTCATGTGAAAGGGGCAGTTGATCATGAATCGTCCTCTTGATGTTCAGGGTTAAAGAGAGTATGTTCCTGGAGACCAACAAATATATATATATATAATACTCAGTGTTGGGAAGGTTACTTTTAAAATGTATTCCACTACAGATTACAGAATACATGCCCCAAAATGTATTTTGTAACGTATTCCGTTATGTTACTCAATGACAGTAACGTATTCTGAATACTTTGCATTACTTAATATAGTATCATGCTTTTTACAACTACATGAATGTACTATTGCTGTGTGATTTATTACTATTGCTGGAGGTCCACGGCTCCGAACCGTAGTAAAGGGACCTCTGGCTAATACGTCGGGTTCCGTGTCGGGCTCCGTGTCGGGCTCATAGCTGAAACCTAGCTTTACTTTGTTGTCTGGGTCAAGTTTGAGACAGAGAGGCGTTGAAAGGCTGCTCCAACGGAACTTATTGTTTTGGAGGAAAACACCAACATGGTGTACAGTCGAGTCTTAATAGCTTACTTACAACTGGGCTCGTCAGGCACTCTATTTGGCTGCAGTGGTTATTATTATATTTACATGCTTCCAGCTCCTGTTTCTGCTCTATGACAACTCGTACTTTTCCACTCTCCTTTTTCTCCCTCCTTGCGCTCACAGACATATAACAGGAATGGCAGTCCATTCTCCCTGCAGCACGGACTACACTGCCCATGAGGCTACATTCTTTAGGGCTATGACTGTAGCATTCTGCCTATTAGCTTAGCACAACAACAACAACAACAACAAAAAGGGGCTCTCTCACCCAGGAAACACATAGTCGCAGAGAGAGCGCGCGTCACCCTTTAACCATGGCAACCATAATGCTGCGCCTGGAACATAGCTGTCAAACAAAACCCAAACAGTCCTGACCAATGTTCCCTCTAATTTTTCACGTGTCTGAGCGAACACACAAACTCCCTGAGCGATCCCTTGGACCACTGTGAGCAACATTAGACGTGTCCACTGTGGTCACGCCAGAGTTTACATTTATGTTAGACTACTTTTAATTAACTGCTCTAGCCCATTTACAATGAAAATGTAAAAAAGAAATCTAGTCATTGACCTGTGTAGTATGTTAGCCTGTCAACGACGTTGATTAGCTGCGTATGTGCGAATGTGAATCGCATTATTGGCTGGACTATGGGATAAGGTGGCATCGTTCTAATCCCATATGGGAGCAGCCAGTCACTTACTGACTAACACTGCAAAACAGAATTGTTAAAGTATTCATTTTAATTTCAATTCAGGTTAGATTTTTTGTGCGCAACGCAGATTTTCTGTGCGCAGAGACCGTGTCAGCAGTGCGCAATTGCGCACGTGTGCAGCTTAGAGGGAACATTGGTCCTGACCCGCGATATGAAACAGGAAAATACCACTGTGTAATCCATTTATTTCAACAAAGTAACTGTATTCTAAATACCACCTTTTTAAACGGTAACTGTAACGGAATACAGTTACTCATATTTTGTATTTTAATTGCGTAACGGCAGTACATGTATTCCGTTACTCCCCAACACTGATAATACTGTACATCTGCAGGATGTAAATGGGAGCAAAAGTTTATTTAATAAGGACATAAAAGTGGACTTGGCTCAAAGTGGCCATTCAAAATGGAAAGAAATAGATGACCACGAGAGAAAGATGGACAGCAGGAAAACCACAGTGCTTATCTCAATGTGTCCCTCAGATCCTCAAGAAGTCCTGTATCGAGATCCTGGCAGCAGAACCATCCAGTATCTGTGCAGGAGGTAAAACTTTATTCTAGTTCACCTTCCTCAGGCCACTCATTATAATATTAGGATTTTCTTAAGATGGTGAATGAATTTGAGTATGCCGAAAAGTCGTTTCCTAGAGTGCATTTACCTTCTAGGATGGTATAGTTGTATCAGAAGCTTTCAAGCAGTCATCATGGGCATGGATATCATGAATCGAAATCTATCAGTTGAGAGCTTTTAATGAAGTCTTCTTTTTCCAGAGTGTAATAATTGTACGGCTTACGTCTTTAATGAATTTCAAAACAAAACAAGAATTGGGTGTTTGATTTTTTTCAGGGTCACAAATATGCATAAAGCCTCATTTACATACGCCAACACTAATATTTGATTAAATGTCCCAAAGTGTATCTGGCAAGACACTTTTGATAGCCATCAATGAGTTTCTGGAATAATTCTGGCTGGATATTTTACCACTCTTCTTGGCAGACTTGGTAGATTTCATTTAAATCTGTTGGTTTCCCGGCACAGACCTGGTTCATAATTTTTCAATCGGGTTGACATCAGAACTTGGGGAAGGACATTCAAGAAGCTTAATGTTAGGGATATTTGTTTGGGATCATTGTCCTATTGGGGGAAAAAATGTGTCAAAGAATTTTGGAGGTAATCCTCCTTCATTTTACCATCTATTTTGTTCATCAGTACCACTGGCAGCAAACAGCCCCAGAGCATGATGCTACCACTACCATGCTTGACAGCTGGTTTAGTTGTCTTGAAAGTCTCACGTTTACAACTCCAAACATTTCTTGGTCAGCACCCTCTAAATCTATTGGCGATGTGAAACTCCCTTTACTGGGATAGTGAAAAAGGTTTTTGTCGTGTAGTTTCCAGTTCATTGAATTCTTGGATCTTCCTGAACGCCATTTTCCTCTCATCTGAGGGGAATCCACACTTGACCCTGTGTGGATTAGAGAAAATCCAACTTGCACACCCAGTTCTTGTTTTAAACTAATTTCCCCTGGAAAAAGAACTGTTGAAAGAAATTATTAAAAGCTCCAAATTTCCACGACATTCATGCTCAACACAAGTGTATGTAAACTGCTGCTTGGGATTACTTTGGACCAAAGAAGATGAAATAACTTCATTTATTTTCAATAATATTTTATAGATGAGGTGACATAATGTGTTTCTCTTCGCCTTGTCAGAGTCCTTCCAAGTGGTGGTGAGAGGAAGTGGATTCCTTCACGCCCGAAATGTTGACAAAGTGCTGTGCAGCTTTCGAATCAACGACACCCTAACTAAGAGTAAGTGAAGCATTGCTTATCAGGGTGTTACCCCTTATTCACTGCATGAGCTATTTTATTACCATATAACATCATATCTGATTATGCTGTTAAACTATGACAAAGACGGCTGGAAAACACAGATGAGTGTGTGAGACGTTGTGAAAGTCACCTAAATTACACCGGCCTGATTTTCCCAAAAGACAAACACTACGTGAGCCACACCGCTGGAGTCCTCAATGATCAAATGAGCAGCCAGGTTTTATTTATGCATTTTTTTAAACACATGGTGTAATTTTACAGTCTGGAATCAAGGTAAAAATTAAAACAGGAGATTAAGGAGAACCTGTACCACACACAAAGGAAATATCTTTAAAGTGGCTTACAGTAACGCTTCCTACTTCACATGCCGCTGCAGCTGCATGAGGTGACGGTCTAATTACAAAGCATGACAATAACCAGCATTTACATAGAATGAAATGTGTGCTCCGCGGAAGTAAGACCACTGTGACCGTTTCTACTTTCATTGTTTTTACTGTTTAAATCTACAAATTCAATGAGATGATTTTCTGGAGCTTGGATTTGAATTCTAATTGTTTTTGCATGATATTATCTAACGTCCTGTAAAACTGATGACATGGAAGCAATTTGAGCAAAATTATCTCCTCATGTCAATCCCATTACGTGGAGGTTCCTCCTCCACATTCATTCACTCCTCTAGAACCTTTGCACACAGACTTCTGGACTTTGTTTACTTTACATCAGCAGTAAGCTTTAAATGAAAAATAATATTGTCACAGTTAGCTTTCAGAGAGACAAATGTATCATTTCTTGAGAAATAATTGCTCCTTCTGATTCCTGCTCTCAGCCCTCTGCTTACTTTGCAAGTCTGGAAAAGTGTATAAAAGGAAAGCAACAACATGCAACTACATGTGTGAAGCAGATGAATCCATGTTTGGGATTTTATCCCCAGGAAAAAGTAGCAGCAAGTATAGCCAGGCGTGCAGGGATTTGGCAGTTCCTGTCCTGAGCTATTCATTGTTTTTGTGACAGATGTTGTACTGGACAACTGTGGGAAGGGTGAAAGAAGAGACAAGAAGAAATTAACACGGTTAGATGAAACGATCCACACAAGTCCTGTGTCTGTTTGATAAACTTGAAGCTACGGCTAACCTGGACCTGTCAACATGTGACCAAATCCACTCAACAGCACTTTTAAAGCTGACAGTTTGAGCCATAGCATGACACTGAATAAATGTGGTTTATGTCACACCGTTGATATAATATAAGACATTAAGGTTCAAGGTTACTTTATTTATACCCGTAGGTAAATTTGCTGTACAGAAAAAATTATTGCATTTGGCATCCCCTCACAAAACACACATTAAACCCGACAAACACATATTTGATAATTTGACAAGTGATAAAAAAAACCCCAATATAAATAAGATCAAGATTAATTCAATAAAACAGTTTTTATTGAGTTCAGTGACAGCAGCAGGGACAGCTGTTTTATCTTTGACCCACACTTTGGGACTAGAAACCTCCATCCAGAGGAGAGAAGCTGAAATTCACCCCATAAATGATGGGAGCCATTATTAAAGATTTATAAAGCCATTCCTCTGTAGCTGTTTAGAGTACAGGGAAGCCAGACAGGGCCATGACTCACATATAAGACGACTGGAGTGTCTCACTATCTGATTCAGTGAGCTTTTCTCTGTGACAGAGGTCTAACCGAACCATGCCACCAAACAAAAAGATACAACAAACTCAATAAAAGAACAATTGTTCGGGCAATGTGGAAATGAGCAAATTTCCTAAGGCACTAAATGCGCTGGTGACCCTTTAATTAAAGTGACTCCATGCCCATTTTGTTGCTTCCTAAAATCAAGAACCATATCTTCTGTTTCAGATATGTTCAGTTGAAGTTAAGACTCCTCACGCCACTGAACAAAGTCATCAATAACTAGACTGTGTGTAGTTTCACCCTCTTTAAGTAAGCTGGCAATAACATCTGCGTATTTAATGATGGCCCTGTTTTCATATCTGCTCTGACACATGTTTGTATAGAGAATGAATAATAAGCATGATAACAAACGCTCTTGGGGAGAACCTGTAGAGGAGAACAGTGGGTCAGACAGAACCCATTTATACTCACTCTTTGTGACCTGTCAGCTAAATAGTCTAAAATCTAATCCACCAGGTTTTCCCCAACTTCAAACTGTTCTTAAAGTCTTTAGATTAAAACATTGGGGTGTAGTTTATTAAAAGCAGAGGAGAAATCAGTAAACAGAAGTCATACAAAAGTCCCTTTACTCTCTACATGTTTAGAAATCAGATTAAGTAGAGTCAATGGTGCATCCTGATAAGTTTTTTAAAGACTTTCATCACGACTGAGGTGAAGGCCTGAAGTCGGTCAGAACTTTCAGGCGACCAGCTTTAAGGACAGGAACAACGACAGCTTCTTTCCAAAGAGAGGGCACATGTTGCATTTGCAAGGATTTATTAAAAATAACCTGAAATAAAAGACTGAGTTCTCTAGCACAAGATTTAAATAGGCGGCCACTAATATTATCAGGACCGTGGCTTTTGTTAATAAGAGGTAGGAAGATTTTTGTTACCTGTGAGCAGTGTCAGTTTACTTGCTTCCTCTGGTTTACTATCTTTAAGCTAAGCCAATCTAGCCACCTCCTGGTTTAGAAGTATGAGCATCTTATTCCTGGCAAGAAGGGGATTTCCCCCCCAAGCTGAACAGAACCCTGTGATGTATGATCTTCATCTACGGTTACAATCACAGACACAGGCAGTCTGACTAAACCAATTAGACACAAATGGTTGTGCTTTACACAACGCTTTCCTGAGAACTCTCACAGTGCAGGCTGGGAAAAAAGCACAAGTAACCATCTGCGCTTTTTTGCTTTTGCAACTGTAAGAGTCTTCAGAACTCAGCTGTATTTAACCAGTGTCACCGAGTTTATAGTATGGTACAGAGGATGACTAACCTCTCAAAAATCAGCCATAATCTTAAGCAATAACTCCAAATAATTAAGTGGTTGAAGATGAACTTCAGTCATCTGTCTTCACCTCCCAGTTAAACATGACCTCTCTCTGAGCTTGGGGAGTAAACAGTCTTATAAACCTTTATGACACTGACTTCGAATGCCTGCCAGAATCCTTTTATCCACCACGGATTTAAATTGTGGAAAAATGTAAGTGCAGCAAATCGTGTTTCATCAGCTCTGAGCTGGACAAAGTTTGCACTTTGCTTTCACGCTGTAAGGCCACTCTGAGTGCAAGGTGGGTGCAGAGTTGAACTCTGACATCTGTCCCAGTTCGTGGCGGCGTGGAGCTGTTTTGGCCTTGCTGCCTCCCTCTCTCGCCTCTCTTCCTCTCCCTCCTCCATTGTGTTTTTTTAGAGAAGAGCAGCCGCTTGTGTTGATTTCCTCAGTTCTGGGGTATGCGCTCGCCTTGCCAGGATAAGCAGACAGGCTTGCGCGATGATGTTTGTTGGATCCGCTTTCCTGGACAGCCAGCTGGATGAGGAGAAGACCTACATTTTGCCAGAAAAACAAAAAGTGTGGTGAAATTGTTTGTATTGGCATTCGTGAGCAGGGTGCAGATGCCTTCAGATGGGAAAACAACAAAGTGCCTGTTTTGCAGATGCAGTCCTCTCTGATTGTTTGTCAATCAACTTACAGTGAAAGATGTGACATCATTCGACTTCTGTTAACAAATGCATAGTTTCGGCTCTTGTTGTCAAATATTTGTTGAATTAAATTTAAGTCTTGTCTAATCAGTCAATAAATTCATTTTACTGCAATCTGGCAAAGAGATGTCATAAGAAACGGTGATTTGAAGGTGAAAACATGTTTCAGGAGCTGCATGTGTCCTTGAACACTGCTCACAATTCCAGTCAGGAAAGTTTGGCTCATGCTTTTGCTGTTTTTCATGACCCTTTCCCCCTCCGCTTCTCTAGTGGTGAAGCCATTGGTTGTGGAAGATACATATCTACTCTGCCCTGCCCCAGTGCTTGAAGAGGAGGGGATGTAAGTCGTATAATTTACTTAAATAAATGTGAGGTTTCAAATGAAACCCTCTGCTCTGCTTTTCAAGGTTAAAACGGGGCTGAGATATTTTTCTTTTTCTTTGCCAGGGCAGCAAATCTTTATGTCAGCATGAACGAGGGTCTCAGTTTCATCTCTAGCTCGGTCACAATTACCACCGTGAGCTGTGTGAGTACAATAAGATATAGGGGCATTTGGCCTTTAGCGGGGGCTTGGAGCAGCACAGAGTGTGGAGCTACAGACGGAACACAAAAGTGGTTTACATCCAGCGCTCTTTGTGTTCAGACAGCCTATGCTGACGTGTCTGTCTCTTTTACAGTCTGATGGGACCATCCTGGCCGTAGCTCTGCTCATCCTGATGCTGCTCCTGGTCTTGGCTCTCCTCTGGTGGTTCTGGCCTCTGTGCTGCACTGTGGTCAGTTCCCTGCAACAAAGACATGAACTCGTGCTGCTTTACAGATTGCTCTCAGCCTGCTCCTTACATTTTACATGGCTACAAAGAGTATGGGGGCTGTAGCCGAGCCATTTACGTCCTAATTGATACCACAGACAATATAGTGAAGCCTGGAGTCTGTGTATCAGTATTCCTCCTTTGGATCCTTGCATCTTGCAAAAAAGAAAAAAAAGAAAAAAAGTGATACAAATTAAAACTAATATTTGATTCATTTCTTTTTAATTAATCCAAAGGTTCAAAAAACACTCAATTTTCCCAAAAAATTTAATTTTTTATGATTTAGGCTGTAAAGAGTTAATTTTTACTGGACTTTAAAAAACACTCTGTTCCTGAGGGATCTTTGTTGCTGAAGTTAGTCCACAACCAGTAAATAGTCTCGGCCATCAGGTGAACATGCGTTTAAGCAATTATACCTCTCCTAAAATTATTTGCGTTTCCAGAGGTTACTGCAGGTAACCTCCAAGTCAGTATATTCACTTAAAGAGATCTAACTTGTAGCAGATTTTTCTACCATTTATGGCTTTACTTGATTTGTTGCCAGTGGTGTGGAAACAAAAGCGTCTATAGCCTGAATGTTTTGGTTGATATCTTTGTCACTATGAAGTTTTTAAGTAGCGGGATAACTGATTCCAAGTAAAGAGTTTCTTTTTCTTTTCTTTTTTTTTATGTACTTATGCAAAAGCCATCTGCTCAGGACTCGGTGAAAACATGTTTGTGGGATTATTTAGCATCAAGGTATTTCAGCAAACTCACTTGCTACCACATGCCCTCTGTACAAATCCGTACATCTCCTTTCAAAATCGTCACGGGCATGGTGTCTCTTCAAAATGCACTGCAGTGTTTCCACTGGAGCTGGAAACAGGAAAGCTGAGCCCTGCCAGAGAGAGATGTCAGCTTTTACAACACAGCTTTCTCTCCCTTCACTCTTTTTCTGTCCATGTCAATTCGCTTGCAAGTTGAAGTTCGTGCAGCAAGTGTGTTTGGGAAAAAACGACACTAGGTTACCAAGGGGAGTCTTTTTTTTCTTCTTCTTTTTGTTCCAGGATTTGGAAAAGAGTGCAGGAAAAAAATCACAAATAAGAATCAGAGTGACTTAATTTGCCAAATGCATTTAGTGGAGATGAATCTGTCTTTATTACACCTGTGAAAAAACCCTGACGGCTCATGCAGTGAGGAAAAAGTTTATATGGGGATAGCAGCGGTGTACATTGTTGTGCATTCATCCAAGTTTTGAGTTGCATAACATCGAAGTAGATGGATAAATTGTTTTTCTTTCCCTATTTATGTGATACTAACTAACGTATAAATACTATAAAAGTTATCCATAAAACTAAAAAGGCATAATGTGGCATTTATGAGGTTGTTACTCTTCTCTTGCTTTAACCAGCAACCTCAAGGCAAAAAAATCTGGATAGCAGATTTCTAGGTCAGCGCCTTGCTCTTGTAAGTCGTAGAGACTAAGAGGGAAAACATTTCTCAGTCATTTGCTGTTGTGTAGCCACGTCACTGTGCATAAAGCGCGCATTGTTCTGACACGCAAAAAGCATTTTCAAACATGTCTCTGCGACTTCTGTCATCTCCTGATGTTAAACAATGCTCTCCATCTTTTTCTTCCCATTCACTCTGCTTTTTCTTCCCCTCTTTTATTTCGCCCACAGATCATCCACGAACCACCACCACCGCCAGCTGTGGAGGATAGTTCGGTAGGAGCTTCACAATCTCCGCCTCCTATCTGTTTTGTCAAGACTGAAAAAGAGTGCTTGTGATTTAAGACTTCGACAGCTGCCAGCGTTTAGCTTATGTAATTGTTAGAGTGACAGCGTAAACCTCAATGACCACACGGCGTCACTGACTTTCCAGCTTTAAACTTTCAACACTCGTTTTCTGATTCATTTGACGAGAGTTAACGCCCTCTCAGAACAACGGCATCGTGACTTTTACAGCACCCCACCACACACACGCACACACACCATTTCTGCTGTTTGTAAGAGCACTGCTGTTGTGTCCAAGACTTTAATTTATGCCTTTAAAAAATTATAACCATTTGGACCTGCAGTAAGAAGTTTAAAAACTCAATAATAATAACTCAATAACTCAAAAACATAATTTCAATTTAGTTTTAAGATCAAACCGCAAGTCCAAATGACTCGATTCAATACAGTTTAACGGTCCTCAAACACGCTGCTGCAGCTGTGGGACGTATCAGGCTGCATCTGTTTGCACAAAATTAAACAGAAAATTAGGTTTAACTGCTGAATTTAAATGCCAGTGACATCCACGGCCTCAAAGACTGCTTTTATTACGGTCTCCTCTGTGCGACATCCTGGTAGGATACGAGACAGACAGGGTGTATTAAAGAGCTGAAACATCACAAGTTTGGCTAGTGGGCTTTTTCATTTCCTTTGATCAGACAAACTAGAGCAATGGGGACATAATGACAGCTCAGGGATAGGAAGGACAGAGAGAGAGGGGCATTCATTCCAGTTTGCCTGTTAACAAATAAGAGAGCAGTTGTGTGCAAAAGTCTTGTGCCACTCCTCTTTCTTTATATTTTGCTTCCAAGAGGGGCTATTTTGTCATAGTTTTCTTGAGCAATAGTTCTCCAGGCTTTCTTTGGAAATTGGCAGGGAACCATTTTTTAAACTGTATCTTTCAGCACTTTGTTACAACAGCCTGTGGCAAAAACACAGAAATATTCCTGTTTCATAAAACATGCCAAAGATAATACAGTGTTACAGGCATAAAATAGTATTTTTCATGAACAAGAGGATTCAAAAAGAGTTACACTTGGTATATCTCTGCATGTTGTGCAGTGTGTCCTTGAAAAATTTGAGGAAACTGGACACGAAAGGGACATCTGCAGCAGATGGGCAGTATCTGGAAATGTCCTCAAGAAATAGGGAAAAAGACCTGACACAGGATCCGAGAGATGCATCTGGCACATCAGTCGATCCGTCTACTGTTCACTGAAGCGCCATCAGAATTCATCTCAGTGAAAGGGTGGCAGTCGAGAGTGAGGAATCCAAATTTGTTCAAATTATCGTCAGTGCTTATGAAGTGAGTGAGTGCCTACAGCATCTGTAAAACACGTGGAAGCTCTGTCATGGTTTGGTGATGCATTTCAGCCAGTGGCGCTGGGCAGCTTGTCAAAACTGATGGAAATACAAACACAAAAAAAAAAACAACCATCAGATTTTGATCCACTGTGCCATATCATCTAGAAAGCATCAAATTGGCAGCAGCTTCATTTTTCATCATGACAATGACCCCAAACACACTGCCAATGCAGTAAAAGTGTACCTGGATAGAAAAAACACACAATGGAACACGATCAGTCATCGGTTCCACATTATTGAAGCAGAGTGGGATCTTCTTGACAGAGAATGGAACAAAAGGCAGGAAAGCTTATTTAAGACACTTCAGGCTGTGTTGAAGAATAAAGGCGATCATACCAAATATTGACTTTTAAGCTTGTTAGAACTGTCAAAACTCTTTTTTTGCCTTATATACTGGATTTCCATGCATGTGAGTTAGCAGATGTTTAAATAAATTGCTCCTCCTATTTCGCTTTTTCCTAGAAATGTGTGAAGAAATAAGGGGCGGGCCAGGACCTTTTGCACAGTACTGAATGTTTACTGCCTCTTAGTTCAAGCTAAGGGGTGATAAACATTGGTGAAATGGTTAAACAACAAATACATTTAAAAAAAACATTTCCTGTTGCTCTCCCACAGGATGATGAGGACTTTGAAGCCCCCAAGAAGAAATGGCCGACTGTTGATGCCTCCTACTATGGAGGAAGAGGCGTAGGGGGGATCAAAAGGATGGAGGTTCGCTGGGGTGAGAAAGGCTCCACTGAAGAAGGAGCAAAGCTGGAGAAGGCCAAAAATGCCAAAGTGAAGATGCCTGACCAGGAGTATGTGTCACCACCCCCTCGGGTTCTTAACAATGGCATGCAGAAACCGCCGGCGCCACGCAACTGGTACTCACCCATTAAGGTAGGGGGGGGGGGGGGGGGGGGGTATATATATATATATGATTACTCATTAGGAACTACTGAGAAACTCAGTATGATGCTTCACTAAGGGAACACAAACAGTAGGCAATGGTGAAGATTATTTCACCATTGCTTACTGATTACTGAAAACCATTGCCCCAGATGGTTTTCAGTAATCAATATCTAAGACTACATTTGTAAATTAAAGCTTTGATGCTGTGTAAAATGTAAATATGAAACAAAATCTCATCTAACAGTATTTTATTCACGACAGAACATAGTTGAATTTTTCGTTTCATGATGCTCCAAATGTTTTTAAATTGGTGGAAAGATCTGGTCTGCAGGCGGACTAATTCAGAACCCAGACTCTTCATCTATGATGCCACGCTTTTCTAATAGACGTATGGAGTTTGGGATTATAGTGATATATGGAAGATCTTCTCTGAAAAACACTTTATCTGGATGGGAGTGTATGTAAAACATGTACAGGCCTTTCTGCATTGTTGGTGCCTTTCCAAATGTATGTTCCTAATACCACAGGCACCAGTGCAACTCTATATCATCAGAGATGCAGGCTTTTGAACTCAACGCTGATAACAAACTGGACCCCTCTCCTCTTTAGTTCGAAGGACACGGAGTGCATGTTTTCCAAAAATAATTTGACCACAGAACAGTTTTCCGCTTTCACTTTTTTTTTTTTAAAAGATGTGTTTCTGCCATCAAATTCAAAACGAGCTAATATTAAAAAAAAAAAAAAAAAAAATAGTAAAATGTCTCACTTTAAACATCTAATACGTTTTCAGCACCCGAACATTTTTGGAACGGAGTTTTACAATAATGTCCTGAGTCAGACGTGATCATGGAAGTACTGAGGAACAGCTTATCACTGTTGTCCTGAATCATTCCTCACAAGTGTTACCTAAACAACTTAAAGCAAACAGGATATGAGTTTTAACTGAGCCACATAAAAATGAGTAAATACTGGAGAATTTGAGAGTTATTAGTTTAAAAAGTATTTGAAGTAGAGATGGACCGATCCGATATTACGTATCGGTATCGGTCCGATACTGACCTAAATTACTGGATCGGATATCGGAGAAAAATAAAAAGTGTAATCCGATCCATTAAATATCACGAAAGCACCTCGCAAAACTTGCAACACGCCGTAACTCACCTCAGAACGTTAGCAGTCGAAGCAGTGTGCATCACGTGATAGAGCAGCTGTGGCATGCAGGACCTGTTGGTGGTCTGGATAGCATGTGGAGCTTCGCTAGCAACCTGGCATTTCATCTCCGACAAAGTTATCCCCGAGAGAAGTAAAGCAAGTGTGTAAGTCCATCTCTGAATGTTTGTAAAGCATTCCCACGTTAAGCTTAACAAGCGACTGCCTCTCGCTCTCCGGCTGCTACTTCAATCATGAAACTGCTTAAATGATCAGCTGATCGGCTTTTCTGTCGCGAGTCCGTCTCTCTTGTTTGTTTTTGGCCCACTTTGCACCAGAAAGAGGAAACCAGCGGCTGAACAACAGCAGAACGTTTAAGCTTGATAAGCTGTTGTTAGAATTTATTTAATATTTCTTTCTACACCAGGATCTTTTCTACGTAGCTGACGCTGGTAACTGTGCAGGGGCGGATCTAGCAAAGTTTAGCCAGGGGGGCCGATAGGGCATGAACAGGGAAAAGGGGGCACAAAGACATACTTTTCTTTCTTATTCTCATTTAAAATGTCTAGCTTTTAATAAATAATTATCTGACAGCCAAAGTTTTAATTTGATGTAAAATGAATAGAAGTCAATTACTGTATATAGTGACTATTAAGTCTAATATATACCCTAGTAAGCTATAGTACTTTTTACTTTGGGAAGGTACCATCTGTGCAGTCTGCAATTTTGTTGAAGAAAGATGTTGAATCTATTTAATATTTCTTGAAAAATAATTGATTTCTGTGCATTTTTTTTTTCACACTGCATCAAATTAAGGTTGATTACGTCGATTAAGCATCATGAGGTGGCGCGTGAGGGGTGGTTCCTTATTTTTTATTTATTTCTTTTTGTTGTTGCTGGGAGTTGGAACCCTATTAGTTAGGTTGCTTAATATTTACGCTAAGTACTCTTTAAAATACCAGAATAGGGAGGATGGTGTAGGTTTAAGTTTATTAGATTGATCAGTATTGCTGAACTATGAAATATTTTTTTTGTATACAGGTATAACAGAATAGCTTTAGTGTAGTTGTTGTTTTAAACTTGAGTATGAACTTGCAGACTTGCAAAATGCAGCAAGATATTTTAAAAAACAGTTTTGTTGATTAAAAAACACTATATCGGATTCATATCGGTATCGGCAGATATCCAAATTTATGATATCGGTATCGGTATCGGACATAAAAAAGTGGTATCGTGCCATCTCTAATTTGAAGTGTGGGAATCATGGTTTTTAACAGCTCTGCTGGGGCGCATACTACATATAACACAGCATCTGTCACAGATTACTTCATGCTAATCTGGCTGAGGATATGTTAGTACGAGTATGGTGTTTTGGTGAAAATAGCCCGAGATGTGTTCGGGTATTAAAGCTTAGGTGACAATTGGCACACGGCTCCATTCCTCCAGGACCAGCGTGGGGTTAAAGGAGTCTTTCTGAAGTCTTCCCAGTCAGCAGGGGATTGCTAATAGAAACCAGACTTCTGTTGGACTGACCTCCAGAGAGAAAGGCTCCACAGCCAGGAGTTTTTGTGAGCAAAAACAGCTGCATTTTTTCTGCTCTTATCCTCAAAGTATTTGCTGTGTCTGAAAAGTATGAAGAGCCAACTTACAGTGGACTGAAACCATTTCACTGTGTCGCTTTGAGATAAATGGATGAATTAAACGATACATTAAACTGCAGCTGAAGTCACTTGTGTGAAAAAGAAGACAAAAAAAAAAAAAAACAAGGGTTGGAAGCAGAAACCAATGTTTTGTAGGATTTTACATTCTCTTAAACATTTTGGTCTCTTCTCTGTTTCCACAGAGCAAACTGGATGCATTGTGGGTGCTTTTAAGAAAAGGCTACGACCGTGTGTCTGTAATGAGACCTCATCCAGGTGACAAGGTAAGAGCAACACCAACCCTGCACTGGCATGCACTGAGCGTGCATTGTAAATCGTTCTGCATTTCACGGGCTGACGTCAGGCTTGGCTGTGCATTAACTTCTGGCAAATGAAAATTAGCAATTGAAACAATTGTATGTGAAAATGTTGAGAAAATGGACCAGCTGTAAGCAATGAAGTGTGCACAGCGAGACTCATGGGAAAAGTTGCAGTGGGATTGGATTTAGACTGCTACAGTACGCAGCAATGTAAAAGCGTCTAGTGAAGTCATTATGAAAAAACAAAATGAAATTCCTCAAAGACCAGCTGCAGTGGGGGTGACAGTGCAGTGACCGCTGCAGCTGGAAGCTAACATGAAGTCAGAGACAGTAGAGTCTGTATGCGGTGAAAAACGGGAATTATGTGTCTAAAAATGTCACCGCAAGCATTTATGTAATGATTCACATTTCTCTGGGTCAGAGTGTTGATCTAAAACCATTACCCTCACAGGGTGAAAAGACATTTCTGGCACATTTAAACAATCATTTTTTACATTTTCTAGAATTTTCTCTGTAACTACTGTAACTCCTAAGTGTTTTGAGTAAATTTAAAGTACACTGAGCTAGTTTCAGATTTGACTCAATAACAACCCAGACAGGATTTGCTGCTAGAAGACAGGCCTTTAAATGCCATTCCAGGGAGGAGCTGCTCCTATTGTTTGCACAGAGCTGTATAAGGTGACACACAGCCGTGTTGAAACATAAAGGAGAATTTTGAAGATGAGAGTAGGAAGCAATATTAGTAGCCCACCTTTCTTTTATTTTAAACTTCTAGTGAGAATACCAGTTACTCCCAGTTACTACAGTTAATACCAGTTATGCATGCTTTTAAACCCATGTTTTTGTAATGTTATGCATATGCATATTATAAACTCAACAGCCATTTTGTTAAGTACAGCTGCTCAGCTGTTTATTAATTCACATATCTAATCAGTCAGTCATGCAGCAACTGATTTAGGCATGCAGACATGGTGATCTACTCAAAACCATCAGAATTGCCCGAAAAAGAATAAAATACCCAGTGAGCAGCAGTTCTCTGCGGAAAATGAAAACGCCTTGTTGATGTCAGAGGAGAACTCCCAGACTGATAGGAAGGCAACAATAACTCAGCTAACCATTTGTTATAACAAAGGTATGCAGAAGAGCATCTCTGGAAGCACAGCACACATATCTTAAAACAGATTTAATTTATAGCAGCTGAAGACCACAGCAGCAGCAGCCGGTGCCATCCCTGTAAGCTGAGAATAAGAATCTAAGGCCACAATTCACATGTTGTCTCAGTTTTTGCAGGGACATTTAAATCGCATGTACTGAATTCTGCATAAACATCATGAAAGCCTCGATCCATCCAGTCCTGTATGAATGATTCTGGTGGAACTCTGGTGATGTAATAGTACCAGGGATATTTTCTTGGAGCATTTTCGGACCAGAGCGTACCCATCATCTGACAGCAGGATAACACGACACATCACAAACCTCAAATGATCTCAAAATGACTTCTTAAACATAATGAGTTCATGAAACTCCAGTGGCCTTAACAATTAGCAGATCTCAATCAAATAGAGCATCTTTGGAATGTGGTGAAACAGGAGATTCACATTAATCTGCAGCAACTGTGTGATATTGTCATGGTAATGTGGACTAAAATCTCTGAGGAGTGCTTCCAGCACCTTGCTGAATCTATGCCATGTAGAATTAAAGCAGTTCTAAAGGCAAACAGCAGACCAACCAGTTACTAACAAGTTCAGCAAAGCTCACCAGTATAGTCCATAGTTCATTTTTTGGCAGCTATAATGTAATTTTTTACTTTGATGCAAAAATCCTAATGTTGATACTTTATGCAGTTACAATAGAAATATAATTGTTTGGCATGAATAAGCCTCTGGAATTTTCAGACTGATGTGTTATTATACGGTCAGGTTTCTTCATCTTCATCAGTGCAGTTATGCAGCATTTCCTTAAAGAGATACACTGACAGTCCAGCAAGACCCTCATTTCATGCTGAGGAGGATGGGAAATTACATCTCAAGGCAAACTTATCAGGATTCATACTTTAAACTATTTCTTAGCCTCCTTTGCTGTATTTTTTGTCTTGAAGTGAGCCAGATGTTTTTAGAGGGTAAAAGGTCTGGTATGTAGGTGAGCCACTTTAGCAATCAGGCTTGTTTTCTACAGTCATGGTGTTGTAATACATGCAAAATGCAGTTTGGCACTGTTCTGATAAAATAATCAAGGCGTTTCCTGATTAAAAACAAACAAACAAGAAATAAGTGTTCTTTTTTCTTTGCATGATAGAGTTTTAACTTGTAATTGTGGATGCAACGAGCCTGAGCAGCCGATTTCACCCTGTTTTACTTCAGCCTCAGCCTGTCTGCGATGCTCTTTTGTGCCCGAGAGGCATTTTATAATAAGCTTTCAAGCTTATTCTAAAATATTATACAGGATATTTAGAACTAACTAGGCAGCTCATTCTCTTGACAGTACTTTTTGCATTATGCAGTTTATGGACGTTTTAACCAGCACTCAGCTCACTGAGAAACAAAGTGTCGAAGTGTGTCTTCCTCACTATAAAAGCTTTTCATTAGCTTACTGGAAAAGAAAAATACTTGTTTGTACTTTCTGAGCAGTGAACACTTTCTGAGCAGAAAGCTTGTTCTGATTGCAATTAGGAGTCTATTTTAAAAGCCTTTTTATAAATGAGTGCAGCAGCGGGGAGGAGGAAGCCAGCCGATCCAGTTGTTGCTGGAGAAAAACCCTGTTACGTGTCGCTTTTGTGAGCCTTAAAGACTGGGGTCTTTTCAGCAATTAAAAATAAAATCAGAGGACGTAACACAGCAGGTTACTGGGCTACTGAACCATCACACAGTGACTGACTGTGAATGTAGATACAAGTATGATACAGTCCAGGAGCCCAAGAGACATAAGGATCTATGATATTCAGTATAAGATGAACTGTACAACATGCAGCATTTGGCCTATTTCTTTTCCCCCAACAGTCATTTCTCCTCAGTGTTAAATAAGAGACACATTCCTTATCAGCCTATTGCAACTCCTGGGTCGACTGAGTGCAGCTGCTCCAGGGGTGTAACTTGTTTCTGGAGTATAATGATGATGTATATCTCCCTTTAATGACCTCACTTCATTTTGAATGGGCGTAAATGATGGCAGGTCAAGTTGTCCAATGAAATAGGTGCATAGCTTCTCAAAATTTAAGCTGGGACTGAGAATTACAGCACATTTTTTAAGGTCTGCTGACATTAAAATACACATTATGTAGCTGTGTACTGACAACAGGAAAAGGCTTTTGTGAGAGTGAGTTCATTCAGTTGTCAAAGCAGGAAAGTGTGTGTTTTGTCAAAGAAAGTTCAGAAAAGTGGAGACATTGGTTCTTCACCCTTCAAATTCTGAAGTTATTGTTTGATCAAATGAAAAAAAGAGCAGCAGATAAATTTAAAAAATGTCATAGATCCTATGTTTTTAGTTAGTACTAACGTTCTCAAACTTAGAATTAATTAATTAAAAATATAGGAGCTGGCACCACTTTGTGGAAGCTACTGTGTTGCCCCACTTTCTTGAATGCAATGGCTGAGATGGATATAAGACTATTTTCCCAAAATATGTTGCACCCGAAATGTGAATTCTTACCTATGTTTTATCATCTAAGAAGGGGTACTCCTCAACAAACAAGCCAGAATGCAAAAGAAAAGAGAAAACTCTTCCTCTAACTCTTCCAGGGTAATCTCCTGAACTGAAGATGTGGCTCTAACACATAAAAATGTGCATAAACATCCTTATTTATTCCAGATATTGTCACAATTACTTATTTTCAGCAGATTTGAAATGTGACTCTCCTGTGTCCAGATACTGAGCTAGCTAAACAAAAACAGCAGCTGGTTATAAATGTGGTTACCACCAACAAGCCTATGAGTGTCCTTGAAGCAAACATGAATCTTACTTTCTCTGTGACAAGAAGTTTGATTCTCACATCATATGAGAGTTTATTTGCTACGTGCCAGAGTCACACAATGTTAGATCTACTTCAAAGATAGTTTCACTAATGCCAGCTAACAGAGGCTAACAGTAGCTAACAGAGGCTAACAGTAGCATTTACCAACAGACAAGGTAAGGATATCCTCAACAACTCAGTATCAGTGTCACTGGTCAAAAGTGAGCTTCAACAACAGACCGACTCATATCTGACTACTTTCAGAAAGTTTTACAGCCTCATCCAGAGTAAATAGATGTAGATATTTTTCACTCTGCATATTGAAAGCCGAGATAAACAGTAGACTGACAGATTGCAAAATATGTTCATGCAGATCTGATCTGCTTTTTAGCCACGATTTATTGCACAAAGTTGATATTATTCAAATAGTATGTTAAAATATAGTACTTGCACTTTATGGCAGTAGTTTATGAATGTATGAAATTTTGCTTTGGCTCTTAGAAAATGCAAATATCATCTTATTGTTCTGAAATGTCGTATTAGACTTCAAGCTAGCTGCTGAGACAATAAAATCATTAATAAAGTTTTTATAGTGAATATACGCTAAGTAAGCAGTAGGGTCACCACAGTGAGATTTTTTTTTATGCAACCTTAGAGGTCACACCTTGTTGGATCATCAAAAGAAAGCAGGTTTAGGCAAATGTTTTATGAGCCTCACTTTTCAAACCCATAGGCTAAATCCATCTTCTATATACAGGCTGTGATGTGAGCCAGACCTTTTCCTTTCTGTCATTTAGACTCAATGTCTGAATTTTCATTGTGAATTTTTGCCTTGGATTGAACAATTAATGGAAAAAAATTTAACGTTTGCCACTTTGCTAACAAAATCTGAACTCTGTTTAATTTTATAGGGCAGATGCATGAACTTCACCCGTGTAAAATCCCCCCCTAGCTACCCACACTTCAACAATCACCCATCTCCCATCTACAACCCGCCTGGCAGGAATCCACCTCCACCGCAGGGCACCCTACCACCGACTCCCAGCGCGCCACCCTTCTCCTCGCTGCCTCCAACCCCTCCACCCATTTCCACCCCTCCCCCTTACACACCACCTCCCAACCGGGCTCTTCCTCCAACCACCTTGCACATACCCGCCCCACCGGCGCTCTCACCCACGCCTCCGCCCTGCGCTAGCCCAACCGGCTTGCTGCCACCTCTTCCCCAGGGACCCCCTCCTGGACGAGCCCCTCCACCTGCCCGCCCTCCGCCTCGCCCTGGCCTGTAGAAGTCTGGTGGGAGACAGGAGGTGGTCACACAAGACTGAAAAACA
The DNA here is from genome assembly GCF_057381845.1 of Rhamphochromis longiceps. NCBI lineage: Eukaryota > Metazoa > Chordata > Actinopteri > Cichliformes > Cichlidae > Rhamphochromis > Rhamphochromis longiceps. The sequence continues at coordinate 10,330,820 of NC_140568.1, read as the reverse complement.
TAATCCAGAGTTCCACCAGCACATAGCCATCTTTGATTGTAACTACGAGTGAGGTGCAACAAGGTGCCAACCTCAGCAGGCTGTAGCCTTTCAGACTTGTGACGAGGAGGAGCGAGAACTTGTTTTCAGCTATTTGTCTACTTTTGTACACATCTAGCCCAACAGTGCAATTGCTTGGATGCTTGAATTACATAGACATTCCCTATAAATGAGATCACGCAGGCCGGCTCAAAAACATTTGACTGAAGACTGTATGAATTCTGACCGAGCAGAGGATCAACAGCTTGTACTAACAGCTTTATACACAGGCCCTAGAGAAGGAGTACAGTTGTCTTCTGAATGGCCATGTCACTAAAATAAATGCCACTGTAAAGTTCCTGTTTTATATAAGAGAAAAGAAAAACACTCATCCTGCAAATGTTCCACATACAGCAGAGTAAGGATGATGCAGAGGCATCTGAAAACAATCCTTTTTTTAAATCCTTGAATGTTTGCATGCAAAAGTGCTCGAATCATCGTTTGTAGTTTTTTAACATTTGTACTTGTTTTTATACATTTGTAAATACTTTCATTTTTTACTTTGTACTTGTGTAGACCACACTCTTCATTTTGGGGAAAGAAAGACAATCATCGGTGATGACGGCATGGACAGTAAGTGTACTGAAACAGCAATGCAATGTATCTGAACTTCCAGTGTTCAACTCCTGACTCGCAAACTATTTTCATCCAACCTAATGTGAGCCATGTCTGGCCCGTTTTCTGTGCTCATTGGTGTAAACAGTAAATTTGGCTTTACCAGATGTATGGCTGGAACTGACCTGACCAAGATGACTGTAATTACAGCTGTAGGTAAGCGCTGCATAGGATCTGTCTGTTAAGATGAGGGTAACTCTGGGAATCAGGGAAAAGCTTTGCACATCGTCTTACTCGTCCACCTACGGCTTCAAAAAAAGTTGTACATTATTAATGCAAATAAGCGTGCTCAGTTATATGTGTGCTGTACATTGATGAGTCAGTAAACAATCTTGTTTTACTTTTTTTGCAGAAAGTCTTTAATTCCTCTGAGAATAAAATACGATGGAAGCCATTTCGTGGATGTTGATATGAAGCTTTTACTCTCATCACGTCACGGTTAGCAATCCCGTCAGTACTGTACAGTAAACACAGACTGGTGTGTGATTCATTTAAAAAGCAAGGAAGCAGTTTAGCTACATAAAATCTGACTCCGTCTTCTTATTCTTTTCTTCAGATGCTAATTTGAAAAACATTCTGTTTTACTTCCGGGCAGCAAAAGCAGCAACTGATCCACATGTTTACTGTGTATGCTTTCATCAAGAGTCTGTAAAGCCTTTAATGCATTTAGCTGGATATTCCCTCAAGTCACTTTTTATCCACAGGGCTCCTTTAAACAATATTCTGTACCTCCCAAACTAAATGTACAGCTGTTCTGTTCTCATTTACCTACTGACATTACCACTGCGTGAATGTCTGCAGGCCCTTACTCATTCCTTGTGACAGAAAAACAGAGAAGAGAATACTTCATGTGCAGCAAACTCATTCAAGATGTTAATATATTGCATTATGTTACAACACGAATAGGGGAGCCATCTTGGAAAATATTTGAAACAATCTAATCCTCAGGAAATATGCATGGGCTGCAGAAATGAAAAAGCCTGTCGAGGGTGATGACATCATGATGATCTGGGAATAACAAAGAGGACAGAATCAAATCAAAGGGCAGATTTTATAGTAGAATTTCGGGCAAATTTTAAACTTTGTTGCTGTTGCTAACCTCTGTTTCTAAAGTAAATCACATAAACTCATTGGCCACTTTGTTAGGTACACCTGTTCAACTGCTCGTTAACACAAATATCTAATCAGGCGTTCACATAGCAGCAACTCTGTGCATTTAGGCATTTAGACATGGTTAAGACGACCTGGTGTAGCCCAAACAGAGCACCAGAATGAAGAAGAGAGGTGGTTTCAGTGATTTTGTATGTGGAAGGGTTGTTGGTGTCAGATGGGCTCGACTGAATAACTCAGAAACAATTGATCTACTGAGACCTTTCTGCACAGCCACGTCTAAAGTTTACAAGGACTACAATCTGGAAAAAAATAAAATAAAAATCAGTCTAATGTCTTCAAATACAAGCATCTCATTAGAATACAAACAGCAGAATGTAAAATGGGTTCTTGTAAATCATTTGGTAGAAAATGTTTGATGGTTATCAAAAGCAGCCATGAATTGCCAGACAGTAAACATGTAAATGTAACTGAATATTCATTAGATTTTCAAAATAAAATTACCAGCATTTTAACTGACGCTTCAGGTTTAATGTTCACTGCTGCTGGCTCAAACTGACTAACCCTAATGAAGCAGATTTGAACAATTACATCATTAGGTTTGTTCATTTGGTGATCAAACATGATGTTTCTGGTAGTCCACAGTAGTTGGATTTTAAATAGCAACTTAAAAAGATCCAACTGCTGATAAACAAGGAGACCTAACCTAAAAGAAGATAAAGAGGACACAGCTGTTTATTGCACTTTGACTTGGCGCCGTCAGGAAACATCTAGATACCGGGTGAACCTGCTGATTGCTCCCCTGCCCTTATTATGCAGAAGATGCTAAACTTTTAAGAAAAGATAAACACAATATCAAGTCTTGACAAGATCGTATAAACGACTACAGTTACAGAAACTCAGGTTTCTGCTTTTGGTTTTTCAGGACGTTTAGGCATAGAGGAATCATGGTTAATGTTCATGGTTAGAGATGCGCATTTCCTGTGATAACACCTAATTCCTGCCCCTCTAACAAGAGGCCTGCAGCAGAGAAAATCCGTTCTCCTTACGACACCAAGCTGTCTGCAATTAAAGTCACAACAGCTGCTAACACTTATTCAGCCCCACTGATAAAAGCTGCAGTGACGCTTTGATTTATAAGAACTAGCAAAGTCTGGCTCCTACACAGAGGATGTTACCTGCTTCACACGATGCTCTTTATAGATGAGAAACTGCCCAGGACGCTCCCCATGCTCGGACAATGGAGGCTGTTACTGCTGAAAGCCGTGGTTACTTTCCATAATTACTCCACAGCTGCGTGTGAGGCCGCCGTTGTGGTTAGTTTCTGCAATGAAATCCTTCTGAGAGCTGCACTTGCTTTCACCAGGAGCTTGACTCTTTACCTCTCAGTCTTGCTGAAACTGAACACGTTCATCAGGCAGAAGCTAGCAGGTGTGCTCCTGGCACGTGAAGACTTGGACCAACATGCATGCTCAAGCTGCTGCTCCACCTGGCCTCCATCGCACACCTTGAGAAATTACAGCTGCCCTCCGAGTGGCTGTGGAGGAAGGAGATCTGCAGAGCCCTTAAAGCCAATCAAGGCAGTGCTGCTTGTGCTGCCCGCGCTCTGCCGCTTCTCACTATCTCTGTGTTTGATGTCCTTTGCTCTCGTTCAAGTGGCAGTTTCACTCCTGCCTTGTCTGTGGAGCAACCTCAGACGCTGCGTCTCCACTGTGACAGCTCTACGTGAGAGCATCAGACCGATAGTGTCCGTCTTCCTGGAGTTTGGCACCAGCGGCGGCGTATCGTTACTTTGAGCTACCCCTAAATACCTCCAGTACCTCAACTCTTTGTGCAATCTATCACCTGAACTAAACACGTTATTTTAATGACAAGTCCAAATGTGCCTGAATTTCTACAGCGTATTTATTGGAATAAAAATCGTACAGACACCTTTTGTTATCACTGTCAGTATTTTAGGTCATGTAAATCCACAAGCGCACACATCCTCAATCCAATAACTCCCAGACACTTTTAAAAGATACGTACGTGACACTTTATTGCATCAGTTCCACTAATAAATAGTACTCCCACTCCCTCTGTAACCCAACAGATGGTGCTAGGATCCACTGCAGCATCCTTGATCAATACATCCAGTCAGTAAATCAAAAAGTGTTTCGAGTGTGGGTTACAAAAGTACCTGTAACAACATTTCACTGGCTCAGAAAAGGCTCAAGGGGGGAAAATGAAGTCCAAGTTAAGGCTTGATTGTAAATGCAAGATAAATATCTTTAAACTTAAAGAATGCAGGCTTAAAAAAAGCTGCTCCTATTCTTTCTCTACTGCATAACTGTGTGTGTGTGTGTGCATGCAATGTCACTTTTTTTCTTGGCTTCTGAATTTAAAAGACACCTGGGATCACAGACACACAGCTTGGCATTTGGCTTCTGACCAAAGTCAACGTCTACAGTATGACATGCTGCCAAGCGACTGTGTGTATACGTGCCCTCAGGGCCTCAGAATAACTTCATAGCATACGATCTGCAAAATCAGTTCATGTTTGGCTACAAAAGCAACAGTGAAACCGAAAAAAAGAGATTTGGTTTATGATTGCCAAAGCCACCAGAGACAGATTTTTGGTTTGACATTTCAGATGACAGTAACATTAACATTTTAAATGAAAGAGTAACTTCAATAATATAAAATTCCTTCCAAAAAACCAATTAACAAACAAATGTAACAAGAGGACGAAAAAAAAAAGAAAGAAGAAAAGCTACAAATGGTCCCAAGATTGCAAAATGACGGTGGCAAGGTGTGGGCTGGCGACTGCCTCTACTTCAGGTTTGCAACTTTATCTCAATTGCATTACTTCATTTTATTGATAAAAAGAAACCTTTATGCGAAAAGTCCCACACGAGAATGAAACGCTAAACTGCACCCAGAGAGCGTTTACAGTAACAGGATCGTGTCGAGAAAAATAGGAAAGAGTGAACGAGCGACGTCTCAGACTCTGGTGTAGGTGGTTCCTCTCATTAACTGAGTGGACCAAAACCAGAGTTTAAAAAACCGAATTCCTGGGCTTACACACAGCAACATTAGAAGATTTATGATAGTATTCACAAACTTTTTCTGATCGGACATTTGATGCTGCTCTTTGCTGCGTGTCCTCAGAAGAAAATCCAAGAGGGGAAAGTGTATCAAAACCACACTGCAATTATGAAGAAGCGATGACCTGTGGCTTGGAATGATTCAAGACTGTGGTTTACTTCAACAGTGGAGTAAAGACACTTTGAATGATTAGCTGCCAAGGAAAAAAAATCCCAACTAAACTACAAATCATTGCACTAAAAGAGAAAATGAGCCAGTGAGGTCTTTAAAGCGTAAACTACTGTCAGCTTTAACATCAGCTTCCAGAGAGCCCAATCAGCAACAGATAAACATGGAAGGCATGCCCATAAATGGCCAGCGACGGTTGATACAGGTTCACCCCCGAAAAAGTGATATGCACGTTATATGTCATTCCCAACCCATTCCTTGCCACCGGCAACAACAAAGAAAAAACAAATGTTGTCAAAGCTTTCTGATAAAAGAAACAATGCAACACTGTGATAATACACAACAGTGAGATACAAGAGCGATTACTGAAAGACTGCATAAAAAAAAGAAGAAAAAAAAAAGAGCCACGACACACAAGACACAGGACAGGACGTCATCTTCTGATGGTTTACTTCACACAGACGCTTTCTTTGGGGTCTGTGCTTGAATGTGTGTCTATGCCAAGCTTTTGTTGTTAGTGATGAATGGTGCGGCTCACTCTACTGTCACGGACTTGGCCAGGTTTCTTGGACAGTCCACCTGCGTTTAAACAGAGGAGCAGACAATCAATAGCCTTGCAGATGAAAAGGACACTGTTGCTGCTGTTGACTAAATGCTGCTGTCAAAACACCCGAGTATGATTTATACAAATCTTAACAAAAACATACTTTAATCTGCGAGCCAGAGATATGGCGGTTTGGAAGAACTGCTCTTGTAATTATCACACATGTCCTGTCCAGAGCGCTTCTCCTCCCCTCGGACAAAATTACATAAAACACAGGGCATGCGTGTGGTGGAGCTGTTTGTTCTACAGAGCTGCACGGCCAGGACGTTTCTCTGAAATGCTCTGAAAAACTGACTAGATGCTGACTTTGAGTTAAGCTGCTCACTTTGACCTTTAAAATTCCTCAAAAACAGGAAATCAAGGGGACAACACATCTAAGTCAGTTCTGCAGCACCAGCACAAACATCAGTAACAGCTTGTGGGCTTTGCCAATAAATGAAACAATCGCAGGTCGGAATTCGCGCACAGATGGAGGTTATTTACATTTCACTATAATTCTTTCAGTGTGGCAGCTAACCACATCGTCATCACCTTCACCACCAAGTTTGCCAGTTTACATCGTTCACAAAGTAGGTTACATTTTCAAGCGAGTTGGGGACATGCTGATTTACAGATATAAACACTGCACGTTTATTCTGGCAGTGTTTCTGCTTACAAAGCAGTCCTGAGCGACAGCGCTAGATGATCAGTGACAGGCTAATAATAACAGAATATCTCATTTATATTGTGCTCCAGAATCTTTTGCACAACTGTCTTCTTTTATGTCCTGAAATGAATCATCGACGTATTTTACACAATCATACTCTTACTACACCTGTAAACACAGGTATACTGATGATGACTGTAAGAGTGGAAATCACTTGGGAAAATGGTATCTCCAAGAAATGTTTGAATTAAGAAGCATGCTGGATTGAGAGTTGTTGCTGATCCTGAAGGGAAAGCACTTACATCGTAGCCTCTGAGGACAGCCAGGTGGAAGGACAGCAGCTGCAGAGGGATGACGCTCAGGATGCCCTGCAGGCAGTCCAAACAGTGAGGCACTTTGATGGTGCGGCTGGAGTTTTTGATGGTTTCGTGATCGTCCTTGTCGCAGATCACAATAGGACGACCCTGTAAATGAAACAAAGAGATGAATATAGTGTGTTTACTGCACAATGATGGAGATGCGCTGAATCAACCTCTCCCCTTTCACCGACTGAGTTGAAGGGCCAGAGGTGACGCAGTGGTCAACATACTTTCGGGGTTTGAACTTAATGAGTTATGATGCAAACAGTTTTCAGAAAGGAAAAAACTTAAATGGATTCAAATAAACTCACTTAGTCATTTTCCACGATATAATAAACACTGTAAAGTGTCACATTTAGTTTTTATTTGTCAGAGTTTGTTTGAGCATTTCAGGCAACTAAACAATCTGGGCTGATCACTTGTGACTGGATTATAAAATAAACCAACACACCGACATTACAATAAGGCTGATCACAAAACATGCGCCATGTGCGATTCTTACCTGGCGAGCAACAACTTGCTGCAGGGCATTCTGACACTTGACATAAGTGTGGTCTCTCATTATGATCATGATCACCGGCATGAGTTTATCCACCAGGGCCAGCGGGCCGTGTTTCAGCTCTCCTGCCAGGATACCCTCTGAATGCATGTACGTGATTTCCTTGATTTTCTGCAGGGGAATGAAAAAAAACATCCAGACTTTAGATAAATACAAGCCTACGCTGAAATTAACAATCAAGCTGTCAGATGATAAACTCGCATGTGCTCACCAGTGCTCCCTCCAAGCAGGTAGCGTAATGGTAGCCTCTGCCCATGATGAGCACACTCTTCTGCTGGTACAGCTCTGTTGCCAGCTTCTGGATTTCATCATCCAAACTGAGGACCTCCTTAATCAGATCTAACACACACACACACACACACATTTTTTTTCTTGTTTCAAGAGGCTGACTGGCAGAGACAAAATATGAAAAAAATATTGCAGCAACATGAACCTAGACTCAGCTTCTAATGTTGGGCAGGGAGTGGCAGACAAGCCAGACATTCCTTATTAGGTTACTATTGGGGACATGCTATCATGTGCTTTAGATTCACAGAGTCATGCAAGAGCCCAACGCCAAAATCTAAAGCTATTCATCCGTCTGCCCCCCTTCCCGCTCTCTCTCGTCTTCTGATCCTTTTGTTGCCGTTTAAGTTTGTCCTCTAAGAGGATTTAAAAAAAAAAAAAAAACACCAACAAAAACAAAACTAAAACAGGCTGTGGATGTGCTTGATCTTGGGTCTGAGAGCTAGTTTTTCCAGTCTTTTTGTGTTTAAACTAGAGATGGACCGATCCGATATTACGTATCGGTATCGGTCCGATACTGACCTAAATTACTGGATCGGATATCGGAGAAAAATAAAAAATGTAATCCGATCCATTAAATATCACGAAAGCACCTCACAAAACTTGCAACACGCCGTAACTCGCCTCAGAACGTCGGAGCAGTATGCATCACGTGATAGAGCAGCTGTGGCATGCGGGACCTGTCGGTGGTCTGGATAGCATTTGGAGCTTCGCTAGCAACCTGGCATTTCATCTCCGACAAAGTTATCCCCGAGAGAAGTAAAGCAAGTGTGTAAGTCCATCTCTGAATGTTTGTAAAGCATTCCCACGTTAAGCTTAACGAGCGACTGCCTCTCGCTCTCCGGCTGCTACTTCAATCGTGAAACTGCTTAAATGATCAGCTGATCGGCTTTTCTGTCGCAGTCCGTGTCTCTAGTTTGCTTTTGGCCCATTTTGCGCCAGAAAGAGGAAACCAGCGGCTGAACAACAGCAGCACGTTTAAGCTTGATAAGCTGTTGTTACAATTTATTTAATATTACTTTGTACACCAGGATCTTTTTCTACGTAGCTGACGGCTGGTAACTGTGCAGGGGCGGATCTAGCAAAGTTTAGCCAGGGGGGCCGATAGGGCATTAACTGGGAAAAGGGGGCACAAAGACATACTTTTCTTTCTTATTCTCATTTAAAATGTCTAGCTTTTAATAAATAATTATCTGACACCCAAAGTTTTAATTTGATGTAAAATGAATAGAAGTCAATTACTGTATATAGTGACTATTAAGTCTAATATATACCCTAGTAAGCTATAGTACATTTTCCTTTGGGAAGGTACCATCTGTGCAGTCTGCAATTTTGTTGAAGAAAGATGTTGAATCTATTTAATATTTCTTGAAAAATAATTGATTTCTGTGCATTTTTTTTCACACTGCATCAAATTAAGGTTGATTACGTTGATTAAGCATCATGAGGTGGAGCGTGAGGGGTGGTTCCCTATTTTTTATTTATTTATTTTTGTTGTTGCTGGGAGTTGGAACCCTATTAGTTAGGTTGCTTAATATTTACGCTAAGTACTCTTTAAAATACCAGAATAGGGAGGATGGTGTAGGTCTAAGTTTATTAGATTGATCAGTATTGCTGAACTATGAAATATTTTTTTTGTATACAGGTATAACAGAATAGCTTTAGTGTAGTTGTTGTTTTAAACTTGAGTATGAACTTGCAGACTTGCAAAATGCAGCAAGATATTTTAAAAAACAGTTTTGTTGATTAAAAAAACACTATATCGGATTCATATCGGTATCGGCAGATATCCAAATTTATGATATCGGTATCGGTATCGGACATAAAAAAGTGGTATCGTGCCATCTCTAGTTTAAACTTCACATATGATCAAGACTTCTCTGGCTGAATTACAACACATGTGGTGTGACTTACCTGGAAGCACTCTTAGGCCCTGGATTATCTCACGGCGCCTGGGCTGCACTGAAATCCTGTCATCGCACATCAGGAGGGCAAACATGATCAAGGCCACAAACTGACTGGTGTAGGCCTGAAGACGAAAAACACAACAGAGAAAGTAGAATATTTATTAACTGTAACACAATTGCTAAGATGCGGTTTCTTTGTCTGTCTCTACTCTGACTAATAAAGAAAACAACTGCTCCCTAACTATTTGTATGAAGGTCACAAAGTGGACCGCCACCACTGCACAGTCAAAGCTTGCTTGCTTGTGACCTCATTTCTAGAGGGAATGGTAGATTTCCTATTTTGCAGCTCAATATCGAACCAACGAAGCAGCGACCAGATCACGACTTGAGCCTTTCGGTACAGATTATGAAGCCATGTCCTTCTTTTTCGCTTTGTTTTGATTGCAAATTTGGTCTCCAGTTTATAATCTGCACCAGATGAAATATGGAGAGGTGGGTTTTCATACACATCAAGCAGCATTATAAAAAAAACAAAAAAAAACACACGCAGTTAAGTTAGTGCTGCTCATCCTAAAAACCTTTGTAGCCACATATACCACAGATGATGTCTGATCCTTCTGGAAATGTCGCTTCTTATAACCTCAACACATCTGAGACTGTGCCTGCCGTCATCGCCGCCCGCACCCTCTCCTTCCTTCATCTCCAAGCACGTTTGGAGGTCTTCCATGCTCATTTAGGAGATTCAATCAGAGTCTGAGAGAAGCCAAGTCAATTCACAAGACTCTCTGGACTCAGAAATGCCAATGTGCAGGGCCAAGAAAATAGCTGTAAAACCTTTACACACAGTTTCTTTTTTCTTCACAACAACACACAAATCGTAGTCCTTCAGAGCTGTGGCAACATATTTAACCCACATATTCAACCGTTGATCTCTTCCATATTCATACTTTCAAACTTGTCAGTGCTTTCCTGATGCACAATGTGCCAACTTTGACCCTGCAAATGTGAGCATGCATGCATACACAGCTGAAACATAAAGAAAACACAACAGCTGTGATCTAGAAAACAAACTTTGTAATCCTGTAAATTCCCAGTGGAAAGAGTTATGTAATTCAAAAGCAGTCTTCTCTCATTTACTGTCGGCTGACCTGCCAGAAGGATCTGCCTCATGATAGCATCAAAGTGTTTTGTCTTTTAGTGCTAATTTATGCCATGAATCTTGAATATGAACAAAGGAATTGGAAATTCCCTCATTTAAAGTTTAAAAAAAATCCTACGAGCATGAAAAAGCAGAAAATTGAGACCAAATATATGAATTTGGGATGATTCAGCATGTGATTAGTTGCAAACCAAGTCAGTGTTTTGATAAGCTTGGTTGTTAATGTGCAACATTCGGTTGAGGTGGGTGTGGGTGTGTGGCCCTGCCAGCCGAGCAGTAAATGATGGCGTCTCTGAGGCGTGCTCTGGGACTTTGGAGCAACACAAGAGTCACCGAGCCAAGAGCTGGGGCAGGGAAGGACCTGCTCCACTTTTCCTAACTCTCTCTCTCTATGCTCCCTAGAAAGAGCAGGGGCTTCAACTCCTCTGCTCAAATCCCAGCTGGCAAATGCTTTCGGTGAGGGGGTGGGAGGGGCATGAAACCAAGTGTCCAAGGTTTACATGAGCTGAGATGAGAAAATCAGGCTTCTTTAACTCCCTCTGGGATAACGGTGGAGGACCACGTCAACTTCCAAAAGGCGGGACCAGAATTGCAATGGAGTTTTCATCTGGGTTTCATTCAGAGTCAGCGAGCGTCGAGTTCATTTATGAGATGTTGCAATTAACTGGTGTACAGTACTTTAGCTAAGCATCAAAGGCTCAGTTACAACAAATCAAAGAAATCATGCGCTATATTTCTAACTTGAACGTAACAAATTCATTTGGTGTGTTGCCTCTGAAAATATTGTCATAGACAAAAGCAGAAAAATTAGTAGATTGCTTTTTTAAATGGAGCAATAAGCATTCACTTCAACTCCAAGGGAATGTGCTGTTTTCAATCATCCACATCCAAGCCTGCCACAACAAGGTGAAAACACACCCAGCAGTACATTCATCTTCATCACTAATGACTCAGTCTCACTGGAGTTTAAATAGAATGAGTAGGAAAACTCTATGGCTGGAAACTTGGTTGCTGCCCAGTGAACTGATTTAAAAAAAATAAATAAATAAAAATTTGGAGCCTGCAACTGGTTGCAAGTTGTTTGGCAACCTGTCTCCAGCTCCAACTGACTGCAATCACCGTCAGACACATTGGTGAACATTTGAAAGGCGGAGTCCACTCAACTGGTTATATCGCTATATAAGATTCCTGAGCCCCTGTCTCATTATGCAGTGAAATCGTCATCCAACAGCAACTATGCCGATATTTGTGGAGCAACTTCTGACTTTCTCTTCAAAATCTATGAGGTTCTGGCTAAATGCATGCAGTTAATGTGAATTTATTTGTATGTAAAAGGCAACAGATTTTCTATTTTGGTTGATTTATCACACACAGATTGCATGTAATTGGCAACTTGGCCCCATTCACCCCTCAAAATGATTACAGACTGACTCTGTCTTATCACCATTTTATCACTCTTTATATAAGTTGCTATGAAGGAGGCAACTGACAGCGGGTAGTCACAGACCTGGTCCCTGTGTTTAAAGTAGCCATTTCAAAGATAGCAAGATAATAATAACAGTAATTTTGGTAATGCTGTGTAGCATAATATAACCTAACCTCAAGAGGTTAATGTAAGAAGTATCCTTTCAATCTCCAGTGACACAATAAATGCATGTTGTGGTTTTCCACTTCCACGGCGCATAAAAGCTGCACTCATAAAAACCGCAGAGTTAATTAGAGCCACGGTTGCCATGGTATACCTTGGTGCTCGCTACTCCGATCTCTGGCCCGGCGTTGATGTGGACGCCACAGTCAGTCTCCCTCGAGATGGAGCTGCCCACTGTGTTAGTGACGCCCACAGTCAGAGCCCCCCTCTCCTTACAGTAGCGCAGGGCCATGAGGCTGTCAGCGGTCTCCCCTGCGGGGTCGGCAGAAATGGAAAACACAACCCGTTTATGGAACGTAACAATTCACACAATAAAACTGATTTACTGACTTTTGCACCATAAACTAGTCTGATTTAAGACAGCTTTACAGAAAAAAATAATCCACAGGTTTCAAAAACTTTGACTCAGCATTTTGAAAAAGTTGAGCACATAGAAAGATAAATTAAGAAGAGCCCCCAAATAGAAAGTGGAATACAAATGGGGAATGTGCCACAGATCAAGTCCAGATGGCACTGGTCTCCACACCTGACTGGCTGATAAAGAAGCAGACATCGTCTCGGAAAACAGGCGTGTTCCTGTCCAGGAAGTCGCTGGCCAGCTCCACCATGACAGGCAGCTCGGTCAGCTCCTCCAGCACCTGGCGGGTCTGGGAAAAAAAACAACAGCATCGATTTGTGAAAACGTGCCAGCTGTGCACAGAGCATAGAGTGTGGCAGGACACGAAGCTCATACCACAACACAGGTGTCATATTTCCTGTCATATTTTCCTCTTGGATTCAGTTTGATTATTTTTCTGACGGGACTTTGCACCAAAGAACAAAAGGTGGTTAAACAAAAGACTACTCACTGCTACTCCTGCATGATAGCTGGTGCCACAAGCAATGAGGATAAGTCGGCGACACCTCTGAATCTCTTTGATGTGATCCTTAAGTCCACCCAGTGTCACTGAAAAGCACAACAAACTGCTCAAAGACCACAAACACCCCACAGGAGAGATGGGACATTTTACACTTAAAAAATGTACTTATAGCTGTAAAACTTTTATAGGGCGTCCTTGATCCTTATTATAATGAACTAAAGGTAGTTGCACATGCAAAACTAAATTACTTGACGCTAAAGACTACAGTGAAAGCCAAAGATTGACATTTTTGAGGAATTGTCATTTCTTGTCTTGGTAAATATAATAATAAGGCAGTGCTCCAACCTGTGTTGTTGTCAAAGTTGACTCTCCCTCTCATGGTGTTAACAACAGACTCTGGCTGCTCAAAGATCTCCTTCTGCATGAAGGAGCTGTAGTTGCCTGTAAAATGAGGATCAGATATCACGGGAACATTTCCAGAATTAGTCAAAAAAAAAGAAAAGAAGAAAAGGTAAATACCAGTTAAGCACTCAGTGATAGACTTTTTATAAGCCCCATAAAACCCACATGAACTCAACCGAACGAGAGAGGTTTTGTTTACATGTATTAAGTGTCCGAGAATGCAAACCACAGCCTCCTGAAGGAGCAAAAACAAACGTCCTCACTGTGTTTTATTGACAATCAGGCCTTCCTGGAAATGAGAGTACTTATTGGGTAAACTTTCTTTCTCTATTAAGATATTTGGAGCCATAGCATGAGTCATGCCTCAAATGAAATAAAACGTACTTTGAGAGCAATTTGGGTCATTCGAATTAGGTTATTCAGCAGAAGAAGAAAAAACTAGGAAATGAGAGGAGAGAGGCTGAGTAATGACAGGACCACAAAGGAATGTCGAGTGCAGCCAACACCGGCTCACCTCTGCCCTCTGCTGGACTGCTGAGGAAAAGTCAGTGAAAATGAAGAAAAAAGAAAATATAGACAGTAACCATGAGATTTAATCTCCTTTTTTTTTAGCTGTGTTCATACTGAGCAAACTTCTTAGACTCATGTTCCTCATTTAAGGACACAGCAGCAGGATAGATGAAATACTTCAATTCCAAAAGTCCAATAACTGATTAAGTGCATGTAACAAGTTGATTCTTGGTGCAATTTTGCATGCAAAACAGACCTTATGCACATCGACTCCAAGTCCTAATCAGGGTCTGACAAATATAAAGTCAGTAAGGATTACCTAACAGCCCTGGGAAGCAATTTAATCCTGACTGATTATAGATTTGTCAGATTCTTACAGACCTGGAGTCGATATGCGTAAAGGTCTGTTTTGCATGAAAAACTGTCCCAAGAATAAACTTACATGATTGTGGGGTTTTTATTATGATTTTGTACACGAAAAAAGGGAAAATAATGCAATAATAAAAATGTGTCCTAATTCCCATAAGTGAACGCTTTAACTTTGGTGACTTGGGAAAATAATTGTTTTTCTTTAACAACAATTAAACACTGAGAAATGCTTTTTATTGGGTGCATTTGTCTAAGCATTAGTAAGGGGAACTGTACTTTTTTTTAAAAAGCCACAAATTGCACATTGTTCTATACATAGGATATTAATGGCTTCACATTAAAGCTAAAATTTAAATTTAGCTTTAACAAATCCAGCCCCAGGATTTGTTTGAGTTCAAATCCTGGGGCTGGAGTAAAATGTTGAAAAAGAAGGAAACAGCTGTCTTACTACAAACCTAGCATAATATTTCAACTCGGGTCAAGAAGGGAAGATGGGAGTAATAACATCTTAAAGCAAAGTGGTTTGTTTTACCAACAGTGGTTTCTCTGGTGGCGCTGCTAATCTAGCAAGAGTGTAACGACTTGGATGATAACAAGAACAACCTCAGGGCAAACCGTTAAAAGCAAGCCAAACTATGTAAGCAGCTGGTCATCGATTATGACTTGCAGGATAATAACAGGATTTGAGACTAAATTAATGGCACACTATAAATGATTTATTGACCATTAGTGTGGGAAAGGAATGCATGTTGTGAAGAGAATTCGTCCCTCCACTCACCCATCATGATCTGCTGTAGTTCCATCTGCAGGGTCTGGATGGCACGGGCTGGGTAGTCTCCAGCTGTGCGCTTTATCCTGTGAATCGACAGCCGGCCATCCATCACGGCGGCTACGTCGTCGTCCTCGAGGAAGATCACCCGGTTTGTGTGCTCGATCACCGCGCTGTCGTGACAGATCAGAAACCACATCAAACGTTTGATTTTTGATACACGCATAAAGCAGGCATATAAAGAACATCGTTGTGCACTCTAACAGTATCTGCTTACCTCGCATCAGATGCAAAATAGTACTCCACCGCTTTTTCATCTACTGGAAACAGGCAGGTGTCCTGGTCTGTCCTGGGTAGGGTGCTGCAGCTCTTCTTGTCTTTAGTAGCTGGGATGTAAAAGAAAACAGGCCTCAGGCAATTTCATCCAGCCACATTTGGATACATTTGACTAGAAAGAGAAACTATAACTACATGAGCGGTAGAGCACAGGAATATGATCGCTGGACAGCTTGTGATCACTGCGCACTCCAATCAGCAGAGGACCTCCCCTCCTGTATAAACCACAAGAAAATATTCATTTTAAACCACATCCTGATATTTTACCAGTATATGGTCTAAATGCATCGCAGAAAGGTTTCTTATACTGTCAGACTTCAAAATGTATTGTATACATTTTGACCCGTCTTAGACGTCACTTTAGGAGATTTAAGATCAGCCATCAGTGTGTGAGTTTACCTTGTACCAACCACCTCGCCGGGATAGTGGACACTCTTGAAGACCAGTGCAAAAGCTCCTTCCTGCAAGGCAGCAGGTCAAACAGGAAGTCAGATCTTTTTACTGTCTGATTGCTTTTGCATCTTTGGTGTACATTAGCAAGTCCTTACCAGCTGCTGAGTCACACGTTCAACCAGCGTGGCGAAACTGATGTCGTCGCTCTCCCGGTTGTCATACATGTACTTCACCAACTTGGCGATGCTCTCTGTGTCAGTCTCTGACTCGAACTCATAACCTTTGCTCTCCTACAGAAACGAGAAAATGATTTCGCTTTACAAATCGGAACAATGAAAACACATCAAGAAATATTAATGAAAAACATCTGCTCACCAGGAATTTCTTCAGGTCTTTGTAGTTGGTGATAATGCCATTGTGAATGACTATGAATTCTGCAAACCAAAGAGGACTGTCAGAAACTTAACACAGAATCAAACATTTAGCTGTTTCTGTACCAACTTGAAACATCACTCACCATTGTTTTTGTCAGATCTATGTGGATGACTGTTGACTGGGCTGGGCTCACCGTGAGTGGCCCAGCGAGTGTGGGCAATGCCACTGTGGACATCAAACTCCACATCCAGGTCAATATCCTGCTGTTCTATAAATCAAACAAACACACCCCCAAGACAGACGACATTAAATATGCGAATTGCACCACAGCGTGCAGGAAGGAAAATTGAGGATTCGGTCAACTATTAGTTCTCTCTAAACGAGCAACAATCTCAGCTTACTGTGGATCTCCTCATCCAGGGCCTTCACTTTTCCACGCTGCTTGATCAGCTGGATAGATCTGGCGTTGACCTCCCAATCTTTGCTGTTGCCCCCATCAATTCCAACACCTAATGAAATTTTTAAAAAAGTTAGAAATAGCTGAATCATAAAGATGGCAAGGCCGTAGGTATTAGGTATAACGGTGGTATTACTATTATGTAAGTAAAGTCTTCTTTTTGGTCCAATGTCTGAGAAGAACTGAAAGAAAAAAAAAACTATTATTTACTCAGTATAAGGAAAAATAATCATAGTGTAAATACAAGGTCAGACAGCAGATTCCTTGAAGAAGATTGCTGAAACTACCAAAATGGATGTGAGGGAAAGTACAAAGAAGTGGAAAACCAGAGGGATAAATATAACTGCCTCCACAGAAAACAAAAAAACAAAACAAAAAAACAAAATAATAATAATAATGTAACATAAAACTGAGCAGAACAAAGAGCGAGGAACCAGGAGAAAAACAAAAATCCCAGCATCTGTTGGCACCGTATATAAAACACCGGGACACAACCACACATTAATCAACACGTAACCACACGCAAGCATAAATCAGGCACAAGTCATTAGTGTTGGCATGTATTACTGAAAAACAAAAAATCAAGTGTGACTTTCAGGACAGTTGCTGCATTAATGTTACATTGGAGACCAACAAACTATTACAACATTTTGGAATTTCTTGAGTAACCTCTGAGGAGGTCTGAACACAAGAAAAACAAAACAAAACACAATTTAAAAAAAGGCAGAACTTGTTGGTGATGAGTCTCTCTTTTTCTTACCAGCTGAATCATAGCCTCTGTACTCCAGACGACGTAGACCTTTAAGGAGGATCTCAAGGATTTCACGGCGAGTCCTTGGCACGTGGTAGTTGAGATAGGCAAAGATTCCTTGGGGAAGGAGGGAATAATGTTTTAGAAAGCTTTTCTTTATAAAGAATTTGTGCTACCAAAAGGAGATTTTTTTATTTTTTTATTTGCAGTTGGAAGGGCAGATCACTTGAAATGCCTGTCAGACTAATACCCCTGTAACATTTGGGAGTGATGTTTAATTCATGTGGGTTTGGTAAAGTAGGGCTGCTCAATTAATCGAATTTTAATCACGATTACGATCTGGGCTTTCAACGATCATTAAAAATGACTGAGCCGATTATTAGCCCCTCCCTAATTTATCCGCGACACCTTAAAGGCCGGTCCGTGAAAATATTGTCGGGCATAAACCGGCCCGTGGCGCAAAAAAGGTTGGAGACCGCTGATTAAGAGGACCCGAGGGAAGCTCGGAAAGCTAAGCAGAAGTTATTTGGAGAGTGACTGCCGTTGGTTGAAAAGAGAGTTTAAAAAAAAAACTTCAGTGGTGTTGCACACCATTTTATATTATTTTTTTTAAGTCATTGTTAACCCTTTAAATCCGGTCAGAGCAGCATGCTCCGTTTTGCGTAACTATTTTTAAATCCCTGTAGAACCTGAACCGTGTAAGCTAGCGCAATAATTTGTTTTGCATATGAAACCGGAGGAGTTGTACTTACATCTTATGCCATCAGCTTGTCCTCGGTCACGGTTTCGTTCCACATATAGCTTTGCAAAAATTGCATAAAAAGCGCTTGCAGGAACAAAAACATAATATTCCAGAAACACGCTTTGCCGTTCCTATCAGCTGTTCGTAACACTTCCCACAGTGAAATGATGCACATGCTGTTTTCTTTGCAAATTTGCATCATAGGATTGTTTTTTGTTTTTCCTGCAGTATATAAAAATTGCTGTATCTCCAAAATAAAACTATGAAGACACTCAAAATAAATTTCCTGTGGTGGGAAACTATTTTTTGCAACTTTATTGTATTTAAAGTTTTGAGGGATAAACCTCTTAAATTTCTCCAAGTAGAAATATATGTAAACAAAACAAAAGCGATTTTCAATTTTTTTTGTAGTTTATTGCACTTTTTTGCAATTTATGTAATTACTATGGACTTAATGCATACATATTATTAAAATATGGGCTATAACAGTTGTATTGATGTATAGCAACTTGAAATGCTCCCACAAATGGCACTACAGCATGTAAAAAAAAAAAAAAAAAAAAAAAAAAAGCTCTGGTGGACTTGGTTCTATAGTAGGTCTTAAAGGGTTAAATAAATATCGTCAAATAATCGTGATCTCAATTTCAGTGAAAATAATCGTGATTATCATTTTTGCCATAATCGAGCAGCCCTATGGTGAAGGTTGGCTGAAGTCACTATTACAGTATTTAAAAGGTTTTTTCCGATGCCAAAGGACATCTCACAATCTGTATGCTGCATGGATTTATCCCATCAGCTGGTTTTTATTTTAAACAAGCTTTGGATTCATTTTGAGTTAGAAATTGTTTTTAAAACAATTTTAAATCTTAAAACGAAACTATTTATGATGACAATGATTACGTAAAGGTGGCTGGTGAAACCACAGAGAACGTAATTGGACTCCTTCCTGGTGTAGCAGGCCAAGAATTACTGGGAGTTGTCGATCTGCTGCTATTCACAGTTCAGTGCCAGACAAACTAATGTAACACACGAGAAACAAGTCATACAGGCACTGGAAAACCTGATATAGTTATCTCTTGGAAGATAGACCTGTTTAAAGACAATTAAGTATACATATATAGACCTGCCGTTTCCCTAAGATAACCTCTTGCCTACGTAAAGCAGAGGTAGGGGAATTGTCAAAGGAATGACAAAAATCAGACGCGAGATGTTTCTGTTTCCCATCTGTAAATCATTTTAAGATATTTACCTTGTCACTAAGACTTGAGATTTATTTGTGTGTGATTACTAACCCAAGTGAGAGACCATTACGATACAGAAACAGGCCAGTGTAAATCAAGATTTCAGCATTTTATTGGCAACCTCCATAAATAATGAGAATTTCCTCCCTAAAACATCTGTCATCCAGTCTAATAACAAATACACAAAGGAAAGGAGTGACACCATGAATGGCAAAAGGAGTGGGCATAAAGTGCAGCCCTGTTACAGGGCTAAACACTAACCAGTGGACATCCTGGCTCAACAGAGCATTCATTCAGAAAAGCAAGTGATGGGGGTGGACACTGAGGGGTAAAGAGAGACAAAAGGGACCCTTCTGCAAATAATCAGTGCTTAATGGTTAACCTAAGCAAAGTGGCACCTTACTGTGACAAGAGATATTGATAGCAAGGTGGCTTGGTTATGGAAGTGCTCTGATTGTGATAACAGTGAGAGAAAACAGATGTCAGGTATCAGTCATAGGACTGAGATAGATGGAGACGGCGGAGACAGGACAGGATTAGAAAGCATCAAACTGATTATGACCACTGGCGTCATATAGACAGTGAAAGACTGATGTTAATTCACAGCGATACACCAGTATTATATAGTACAATATTTGCTAAAGCCTTTGGCACTCTTTTAAGGGGTTGACTCAATTTGACTTAAAAAAACATATTTGATTTTATGTTTTGTTTATCCTATTTGTATGTGTACAGCATTTTGTGGACACTGGTTTATATGTTAAAGTGCTTTATAAATAAAGGTGGTATGGTATGGTATGGTATTATCCCAAAGAACACAGATCATCTAGTTACACTTTCATTTTTTATAATAACAACGAGCCTAACTCGTTTTCCAAGGTCTCTGTCACAGTCATCTAGATCCACAGTAACAGACAGAGATTTAGCTACTGGAAACTTACTCGGCTGGTAATAACGTCGTAAAGCAGGTTACCATTTTAATGTCGCACTCAAATATCGACTCTGCTGCTCGATCGTGTTATCCCACATCAAGCAGCTTTCAGAGTAAAACGGAAAAACACAGACCGGTTTATATTTAGCTGGCTAGCAACATCATGTTGGCCATACAAAACTCACTTTAGCCTCCCCTAGCTCATTTCCAGCATTTATCCTCAAACTAACATGGCAATAGCTGAATAACTATTCAGCTAGCTATTCTGGTGAAACGTGAACCACACACATTCAGCGCCTATTAGTATAAATATAGAATAAATGCACTACTCACCACACATGGCTACAGTTCTGCTGCCAGTTACAGCTACTCTGAAGTCGGTAGCTGGGAACGCCTGTCAATAAGCTCCGCCCCCGATGGTTCCTATGAATCATAGCCAACCGCGTTCTTCCATGGCGCCTTCTGATTGGTCGGGAGATCTGTCGATTCAGGTTGCGCCTACAGACGTACGCATTTCTGACGTGGCATCAGGATGCGATTCGCAGCCGGAACATCCTGCAGATCCTGCTGCTGCTAGAGTCAACATCGGCCCACAATGGAAGGCCTGTGCTTTCTACTGGCCGTGGAAGGAAAATATTGCTAAAAAGGCCCAAAAGCCTGTGTATGCTCTGGCGATTTTAGAATTACTGAGGTACAACGTCCCTCAGTAGAAATCCACCAATGCTTTTTAAAATTTTTATATGCAAAATTGCCTTTTATGGTTTTTTGGTCTTACATAGTTTAAATGGTCTATATAATTTTTGTGGAAAATACCCACTTTCTATTTTACCTTCTTTTGGTCGCTCTGTTCATGTGTCACCACCCTGGATCATCTGACCTTATTGGTAGTATCCTTTTATGCCGCACCAACCCTCTGCATGTCCTCCTCTTGCCTGGCAGCTACATCTTCAACAACCTTTGTCCAGTATATCAACCATCCGTCCTCTTGTGTTTCAACTGCTCAACTCGAGCTGTCCCCCTGACGTACTCATTTGTAGTCCTGTCCATATTGGTCATTGTCAATGGGAATCTGAGCATCTTCAACTAGGCCACTAGTTGGAACACTTATGTACAACAAAGCAGACAAATGGTCACAAAATATTATAACAAACTTTATTTATACACATATAATATACTGATTTTAAAACTAAAAGGCTGCTTTTCTTGCTTGACAGATGTGGAGTAATAAATTATTCCAGTCAGCTGTTCCTGTGACTGGGCTATTCTTGTTAAATACTGTCACTGTACAAAAAAAACCAAACAGCTGGGAAACAACACATACGAGATTACATCTGAATTGATAATGGTGACCGTTTCTTTCACACAGCTGTGCTATCAAACACATTTTATTGCAACTATTGCTTGCATTAAAGTCGGTAGCTGGTAGAGACAGGAATGTGTATGATTTCAGTGGTTCAGACTTGAGCAGCCTCCTCCTCCTCCTTCACCTGGAAGACACGCATAAAAGCTCTTTACAGCTCAAGTGCTGAACATGAAATATAAATCAAGATGTCAGGATTAACATCTTAAAAATTAACAGTGTCCTAAAATCAAATGAGAGAAAGACAACAAACCTGTTCCACCGATTCAACCTCAGGTACATAAAACTGTAGCATGTTTTGGATGCCACTCTTCAAAGTCACAATTGAACTGGGGCAACTGGTGCAAGAGCCCTGCAGCTTCAGTTTAACAATGCCATCTTCAAATCCGCGGTATAGAACATCTCCCCCGTCCTCTTGCACAGTTGGCCTGACAGAGTGAGAACATTGACTTGTATTAGGCAAAAAACCCAAAAAGCATAGGAAGCAACAGGCCCTGAGGTCATAGTGCACCTTCATGAGTAGTTACCTTATTCGAGTCTCTAGTAGTTCTTTAATCATAGCAACTACCTCGTCGTCGTCGTCTGACGGTGCTGAAAGGAGAGGCAGAGATTGTTGTTCCTCAGCATTCAAAGCAGCTTGTTATTTCTGTCTAAGTTGATGTTTTAATAATGGGTAGACCACAGCTGTTTGAAAACCATACCTGTATCTGGGCTTGGCTGGCTGTCCTCGTTTACAACAGGAAGCCCGGAGGTAAAAAAGTCCATAATGGTAGCAAACACATCAGGCTTAATTACCTTCCATTCCAAATTTGGGTCAGCCTAAACGAAGAAGGATGAGAAACCAACCTATTCTTAGTTGTGGTATGCCAAGCTGTGCCAGTGCCAATTCTTACAAACTGGGCATGGCTTTACCTTTGTGATGGTAATAAAGTCAGGGCCCAGGAACACACTCTTGACTCCATCGATCCTAAAAAGCTGCCTGAAGACAATCACTGAGGTTTTATTACGCCACACTTAAAGATTCATCTTACACTTAATACAGAAGGTTGTGCAATGATTGTAACAAATAAATACACACATATAGACGTGCAAATTGTGTGCAGGTATCAGTCACATTTATTAACATAATATTTTAATGGGAATAGAATTAGAAAATAATATTTCTGTTCAAAATTGTTGCACCGCAGTGTCATAAAGATCAAGTAGAGGTAAAAGTGTTACACTGAGGACGTGAATCAGCAGCGTGCTGGGCTGTGAGAAGAGAGGTCTACTGTTTCTGTGCGTATCAGAGGTTATACCTTTTTTATATTTGGTAATAATAAATGTTGCCTTGGTTACTGCCCTACCAACAAGGCATGTACTGGTAAATCAATCTTGTCATGTGACTAGCAGAAGTCAAACTATTAATCCATTCTTCTTCTGGCTGCTCCACAGTGGATCATCTGCCTCCATCTCCATCGTTCTCCACTGTCACACTAATGTCCTCCTACATGACATCCACCAACCTTCTCTGGAGGTCCACCTATTTTCCTCCTGCCTGGAAGCTGTATATTCAACACCCTTTGTGCAGCATATCCACTATCACTTCTCTGCACATCTCACTTCCCTAACCCTTCTCTGCACAGACCATCTCAGCCTTGCCTGGCTCTCCAACTTTGTGTTTAAACTGCTCAACCTGAGCTGTCCCTCTGACATGCTCATTCTGATCCTGTCCATCCTGATCACTCTAAATAAAATATTTAGCATCTTCAACTCTGTCATCTCTATTTTTTTTTTTGTTTGTTTGTTTTTTGTCAGGGTCACTGTCTCCAAATTATACATCATAGCAGGTCTCACTACTATCTTGTAAAATGTCTCATTCACTCTTGCTGCTTTTCCTCTGTCACAAATCACCCCTGACACTCATCTCCATCCACTCCACCCAGTCAGTTATTTCACCTGTCGTGTGCACTGTCCACCGCACTGACCGCATGTATTAAAACTCATCTACCTACATCTGTTATGCTAAGATGACTGTTTGACATCAGGCATTTCTCTCAGACCAGTAATCTCACATACCTGGCTAGAGGTGAGCAGTGTGCCTCACGAGGGCCCGCAAAATTCATAGTTCCTGTTTCAAGAACTGTCCGGCCAGGCAGGAACTTCATGCTGTTTGGATTTGGTGTATCCTGCGTCTGCACAAACATGGTCCTTCCTGGGAAGAGAAAAAACAAAGAAGAAGAATGCAACATAAATCACCTTTTTTCATTAGACGGTGTCCTTATTTTGTGCAGCAACTCTTTACTTTATTGAACTGCAAGGCTAATGTCACGTGTCCTACAGGCACCTGCTCAAACAGCAGCTGCATCTATTGGGTTCAAGACAATCACTCCAGTATTAACACATTCAATGTTACACATGTGATTATTCTGAATACAAACCAGGAACAATCCAGATGGGGTTTGAGGGCCATCTGTTTGAAACTCCCGTGGTATGTGAAGGCAAGTGTAATCCAGTGCTCTGAAACCCACTGACAGCAAGACTGAAAAATGCAGCAGATGAAGACATTTAATACAGCCCAGCTCACACTGATAAATGAATGGTGTTAGAAATCAAAATGTCAAGCACCCGTGCCAGCTCACTTCATCTAATGCCTTCCTCTCTGGAGCGGTGAAATAATGATTTCAAAACATGAAGGTGTGGTGAGACTAATCCACTAAAATGATTTGGTGCACAGTGTTTGTACAAAACTGTATTACAAACTGTTGCATAAGGCAACACGTAAAACAACCAAAGGGGTCATGCAGAGCTTAAAACGATACACTGTGCAATCAGTATTTGTCTTACTTTAGCCAAGGAGAAAGAACTGTCTGTATCATTTCACTGATAACTAAAAATTTATTTATTTTTATAAGACATTTGAATTACAAAATAGAAAACACAGACATACACTATACAATTGCAGGCAAAAATGGCACTGTATATGATATGCAAGGAAAGTGGACAACAGCAGAAATCTGTCTGTTACTTTTATTTGGTGTTAGATTTGCCTGAACCTGCTGATCTGCTGGGATTTTCCCAAACAACCATCTTCAGTGTTTAAAGAGAATTGTCATAAAGAGAAAATATCTGGTGAACAATGGTTCTCTGGGCTAAAGCACATTGTTAAGGTCAGAGGTCAAATGAGAATGAACCTGATACAAATTCAAATGCAAATAACAACTTATTACAACAGAAGACCTTATCCAAATGCAAGACACATTGAAGCTTGAAACAGATGGGCTACAGCAGCAGAAGAGCACACTGTGTGGCACTCCTGTCTGCTAAGAACAATAAACAGGATTAACCAAAAATTGGAAAATGGAGCACTGCAAAATCGTTGCCTGGTCTCATGAATTTTAATTTCTTTTTTTAAATAATATTTTTTTTATTAAGAATTTTTCTTTTATACATATAAACAAAAAAAAAGAAAAAGATTACAGTTGATCTGTACATTCGGGATTAGGGATGGGTACCGGTGTCCGGTGCCATGATGGCACCGGTTCTGACATAAACGGTAGTAACCAGACCGAAAAGCAGCGCACATTTCGGTGCTTTATTTCGGTGCTTTTTTTTCCTGAGCTGTGATACACTTTTAGCCAATCATTTTACGTTTCCGAGGATAGTAGGCGGGGCCAGGTACGTACGTTCTGTTAGAGCAGAACCACAGATTAAAAATGTCCAAGGCGAAGCGGTCAAAAGTCTGGCTGTACTTCATAGCAAAATATGCAAACTCAGCAGCCTGCAACAAGTGCTTTAAGCTGATACTGTGATACTGTCAAAGGAGGTAACACCAAGAATCCGATTAAACAGCTGGCGACGCATAGCGGTTTTTTTTTTTAAACCCAGAAATGCGCCGTATTTGATAGCTTGCTGCGAGACCTCACACCGTGCACGTCGGGTGGGTTGCCAGTTATCGGACCCGGAGCAACATCCCCCAAAAACCCGAAGAATAGAGTCCTGGCCCCTAGCTCTGCCAGTGTAGCAGAAATGATGAGGATGATGATGCAGCAGCAGCCGTTCTTCTCTGCATGAGTAGCTTCATGTTGTTCGTGTGTAATTTACGTTGAGTAGGCTAACCACGTTATTACATTAATGCATGTAAGGTGAACTAGCAAACATCATCATAGCTACATGCGGCTGTCCTCTTGTTTGATGGCAGATGCTCCCTTCACCCTGGCCAAAAAGGCTAAAATGACCAAAGAAAAAGTGGGAAACAGCTAAACATGAGAGGTTTTGGACAAAGTTTGTGTTTTTTCCATTGTTTAAGCACTGCTTCCAGCCAAGAGTGATGCCATATATGCCACATAGCTGCAGAAAAGGCACACATTGTTATCTTTTTACAAAAAAAAAAAACAAACAAACAGCTGAACACGAGAGGTTTTTGGACCAATTTTGTGTTCTCTGTTCTTTAAGCACCGGTTCGAGCACCGTTTAAGCACCGGCACCGTTTCAAAAGTACCGATTTGGCACCGGTATCGGATAAAACCTAAACGATACCCATCCCTATTCGGGATGAATTTCAATTTCTGCAGCGATGTTTGGATAGTACGGTCAGATTTGTCATGGCTCCATCCTTCCTTGTATCAATGGTTTAGGCTTCAGGTAGTGTAGCAATCATGCAGATTTTTTTCTTAGTATACTTTGAGCCCCTTATTTCCATCTGAGGATAAATTGGGAATACGTGGAATGACATGCTGCTCACCATGTACATCCCTTTGTGAAAGTGGTTATAATGGCTTGCTTCTTTAACCCTTTATTTACAAGTGCTCTTTAAATGACAGTAACTGTTTCCGTTTTTGTTAAAGACATAATTCAAATGGTTCCAGAAGAAGGAGAAAACAGGCTTCATGGGATACTTAATTTATCATGGTAGTACAGGAAATTCACAAGGTAAAAAACAAACAAGGGCCTAAATTTTACCAAGTGAACTTCACATTGCCTTAACTCCTCAACCATTTTGGTCATGTCATGAAGAATTGAGGCAGTTCTTAAGGCAAAGGGGGTCCAACCCAGTACTAGCAAGACGTTTGTAATGACGTGTCTGAGTGTATAAGACCGTAGAAACACCAGCAGAAAGTTATTTTAGTTTTGCCTTTTGTAATTAATTGTTATTTATATTTTGTTTTGATGTTTTAATCCAGTTTAGTTTGAGTTAGTTTACAGAGTGAGTGCAGATTGGTTTTTGGTTTTTTTTTTTAAATCACTTATTGAATTAAGGGCATATGTCAGAGGCAAGATTTAGTAAAATCAGTGCAGTTATAAACTTCTTAGGTGTAAATAAATATATCTACGAAAGCCTGATAAGGCAGTTTAATTTTTTTTAAACCAAGTTAAGCGATACTAAAACCTGTAATATTTTTGTTAACTATAATAACTGCAATAACTTATGGATATGAACTGTCGAGAGTAACGGTGTCCCTGTGTACAACTCGGGATAATCCAGAAAAAGCAGATTAGAATCGGGCTAAAGTTTTAGCACTTGTGCAACACAAACAAAAAAAAACCCTTTTTTTTAAGTTTGCAAAGGTTTGTTGTGGTTGATACTGACGACTTTAAAGTGTTAATAAGCGGCTGTACGGTGGAGACGTTTAAAGCAGTAAAACATCCCCACACCTCCCTGCTCTGTAGCTGACTGCGTCACTCCGCCGTTTAGCCAGCGTGCTACCGTTAGCCTGCCTGACCCTGATGCTTAACATGCCGACACATTCATGCACACATGAAATAAAGCAAAAACAGAAAACAATGCAGATATAGATAAATACAAAACAACTTACAGACGAGAAAGTCTTGCTGAAATACCCAACAATCTGCCGACCTGCCTGTAAGTCGCCATGTTTGTTATGGTTAGCTAAACACGACGGAAGTGGCGCGGTAAATAAGGGGACGTGACGCACTATTATTGTACATTTGTTCGTCCCCCCTCTTATTCCAGCAGCAGCTACACTCAAGTCCAGCTTCTAGAAAACTCTGAAATAATTTTGTGTTGTATCTAAAAATATGCCGTGTGGCAAAAACTTTAGAAGGAGAAGGGACTCGTCCGATGTGGAAGAGGATGAGACCACCGAAGAAGTCAGGTAGAGCCATCCGTTTAACCACAGGAATAAAAAAAAGCCCTTTAGAGTAATGCTATGCATGCTAATGCTAATCGCTAAACGCAGATAGTTTGTGGTCGCATTTCATACAAGCTGCCCAGGTAATGTGTTTGCAATCGTTTGTGTTTCATGGATGTTTAGACATAAGTTGGAAGAGGCTAAAGAGCTACAGAGTTTGCGCAAACGACAGACCGGAATCAGGTAACGTAAATAAATCAAACCACGAACACGTTTCATCCTGTTACTTTACATGAAGTTTTACAGTCTGTGGTTTGAGCAGTTACAATCACAGTTTTTTTTAAATATTTCTTTTATTTAGTGTGACCGCCTTGTTGGTTGGAGAAAAACTTCCACCAGAGGCTGAAATTGAGGTAGGTAGTCAGTTTTGTAAAATATATATATATATTTTAAATTGTAATATAGCTTCATTAACCAAGGTGTTTTGTTTTTTGAACTTACGTTTATTAACATTATTTGATTATTCCGCACAGAATGACCCATTTAAACTGAAGACTGGGGGAATTGTTGACATGAAGAAAGTGAAAGACCGGAATAGAGACATGTAAGTGAGTTTTTAACTATTTTTAGCATAATTGCTCTAAGCTGTGCATTGATATGTCATCATTTCATGTTATGTATTCAGGACAGAAGATGAGACAGACCTCAACCTGGGGACGTCTTTTTCAGCCGAGACAAACAGAAGAGACGAGGATGCAGATATGTATGTGTGCTTTTTTTTCTTTTTTGTTGTCCCAATGTCTGATTCTTTTCCCTCCACTTTAGTTAGATATAGCACAAATTACTTAGAAGAGACATTTCAAATCCCCAACATTTAGGACACAATTCAAGATACCCTCACACTTGTTTACAACATGGTTTTATCATAAATTTATCCTCACAGGATGAAATATATTGAGACGGAACTAAAAAAGAAGAAGGGCCTGGTGGAGGCTGAGGAGCATAAAGTTAAAGTGAAGAATCCAGAGGACCACCTGTACGAGCTGCCCGAGAACATCCGAGTCAATTCTGCCAAGAAGACAGAGGAGATGTTGTCTAATCAGATGCTGAGTGGCATCCCTGAAGTTGATCTCGGCATTGAGTATGTACCGAGAATATTCTAGTAATCATCTACACTTATTTTAGACTCAGCAAGAGGAGTCTTTTGACTAAAACTGCATTTTTGCATGAGATATGGCATGAACGAATGCTGCTTTTTACTTGTAGCTTTACTAATGCAACTTGTGTATGTAATTTCTTTTCTAGTGCAAAGATAAAGAACATTATCCAGACAGAGGAGGCAAAAGCAAAGCTTTTGGCAGAACAAAGAAACAAGAAAAAAGACCACGGCACATCATTTGTACCCACGAACATCGCTGTTAACTACGTCCAACACAATCGATGTAAGTAATCTGAAGAGAGCGAGATATTCCACACCTAAATTAAAGCGGATTATACTGATCAAGCTGACTTTTTCTTTCAGTCTATCATGAGGATGCAAATGCACCGCAGAGACACCACAGACACAAAGAAGAACCCAAAGCAAGACCGCTGCGTGTGGGCGACACAGAGAAACCAGGTCCAGAGGGTAAGAGACTACAGATACGCTCACTGCTCAGTACACAGAAATAGTTCTATAACAGTTGGATAAACAAAAGAAAATGGGTGGGTGGAATCACCCCGGCGAGCAGGCAGTATGGACACTCGGCTTTGTGACTTTGAGATCAAGGTCAGAGGTCAAGTTTTCTGAAAATTATCTTAGCAATTTGGAGATTTTATCATCTCATAATTAGAGATGGACCGATCCGATATTACGTATTGGTCCGATACTGACCTAAATTACTGGATCAGATATCGGACAGAAATAAAAAATGTAATCCGATCCGAAGTATCATAAAATCACCTCACAAAACGCGCTACTTGGCGTAACCCAGCTCGGTGCGTCGGAGCAGTATATGTCACGTGATAGAGCGGCTATTGTCTGCGAGACCTGTCGGGGGCCATGTTGGGCATTAACAAGGAAAGGGGGGGCGCAAATAAATATTTTTCTTTGTTATGTCATTTAAAAACTTTGAATAAGTAATTACCTGAATCTTACAACAAAAGTGGTCACCTGATTAAATGTATAGAAATCCATTATTGTATATAGTAACTATTAGGTCTAATATACACCCTAGTAAGCTATAGTACTTTTTCCTTTGGGAAGGTACCATCTGTGCAGTCTGCAATTCTGTTGAAGAAAGATGTTGAATCTATTTAAATATTGTAGAAAAATAATTGATTATTGTGCATTTGTTTTACACTTGCATTAAATTAAAGTTGATTACATCGATTAAGGGAAGGGGGGTGGTTCCCTAATATTTTTGCTGGGAGTTGGCAACCCTAGTAATTAGGTAGGTAAGTACTATTTAAAATACCAGAATAGGGAGGATGGTGTTGGTTTAAATTTATTAGATTGATCAGTGTTGCTGAACTATAAAATGTTTTGGGTGGAGTGTATTTTTTGCATACAGGTATAACAGAATAGCTTCAGTGTCTTTTTTTCAAACTTGAGTATGAACTTATACAAAATACAGCAAGATATTTATAAAAAACAGTTTTATTGATTACAAAATATGCTATATCGCATTCATATCGGTATCGGCAGACATCCAAATTTATGATATCGAATCGGACATTAAAAAGTGGTATCGTGCCATCTCTACTCATAATGACAATAATTTCACAGAATCAAGAGAAATCTCTGCACACGAAGGGAGATGGCTGTGACCTTGAGACCCTCATGAAGCAGTAAATTAAAAACAGGCATGAATCTGTAGTAGGAATGACTGCATAGACTCAAACACTTCAAAAACATTGCCAACTCAAAATTGAATAAAGTCTAAGTTGAAGTGGAAAACTGTCCTGTGGGCCAGACCTTTCAGAATGTGAAACTCTTGTTTTAAGTCACTGTCACTTGTGCATTTCCAAAAATATTTCTCAGTTTCAGGATTTTCTTCTTTTTATCCAAGCTAGATACAAACTGTATTACAATCATTGCATTTAATTTACTTTCAATGGTATCCCCCATTTGCTTGTGTGTCTGTGTGGGGATTTATTGAAAATCTTTTTGAAACCTTTAATCTGATTTCTAACTTATTTGTTCATCCACAGCTCCGTCACCACCAAACTACCGCAAACGTCCAAACAATGAGAAGGCTACAGATGACTACCACTATGAGAAGTTCAAGAAGATGAATCGACGATATTGATGTGGATATATATATATATAAAACCATTTTAAACTCAAGATTGGACCATAAATCATTTGAGGATCCCAAACGGCTTTTGATGGCATAGCTCTAACATCAGGGCCACACCGTGTAATTATTGTATATAGCTCCTGCTGTTTGTCTGTATACAGTACAGTTGTTAATGTCTCAGATGATTTCTTTTGCTCAGGATTGTCTTAAGTTTAAAAGACAGGAATATGTTAAGGATGCAGATTCTGGTCTTAAACTGGTCAGGATTTATTTTTATTTTTTTAAATCGGTGACTTTTCCCTTTTTAAGTGTCCACTGTTACATGTTTAGCTGTAGATTTGTGTTTAAAGATTTCAGAAAAATAAATTAAAAAAAAGAACCAAAAATATTGTAATATTTGATTTAATCTGATGTGCAGTTAAATTAAACAGACAAAAGTAAACCAATGCCATTCTTAAAAAAAATAAAATACATTTAATGCAAAGTCTAACACAGGAATATAAAAAAGTACTTGAGTTTCAAAGGTGAGTTTAAAGTTGTCTTCATTTTCTTTTACTTCTTTTACTGAACGTGATTCAAGTCTAGACTTTTTACAGTGGAGTTCTTTATCAAATATATCTTCTAGTTTGTAACTAGGCTTGATGCAGATCTTGGAAAGCAGCAGTTGCACTTAAGAGCCTACCACTCAACACAAGCATTTTAGGTGGTTTAATACAACAGTCTCTTATTTTTGTGATGTGTTAATCCAAAAGAAACCATTCATTGCAAAGTTTAAGTCCAGTTTTAAAGTCCTCGATACAAAAAAGTAGCAAGTCAAACAACGGTTCACAAGCTATAACTGATCCAAACTGGGCAAAAGCAAACCGACAGGTGTCCCCCTTTCCTCCTCACGGTTTCTCTACGGAGGCGGTCCCGTGTCCGTTAAGGTGGTGCTGGGGGTTCGTCTCCTGAGATGGAGGCCCGTCCACGTCCTCGCGCTCCCCGTGCGTAGAACTGTTGCTGCTGTTCGCGGAGGCCCAACTGTCTCGACGGCGGTAGGCCTCGCACAGAGGCAGGTCAGTGCTGTCCCACTGACTGTAGCTGTGCAGAGCAGAAACCAGCAGGAGGCAAAGAATCAGTGCAGCACAGAAAGAGAGGAGCAGACGAGAGCAGCAGGTCAGAAACAAGCACAACCAACTCAGAGAGGAGCACGTGAAAGCACATTTGATAGAAGCACAGAGGTTATGCAGAAGCACCAGAAACAACTTAAACATAAAACAGCAATTTATTCATGTGTTACTATTTAGAGGGATGACTGTTGATTAAGCTCAGCAGAAGGGTGAGAACAAGTGCTGATGGATCAGAAAAGCAGAGCAAGTGCACCGAGCATGGCAGACCCCAATTTGGCATGATGCAAACAGAGCTCAGAGACACCTCTTAACACTTGATCACAGAAAACAAGACAAACTACTTCAACATTTTGTCTCTACTTTATTTCTTAATCATCCTGGGTCTCTAGGAACAGCGGGCAAAACCTGGTAAACATGTACAACTGCACCGTGCGACTGTGGCTGACACTGATGTTAAGGTTACACCTTTTAGATTTTAGGGACGGAATGAAAAACATTATTGTGGAAACTCTAAATAAATACCAGCAAACGTGTGTGTTTAACTGCACAGACCATCCTTAAAATATAACACAAAAGGCCATCACAACTTTATTTGACTTAAATACTACATATAAATAATCTTAAATTGATTAAAATGATACTTTTACACACAGAAAAAAAATATCTATAAATCCATATAGCTTTAGGACTTTAGATGTATATACGTGTTCTTTGTAGCACCCAGCAAATTTCAACAATTCATCGATGGATACAACAGCAAATCAAGTGCTTTAAATGATAGATTTTTAATAAACTTTGTTCATTCTTTTCATTTTTTTCTATTACTATAAATGAACAAGGAGTTCTCAATACTAAGATTTATAAATGCTGAATCTCTCCTGTCTACCAGATAATGTTGGGTAAACATCTCTCTAGGCCAGGCGAGGGGAACTCCAGGCCTCAAGGGCTATATCAGCTCTGTTTGGATCAAGGGCACATCTAAAACCTGCAGGACACCAGCCCTTGAGGCGTGGAGTTCCCCCACCCCTGCTCTAGGCCATCAGACGCTGCAGACTAGTTCCTAGGCAGTGACTAGTTGCTCTGCTGTGATTGGGTAGTTTTTAAATCAGACTGCCTACTAATCACAAGGGACAATGAAAATATGAACAAGATCTTTTCCAAGAGCTTCATCAGTCACCTATCCATGAAACAACTAATCACAGCAGACTATAGTGTCTCTTCTAGTTGATTTGATCTAGCACTAACCATTAGAAGTAAAATCAGTAAATCTACTGTTTTTGGTTCCAAAGTGCTGATATTTAAGGGCATGCCACTTTAAGACTGAAGACCTCCCTCTAATCATCTCTTATAATGATTTCTTTTAAAAAGGTCAAGGCACGCACTAAATAGTAACAATGTAAAGGCGCTTGTGGTGAGATGAGGTTCATTACAAAGACCTATAACAATTTTGATGAAAGGCTCAGTTTAGACACTGTCACAAGCCCTTCCCAGGGCTCAGTGTAAATGGTGAAATGTGAAACAGCGGTGCTGGGAATGGGACGACAGAGGTGCAATGGGATGAGGGATGGGGGCAAGTATGAGCCTATTTATACCTGGAGGAGTAATATTCTTCCTCTAGCTCATACAGGTCGATGGCAATCTCGTCACGGAGTGACATGAGCTTCTTGTCGCACTCTTCCTGTAGCGAGCGGAGCTGCTGGTTCTGCAGGCTGATGGCGTCGTTCACGGAGGGGAAGTCGTTCAGAATTAGGAACTGCTTCAGGTCAGAGACCAGCTTCATGAGGGACTCGCCGGCACGTACCTGGCACAGAAACATAGAAGAGGGGAAGCAGGTTTGAAAATGATCATAGTGATGACTTGTTAAAATGTCAATTTCTGCACAGAAAAGATTTTTCGCTAAGTGTAGAAACCGATTCATTCACAGGGCTGTAATGCGTCTGTCAGTTACATACAAACTACAACATTTCAATACAAAGGATACTGCAACAGTAAAGTGCAGCCCCAGATGTGACTCTTCGACTAGTGCTAGTGCACACATCAACATGTTTACAGTAATATGATAAATTACATGGATAATATGTTAACCTTTCATTCAAAGGAGTCTTTCTTGGAAACAGATGTAACCAGCTTTGGATTTTTTCTTCCCCACAGGTAACAGAAATAAATAACAATAAAGCCCTGAATATGTTGCATACGAGTGTGTTGTCAGGCGTTTTCTGCAGTACTTACAATGTTGGCTGCTCTGACATGCATCTCATAATGGTCCTGCTCTGCCTGAGTAGGTCGGGATACCTGTGTCTCATCCTCAATCTGGACAAAGAGATAAGTGGTAGAATATTATACTCGTCATAATGGTGTGTTGTATTTGGTCCACTTAATCAATGTAAACCAATTTGAAACCAATAAGTGACATTTAAACAACACTAAGCTGGTACTAAGGGACGTAAAGTGTGGAAAGAAAAAATATTCTCCACACCATTACACCACCAGCACCAGGATGGATCCATGCTTTCATGTTGTTTACACCAACTTCTGACCGTACCATCCAAATGTCATGGCAGAAATCGAGAGTCCGACCAGGCAATGTTTGTACAATCGTCTGTTGTCCAGTTTTGGTGAATATGTACAAACTGTAGCCTCAGTTTCTTGCTCTTAGCTGACAGCAGTTCCGTCCAGTGCGACTTTCTGCTGCTGTAGCTCTTCTGCATACCTCGACTGTAGGGACTGGTTATTTTAATTACCAGTGCCTTCCTATTAGCCTAAAATATTCTGGCCATTCTTCAGGCATTAACACTGCACCTTCACACAGAGAACTGGCGCTCGTTGGTGCTCGCTTTGAACTTCAGCAGGTCGCCTTTGCCACATTATGATGTTCAAATGCGAGTAACAAGGCACGAAATGAGTTGTGACCAGCTCTGATTGTAGTAAAAACACGAAAATACACAAAGAGGGAGGTGACAGTATGTCTGTTACCTTTGCTGTCTTGACTATTTCTGTAAAGTTGTCCATAATGGAGCGGATGTCATCTTTGAGCCTCTTGTTGTAGTTTTGCAGTAGAGTCTCTTTGCTCTGAGGAAGCACTCTCTGGGTAGTCATCGTGCCCGGGTAAACACACACCTCACGTCACCTGTGTACACCGAAATAACACACGCGGGCGCCTTTAGGCGATAAAGTTTACAATAAAACAAAAAAGGCTAAACACATCATCAACGAGCACGCAAGTAGCTAGCACCGAAAGGCGCGTGCTTTCAAAACAAAAGCGAAGTCTCGCTCTCAAACAGTTTTCACATCTGTACCTGTATACGAATACACTTTAGTACGGATTATTGAATTACTGTTACATACCGTTTCTTACCACATATTCTACAATCACTTTTGTTTTCATGTAAAACAAACTCCTACGTTAGCGCCTCCTCCTTCTCTTGAAATTTGTGTGCTCACATCCGGTATCTCCCTGTAACACCGCACTCTACCGGTGCCTCCGGTAATTGCTCTCATGAATATATATATATATATATATATATATGACATATATATATATATATATATATATATATATATATATATATATATATATATATATATATATATGACATATATATATATATATATATATATATATATATATATATATATATATATGACATATATATATATATACATAAAAAAAAAAAAAAAAGGCATCGGTGGGCAAGGGACGAAAACAGGGCGTTGTTGGAATGCTACTACGCAAGTAACCCCGGCGGAAGGGGCTACATGAATAGGATGAGGGACCTATGGATTCTTCGATACCCAACATCCACAATGACGGCGAAACAACTAGTAGCTCAGTGTTCCAACATTCGAAAGAAGGGACTGCTCTCACAGCTAGAGATTGACGAGGTACAACACAAATGCTACGGCAAGGAGGAGTCAGGACGCCAGGTCAGGGGGGAGATATCATCACCCCCACCCGAGATTGGGTACATAGCCCCAAGTGTGATAGGAGAAGGATCGTTGAGTGCGAGAGGAACTGACCTGAAAAATAGGATCATGGCCAAGCTTGAAACCTGGATCCCCCGTAGCCGGTTACCAAGATTACGTGAAGTACCCTCAGAAGGTCTGCTAGATGATGTTAATGCAGCACTACGGACAATACCTACAACCACGGTTACCGACACTAACAAGCTGATCTACAATACGGCAGCAGTGATCAGTGAGATGCTTGGCTACAAGTTGAACAGCCACAAGGGGCAGTACCCTCCATGGAGAAGGAGGCTAGAGGGCAAGATCAAAGTAGCACGGAGGGAGGTTAGCCAACTAACGGAGTTGCAGAAAGGTGCGACAAATAAGGTGCCTAAGAAATACAGCAAGCTGTCCATACCTGAGGCCTTGGAAACTGCCAAGCAAAGACTCACAGCCTTGGCCAGCCGCTTGAGGAGGTACACCAGAGAGATAGAAGGCAGGAGAATAAACCAGCTGTTCTCCACAGAACCAGCAAAGGTGTACTCTCAGTGGCAAGGGAACAATAAGAGAACAGCACCACCAAGGCTGGAGACAGAACAATACTGGAAGAGCATATGGGAGAAGGATGCAACCCATAACGGCAATGCTCAGTGGCTAGAGGATCTGAGGGCAGACCACAGCGACCTCCCTGAACAGGGTCCAGTAACCATCACAGTGGCAGATATCCAAGAAAGGGTCTCCAGTATGAAGAGTTGGACAGCACCAGGGCCCGACATGGTTCACGCCTACTGGCTGAAGAAGCTGACTGCACTCCACGAGCGTCTGGCAGCACAAATGAACCAGCTGCTAGTTAACGAGAGACACCCGGAATGGCTAACTGAAGGCCGGACGGTCCTGATCCCCAAGGACCCCAAGAAGGGACCGGTCCCCTCCAACTACCGACCAATAACCTGCCTCAGTACTACATGGAAGCTCCTGTCAGGTATCATATCGGCTAAGATGAACAGGCACATGGGTCAATACATGAGCGGGACACAGAAAGGAATTGGCAAGAATACCAGAGGTGCAAAACACCAGCTACTGGTAGACAGAACAATCAGCCGAGACTGCAAGACCAGACTGACCAACCTGTGCACTGCCTGGATTGATTACAAGAAGGCCTATGACTCAATGCCCCACAGCTGGATACTGGAATGCCTAGAATTGTACAAGATCAATGGGACCCTAAGAGCCTTCATCAGGAACTCAATGGGGATGTGGCGTACAACACTAGAGGCCAACTCCAAGCCCATAGCACAAGTTACCATCAAGTGCGGGATCTACCAAGAAGATGCTCTGTCCCCACTGCTGTTCTGCATAGGCCTGAACCCCCTCAGTGAGATCATTAACAAGACTGGCTACGGATACCGACTACGGAACGGAGCAGTTGTCAGCCACCTCCTGTACATGGATGACATCAAGCTGTATGCCAAGAGTGAACGAGACATCGATTCACTGATCCACACTACCAGGCTATACAGCAATGACATTGGAATGTCGTT
The DNA here is from genome assembly GCF_057381845.1 of Rhamphochromis longiceps. Lineage (NCBI taxonomy): Eukaryota > Metazoa > Chordata > Actinopteri > Cichliformes > Cichlidae > Rhamphochromis > Rhamphochromis longiceps. The sequence goes on along the minus strand of NC_140568.1, from coordinate 10,293,152 downwards.
CGGACTGGAGAAGTGTAGTCGGATGGTAACAAAGAGAGGGAAGGTAGTCAGAACTGAGGGGATTGAACTACCAGAAGGCAACATTGCAGACATAGAGGACAGTTACAAGTACTTGGGGATCCCGCAGGCGAATGGGAACCATGAAGAGGCCGCTAGAAAAGCTGCAACCACCAAGTACCTGCAGAGGGTCAGGCAAGTCCTGAGGAGTCAGCTGAATGGTAAGAACAAGATCCGGGCCATCAACACATACGCCCTGCCCGTGATCAGATACCCTGCTGGGGTAATAGGCTGGCCAAAGGAGGAGATAGAAGCCACTGACATAAAGACAAGAAAGCTCCTTATCATGCATGGAGGGTTTCACCCCAAGTCCAGCACCCTGAGGCTGTACGATAAGCGGAAGGAAGGGGGCCGGGGACTGGTGAGTGTCAGCACCACAGTCCAGGATGAGACAAGGAACATCCAAGAATACATTGGGAAGATGGCCCCAACTGACCGAGTGCTCAGTGAATACCTCAGGCAGCAGAAACCCAAGAAAGAGGAGGGAGACGAGGAACCATCATGGAAGGACAGGCCCCTGCACGGTATGTACCACCGGCAGATAGAGGAGGTGGCTGATATCCAGAAATCCTACCAGTGGCTGGACAAAGCTGGACTGAAAGACAGCACAGAGGCACTAATCATGGCAGCACAAGAACAAGCTCTGAGCACAAGATCCATAGAGGCTGGGGTCTATCACACCAGGCAAGACCCCAGGTGCAGGCTGTGTAAAGATGCCCCAGAGACAATCCAGCACATAACAGCAGGGTGCAAGATGCTAGCAGGCAAGGCATACATGGAACGCCATAACCAAGTGGCCGGCGTAGTGTACAGGAACATCTGTGCCGAGTATAACCTGGAAGTCCCGAGGTCAAAATGGGAGATGCCCCCAAGGGTGGTGGAGAATGACCGAGCTAAGATCCTGTGGGACTTCCAGATACAGACGGACAAAATGGTGGTGGCTAACCAACCGGACATAGTGGTGGTAGACAAACAGAAGAAGGCGGCCGTAGTGATCGATGTAGCGGTTCCGAATGACAGCAATATCAGGAAGAAGGAACACGAGAAGCTGGAGAAATACCAAGGGCTCAGAGAAGAGCTCGAGAGGATGTGGAGGGTGAAGGTAACGGTGGTCCCCGTGGTAATCGGAGCACTAGGTGCGGTGACTCCCAAGCTAGGCGAGTGGCTCCAGCAGATCCCGGGAACAACATCGGAAATCTCTGTCCAGAAGAGCGCAGTCCTGGGAACAGCTAAGATACTGCGCAGGACCCTCAAGCTCCCAGGCCTCTGGTAGAGGACCCGAGCTTGAAGGATAAACCGCCCGCAGGGGCGTGCTGGGTGTTTTTATATATATATATATATATATATATGTATATATATATATATATATATATATATATATATATATATATATATATATATATATATAAACAAAACACAAACACACATAACATATAATATAATTGCAAGGAGGTATTTCTGTAGTCTATTGATTACTAGATAAGGGGTGGGATTAAATAAGCTTATGCTTCTTCCTGCTCCTTTTTGAACATGACAGTTATTTGTAGATGTGGTTGCTCGTTTTCCTTTTGTTTTGCTTTGTTTGTTTGTCTCTTTTTAATTCTATGTGTTTGTACTTTTTCAACATGTTCAAAATAAAGATTCAATCAATCAATCAATCAATCAATCAATCAATCAATCAAACGTCGTAGCAGCTACCTCTGCTTACCACAAACACACTTCTCTGCTACGTTGTGCCTGTCAGTACCCACACAGCGGATATATGTGCGCAATACGTGGTTCTGGGAAATCAGGCGGTTAACTGTCAGAGGAAGTGAATTACCGACGTTTATGCAGAGAAGAAAGCAGCGATGCCTGAATCAACCGAGCACGTTGAGGGAGGAAATATGTCTCCCATTTCCCCCCTCAACGAGGACACTGAGGACGAGGACGTTGGGGGGGCAAATACGACTCCTATGTGTCCCCCCAACGAGGACGTTAAGGACGAGGATGTTGAGAGCGCAAAAACGACTTGTACTTGCCCGCCCAAAGTTCACCCCCTATTAGTTGTAGGTGCAGTTTGTCTAATTGTAGGTGCTCTAGTAGTTGGTCTACCAGCTTTTATCCTTTATTTGAAGGGTAAAAGTGAGTGTGTCAAGGAACCCAGTGCTGATTGCCCTTTTTCAAAAGCTGCTGTGGCCGCAGACTCCGAGAAATGTTCACGGATTGGACGGTGAGTAACATTTTAAACTTCTGACACATTTTTGTTTTTCACATTACACATAATATTACGCACCAAATGCAAACTTTAGCGCTAAAAACATCTTTGAGAATTACGCATGTATAATATTTATAAAATGTTTACAGTTACACAACAAAATATACCTTAAAATATGCTAAGCAAAAATTTTAAAAAAGCATCAAGGTAACAGTTTGACTGTTTAATTTTTCAACCTTTCCAGACGGTTTTCTTTGTACCCACTGTTGTTTACGTGTGTGTGTGTGTGTGTGTGTGTGTGTGTGATCAGATCCCATCATTAACTTCAAAGACCCGGATCTAAGACCTGTTTTGTTCCCAACTGAAAAATCAGTATTGTTACTGACATCGTCTGTACTGACAACATAGAGGCATATAGGGAATAATATCAGTACAATATCAGGGTAAAGCGTGTAGACATGCTGGTCCAACATGTGGATATCACACTTTGCCTCTCCTAATTTAAACGCATACTTGTGTTGCAGTAAGCTGCAGTACCAACAGTGATATTTTATTTCAAGCCAACATGAAAAGAAATTTTTAAAGATTTTTTTGCTGCAGATTGTGAAGAACAATGCATACTATTCAGTCAGTTAAACACTGGAATGTATCTGGAGTGTATCTTATTCGAATGATTAGTGGCATATGGGGTGGCTGTAGCTTAGGTAGTAGAGCGGGTCACCTCTTAACCGGTTGTTGGTTCGATCCCAGTCTGCATGCCAAATATCCTTGGGCGAGATACTAACCCCAGGTTGCTCTCCCATGCATCCATCGGAGTGTGAATGGTTTGGATGGTAGTTAGGTAGCACTGAAAACCTGGGTGAATGAACAAGTTGTATAAAGCCCTTTGCTAGTAGAAAAGCCATTTACTATATTACGAAAACATTTACATGTAAATGCATATCAGCTAACTAGCATAACCCTTGGTATCAACTTGTTTAGGTCACAATTCTAGTATCAAGTCTTCCCAGTCCCCTAAAGAATATCAGCTTACATTCACCATTTTTCTGATTCTGTCATTTCTTTTTTTAATTACTCAGCTTTTTCTCGTGTAGCGTTCAATTCAGTTAATTTAAACCTTGTAATCTTCAGTCTTATTTAAGCTTTTTTTGCTACAACTTTTAATATTTTTCTCAGTTTTTTTGTTTGAAACAGTATGTAATAATTTACTTCCACTTTTTTTTATCTGCAAACACAATGCTACTGTCTTTTCTGCATTTTCTGCATACAAATTTTAACTTTCTCACTAATGTATAAGTCTTTGGATCAAAATAAAGTTGGTCCTCCTTATTCACCTAAATTCAGTGCAGGTTCAGTGCAATTACCAAAACCTAACACAGGATTAAATCCTTTCACTTTTAAACTGCTGTTTAAATTGCGTTTCTACTGAAACTGAGCGCTCAAAATGCTTAGTTCCATCAGAGAGCTTTGTGGTCAGCTTCATCTGTCCAGCATCAAACCCTATGGAAAAAATCTTGTGTGTGATATTTGACATATTTAACTTGGTGGTTAAATACTGAAATGAGGACTCTTCTTTCTGTGATAGATGGTTAAATTGGAATTCATGCTCTTATTTCCTCCTACTTGGACGATTGCAACTGACTTTACACTGGTCTCAGTCAGTCCTCTCTGCCCTGTCTCCAGCTTGTCCACAGTCCTGATGCTAGGCTCCTCACAGACACCCGAAAAAGTGGATTTAGGATTTATACAATTTAAGACCCACCTGTTTGTCTGGAAATGATCACGTTATTTTAAAAAAAACAACGTTTTGTTTATCGAGTGTTTTTTTTCTTCCATTTTTATAGACAATAACATTTGAACATAAACAACAAAAGGAGGACCAACCAAACAAAAATAAATAAATCAGGGAGATTAGGCCATTTAGGTATAAGTTTGACATACACAAGGTTACAAGTTGAAAATTATGTACAACCTGGATACATATTATTACCAGAGATAATATAAAGGAATACCACAAGACTAGAGAGTAATTTCTCAGAAAGAAAATGTTTCCATTTCTTCAAGTATTGCTCACATTTTTCTGAGGACAGTCTCAAGGAGAAGGTTAGTCGCTCCATAACGTGAATTTCTTGTAGTATTTCTGTCCAGTCCGAAACAGTTGGAGGTTCCTTTTTCAACCACTTGTGTGTTATAGCTTTTTGGCTGACCACCTGAAATACCTGTAGCAGGTATCTGTCTTGTTTCTTCAGTCCAATTGGGATGTTGGCTAAGTAAAAGACACTGAAACTCCTCTCAAGATGTAACCCAGTTATCTGCTTGGTTCTTTAGACCACTTCTGTCCAGTAGGGGGCGATTTTAGGACATTCTCCAAAAATATGGAAGTGGCCTACTGAAGTTTATGGAGTTCTTTAAGCTTAGGGGTGATTAAAAAAACCTCAGAGTTTTGTTTCCAGGTGAACTCTCTCCATGGATCGGAGCTTGAAGTAGTGGCTGTGGTTTTACATATTTTAGACCAATCTTCTTCAGATGGATTTATTCCAGCCTCTTTCTCCCATCTGAGTTTAATGTAGGTGGTAGACAGTTTCCTTTCTGTCTGTAGTATTGAGTAGGTCATAGAGATTTGTTTTGTCAGTTTCCCTTTACATGCATTTATAAATATTTGCACTAATGGCTATTTCTCCTTGGACACAATATCTGTATTAAAATTATGTCTTAATTGGAGATATCTAAAGAAGGTTGTAACTGTCTGACATTTGTTGAAAGGTATCGACACCTTATTGAGATGATATTTTTCAGTATGCGGTAATACCAAAGTTTCACCAATATTTAAACCTACTATCAGTTTTTGCGGGGGTGAATTTTGTGTCATATGCTGGCCAGTGTAGTATTCTTGCATCACTTTCTTTTTTTTCTGCTCTTGACGAAGGCGGTCGCACTTTTCTCCTCTCCTCCTCTCCCTTAGCTTCCCTGCTTAGCCTCTTATGTCCTTGTCTAGTCTCGTGTATTACTTTTCCCTGGAACACTCTCTCACAGTCTGTTCTCTAAAACCTAAAAGAGGAATTATGGATTTGATCAACTGGTCCCTAAATGCAATTGACACCCCTTTCTCAACAAGATGTTTGGGCTCGGGTGAGCCTGAGTGCTGAAGATATCTACCTATTCGGAACCATGGTAACAGGGTTCTGGCTGATCGGAGCTGGCTTGGCCCTGACTTATCGAAGGATTAAGAAAGCGGAACGGGCTGTTCAAACCCCCACAAGGCTGCCCGCTGGGATTGGAACGATGGGAGAGGCGTGAGTTTCTCAAAATGGGCTCATTGAGTCAGCACGGATAAGATCTTGGAGAGGCTGACGGCTGCTGTGAATACTCAGAATAAGATCTCTGACTGCAGACTGGATACATCTCGGAAGGGCTAGCTCGGAATAACATCTCTGGGCGCAAATTGGATGACATCTCGGGGAGGCTCACTGCCGTGAGTTCTCAGAATCGGCTCCTTGATCACAAGAAATGGCAACATCACAGAACGCAAGTATGGTGAAGCTCGCGGCTCTCCAACGGGAGATTGAGAGACCAGTGTTGGACTGTAGAACTGCTTTGAAATTCATGTGAGCTGTTCGCACTAAAGTAAAAACCACCATCACTTCACGCGGATACCCCTTTGGCCCCAGCTGCAGTGGTCTCAAGGCTGGAGCTGAACAACACCCTGATAACGACTGTTGAGTCTGTTCTTTCCCATTCCATGCAAGGCCACCTGGGTTGGCTGGAAGACTGTTTACTTAGCTTGGCAGGGCGAAGGACACTGTCTCAGCTGAACTCTGGACACGCACACACATACATATACACTGATATGCACACACTCATCTCCCCTCCCTTTCCAAACGCCTTCGATGCTTATTCCCTTCCGATGCTGACGGGGATCAAGGAGACCAGCGCACAGGCTGCAGGCTGCAGGCTCGGATGTACTGTCTAATTCGGCTGTCTCTCACCCTTTACCCACTCCTGTTGCTTGTCATGTGTTTCTTTGGCGTATTAAGGGTTGTTTCATGATCTTTGTGCAGAGGTGGTTTTTTTCTGTTCTCAAACTGATCTCCCTGTTGGAGCTCAGTCTGGGGGGAGTTATTTTTTTTCTCCTTATCTTTCCTCATGTGGTGCATTTTCCATTGTTATACCTCTCTGACCTGTCTTTCCCATTTGATGTTTTGTGTAATGTATGTATGGTCGGAGGGTAAGATGACGCTGCCATTGCGTGCAATAGGTTGGTTAATTAGGTTAATTTGATTGTGGGACGTGATTGAGATTAAAATTCAGTGAACTGTGCGTCCCTAGCACATGCATCAACGAAGACAACACATCGTCGTGTTATTCAGTCATGGCAATTTAATTGTGGGACATTATAATTTTAATAAAGATTAAAATTTAATTGTGCACACATGATAACAATAACACTAAAGTGATAACAATGAACTGTTTCAGGGACATTCTTCAGAAAGGCGGCTCTGCAGTAGATGCTGCCATTGCTGCGCTGCTGTGCACCTCCATCATCAACCCACAGTGCGCAGGGATCGGAGGCGGGGTCATATTTACTGTGATGGACAGCTCTGGTAACAAAACACCCTTGCTCCTCTTAGCTCAGCCCTGCTGGGGAATAACATAATAATATGTCATCTTTTCAAAGGTAAAGTGAAAATCATCAACTCCAGAGAGACTGTCCCCAGAAATGTGAACTCTGACCTGCTTAAGTTGTGTCGTAAAACCACAGAGCAGACCACGGAGTGGCTACAAGGTGGGCTGTTTTTCTGCCATAATGCTAATATTTATAATGTTTTAGTCTAATCTGCTCTTGGACTCACCTTTATGCCACAGTTAATTTATTCTGTACAGGTGGCTGCTAATGCACACTGAGTCATTCCTCTTTCCTCAAGAAAGCAAAACAGAAATGATAAAAAAGAGAGCAAACCACTACAGAGGGTTTGGCCGTTGGCATTTATTAAAGACAGCGAGTCAGTTTCCTATATGACATCTGTCAGAGTAATCGAACATAAACACAATGAAACACATGCTAATTAGTTTCAGAAAAAGCCAGAGAGATTGGAGTAGTTAGATCTTTCTCCAAACAGGTCTTAACAGGTCTTTCTCCAAATCATGCACAAGATGTAACACAAAAATGTTAAAGCTGTAGTCAGTTATCTGTAGAGGTTTTTTTTTTTTTAATTCAGCACTTTAGTCTGCAAGACAAACTCAAGATATGAAGGATCATACCTTTGTTTTATCACCTGAGAGGGTTCTTGTCATCAAAGAAGCGAAGGAAAGAGACAGCATGACAGGTATCTCGTTAAAATGTCATCCTCCTCCTCACCTCAAACCTCATCTACTGAACAAAAGTCAGGACTCTAACACACTAAGGAGTGCATAAGCATTATTATTTAATTACTGTAAACAGACTGGACAATCAGCGCTTCCAACTCCAGGCAGTCAACAAACCAGCTAAAGTACAACAGCTGGTGATAAGCTAACATTAAAGCTTTCTTGCCAGAATGCTGTCCCATCTTTCCCATTTTCTGGTCTTCAATTAATGTAAATTCCTCCCCAAGACCAATCTTAACTCTCCTCACAAGTCCATCTTTATCAGTCATTGTTTCTAATTTGGCTAATCTCCACTCATTCTGTGGCAGATTATCTGTCTGTGGAGGTGAAGCTGGAAATGTTGTGAGATGCTAAAGTGGGGCCAGAGACACAGGCTGCTGTGGATGCACATGTCCCTGTCCCTTATGTTGCTGTCAGCAGAGTACAAATGACCTTCATGCATTACTCCCTGATTGTCTATAGTGTGTTGACTTTGAAGGGAAGCTGTGGATCCATATGTAGAATCAGCATAGTCTCTGTTAAGAAGTGTCTTTTGACAGCATTTGAGTATGGGATGGACAGCAATAAGAACTGGGAGTAGTTGGAGCAGTTCACTTGTGGCAGACATTAAAAAATAAAGAAATTAGACATTAGAATATGTGTGAGAAAGATGAATCAAGAAAAAAAAGGGGGCTACAGACACCATTTATTTATGGGGCCCAGAGTTCTGTGCTACACTCCTGCACACAGGCTGCATAAACAGTAAGAAAAGTAAATATAAGATATGCTAAATGCTTCTTTGATCCAGAAATAGTGTAAATATAGTGAAATAAACTTAAAATAACTGTAAGATGCAAAATGTTATTTATATGTATGTTAATTAGTTTATATGTTAGTTATTTACACCAAATTATAACAGACATCATCTCAGATTTAAAGGTCAGGACCTTACAGTTTACTTAAAACACGAGCAAATGTATGTGGGACTTTCCAGCACTGACTATCCATTATCTATCTAACCAGATAGCAGATGGATTGGGGTTCCTGGGGAAATTCGAGGTTATGAAGCGGCACACCGGCTTTATGGGAAGTTGCCGTGGGCCGACCTCTTTCAGCCGACCATCAAATTAGCCAGAGAAGGATTCCCTATTCCTTACTACCAAGGTCAACACATCCCACGCATTAATAATACGTCAATACGGAATGAAAAACACCCACAATGTGATTTCAAAAATACAAAGAGCAAACAATGAATGGTTCAGCTTTATTTCACTGTCTTTGTCTTTTAGGGAGTTATATTTAGATAAAAATGGGAACCTGCTTAAGACCGGTGATACTGTGAAATTTGAGAAACTGGCTGACACTTTGGAGACGATCGCAAACGAGGGACCAGATGTGTTTTACAACGGAACAATAGCAAAGAATTTAATCAGTGACATTCAGGATGCAGGTATTATCAGACGGGTTTCATCCTGCTCTCTTTCTGACCGTTTTCTATGTCTGCCAGGCACAATGTTCTAATTACAAATTAGAAAATTAATTGGCTCTATAAAAATCTGTCATCTCTCAAAGGCCACACTGTGATCTGTCTGGATCCATTCAAAGTCTTGATTATGAAATGCATTGTGTTCATTTTTGCTCAACAAAATCATTTGTTTCACTGGTTTTGCTCAGGAGGAAAACTCACACTGGAGGACTTGGCATTGTATCAAGCTAATGTGACTGATGCGTGGAATATTTCTTTGGAAGAGTACCGGATGTACTTCCCTCCGCCCCCTGCAGGGGGAGCCATACTCAGCCTCATCCTCAACATCATGAAAGGTTCCTGATTGTTGCTTCTAGCATGTAGAGTGTTTAATAAGGATCATTTTCTTATATGAAACAATCTTTACAAATGTGATACACTAAGAAATGGATGTTTTAAATAAAAAACAAACAATTATTTATATTTTCAGGATACAAAATGAATTCAGAACCTAACACGACTGATGAAAAGATTTTGTTTTATCACCGTTATATTGAAGCTTTAAAATTTGCCAATGGATTAAAGAAACATATCAGAGATCCAAACTTCAGCTCAGATAAAGTAAGTATCTCAAAATCCTACAGATTTGCACCTGCTTTATTGCATATAGTATGATTATATTTAAGTGACTAAATGGGTAAAAGGAGCAATACCACATCAGCCTCTGCTCTGCCTGAACCCACTGCTCCACCCCCGCCTGCAGCTCATCCACAAACCACATCCCACCACAGTCGGTTTATGCACACTGATAATGAGTTGTGGTCTGAAGTGTTGTTTTTTTGTTTTTGTTTTGTTTTTTGTAATATCTCTGAGCATTGCACAGTCGGACTTTGGGTTAATTTGCTGCGGTGAGATTGTGACTTTGTGTTAATGATCAGTTTATCAAGGGCATTTGCATATCACTACCGGTACTTACCCTCTTCTATAAGCTCTTATAGAAGCACTGAGGATGTACTTATTATTTTACTGCATAGAGTACTCTGAAAAAATGCTTTGTGTCTCAGCCTTTCCCAGTAACTCTGCATTTTTATTTCAGCACAATTCTGAGCAGTGATGTAACTTTTAAAACCTATAAGTATAAATAAATGTTTTTAAAGCAGATAAACCTAAATTACTTTTATATTTGTCTCAAAGTATTTTAGTATGTATTATTATTCATATTATGATTATTGTTAATTTTGTGTAATTCCGATGCTCTGTATTTCACACAGATGGCAAAGAATTTGACAGTGGATAGCTTTGCCAACCACATACGGAGCTTGATCAGCAGCAACAAGACTCACGATCCCCAGTATTACAGCAAAAACTCATATCTGGACAGCATCGGCACCACACATGTATCTGTGCTGGCTGAAGATGGATCTGCTGTGTCTGTCACCAGCAGCATCAATGATGAGTCCGTACCTGCATCATTCTGTTTCACTGTTAGAAACCAGCTGACTTTTCCACAACAGTGTCACAGGGTTTAGACCTAGTTCATTTAATGTTTACTCTTTACAGATTTGGGTCCAATGTCCTCTCTTCAAGCACTGGAATCATCCTCAACAACCACCTAAATGACTTCTGTGGTAGAGCTGATAACATCTTTCATGGTAAGGGATCAGCAGGATTCCTTCTAAATTTAATATTTAATAACAAATATTCTGGACCTCTGAGTTCTGATAGTACTAATTTGCAATTTTAATTCATCTTCTAAACTAATGTGTTAAGCGTGGTTAATATAACATATACTTGATAAATATGCATGTTTGTACATATTAGCGTGTCGCAACATAAGAAATTTGAAAGAAAATACAACAACACCTGGGGAAACTGCACACCATGAATTTTTAATCTAATAGTACCAAAAAAAGCACCACTGAGGAAATTTGCGGAGAAAATGTCATTTCATAATTCATTGTGGCGCATCATGTTTTGTTGATCATGAAAATGGTCAACAAAACTGCCAAACCAAAGCACATCAGGTAAATTTGAATTAAAATGGCATTTTTCATTTAATGTCATAGCCTGCTGAAATGTTTTGAATGTTTAAGAACAGGCACAGTTGAGCTCTGAGTGAACTTCTATAAACACAAATTACATAAACTCTCTAAATCTGTCCTCAGCTGGTCACAGCAGATGACTGCCCCTCTGTGAGCCTGTTGCTGTTGGAGGTTTCTTGCTGTTAAAAGGGAGTTTTTCCTTCCCACTGTCACCAAATAGGGGCTCATCTTATTGTTGGGTTTTGTCTCCATTGAAGTGGGTTAACCTTAGAGATGGGCCGATCTGATATTACGTATCGGTCCGATACTGACCTAAATTACTGAATCGGATATCGGAGAGAAATAAAAAATGTAATCCAATCCATTGAATATCACAAAAGCACCTCACAAAAATTGCGACATAGCGTAACCCAGCTTATAACCTTGTAGCACATCGGAGCAGTATGCGTCACGTGATAGAGTGGATGTAGCGTGCAGTACCGATCAGCAGTCTGGATGAGCAAAGTTTTGCCACAGGGCCAGGTAGGGCATGAACAGGGAGAGGGGGCACAAAGACATACTTTTCTTTCTTATTCTAATGTCTAGTTTAAAAAAAATTATCTGAATCTTACAACCAAAGTTTTCATCTGATGCAAAAATGTATAGAAATCCATTATTGTATATAGTAACTATTAAGCATCATGAGGTGGAGGGTGATTCCCTTTTATTATTTTTATTTATTTTTTTTGTTGGGAATTGGTAACCCTATTAGTTTGGTTCTTTAAAATTGCTGCTAAGTACTTTTTAACATATCAGAATAGGGAGGATGGTGTAGGTTCATGTTTATTAGATTGATCAGTTTTGCTGAACTATGAAATATTTCGGGTGCAGTGCATTTTTTGCACACAGGTATAACAGAATGGCTTTAGCTTGATTTCATCATTCCGAGATTCATGGAGACATTTTGGACTGTAGTTTTGTCCTGCTATTCAAGGTCTTTGTTGTATTTCTCAGGGGAGCGGCCTCCCTCCAATATGGCCCCTTCTGTGCTGAAGTCTCCGTCGAAGACGCTGGTGATTGGAGGGTCTGGTGCTGAAATGATTCCACCGGCAGTGGCCTCGGTATGTATGCATGGTACACACACAAAGGTGCCATTATATATTAAATAAAATAAATTGATACGGACTGATGCCCGTCTTTGCTGCATCATAGCAACAAGATTCTTCGACCTAATTTATCCTGTAATCATCACATTCTCACCTCATAGATTTATTTTTTCTCTCCAAGGCGCTCATGAACCACCTTTGGTTTAGAAAGAGTCTTAAGGAGGCAATTGATACTCTGGTTGTTCTTGTAGACTCTAAAAGTGAAGTAAAACCTGAACCCAAGCTTGAAAAGGTAATTTATTCAATGTATTTAAATGATAAATTAATAAGTTCTACTTCTCTTGTTCCATCTGAGTCTCTCTCCTCTTTGCCCTGCAGGATGTAGTTGATGGTCTTGAAGCTCTGGGACATAAAATAGCAAAATTCTACAACACAGTTAACGCTGTGGAAAAGGCGGGCAGCTGTATCTCTGCATGGTCTGATGAAAGGAAAAAAGGCAAAGCAGCTGGTTACTGAGACCAAGAATCAGTGATGTTAGTTATAGAGTATGGTCTTAAGGTTATGATAGCCAACCCGTTCTCACTCCCAAAGCGTAACATTTTACGCTAGGTGACAAATCGTCACCATATTACGTTTTCGGCTACCCACCACGTTCCTAAATGACGACCTCGGAAAAAGAGGAAATATGAGAACCGTCTGGACTGAACCTACACATGTTCGCTCTTTTTCTTCAAATCGCTTAGAAACACGCTATTTAACATCATTAAAGTCCTGGTTAAGGTCAGGAATAAGGTTATGGTCAGGGCTAGGGATAAGGTTAGGTTTAGGGCTGGAATACAGGGCTGGAACGTCTACTACCGCGGGAGCGTCATTGCACTGGATTCCAGCCATAACCCGCCGCGTACCATAAGAACGCCGAAGGTCTCCTTTCGCGTTCCTCAGGAACGCCGCGGGACGTGACAAAACGTCGACATGTTACGCCTCGGGAGTGAGAACGCTCTGTGATAGCAGAGCTGTTTGTTTTCATTTTTTCGAAATCTCTCAGTCAGAACATGGTGTATTATGTTTAAGTGGAAGCTAGCGAGCTAACGTCCTGCTAACTTCTAACTCTGTTAAATTTCATAAATTTAGACAGTTTGTAACTCTCAATGATGCCACAGTGATCGTTTGACTGTGGGACCCAGAAACGGTTAATGACATCAAACTTAAAGACCTGATAACTATTTCAAACTATTTACAGAACACCAATAGGAAAGGATGGTTTTGTTTTTTGTTTTTTAAATTTTTGCTGACAAGCAGAGGTGAAGTTTTTACTGTTTCTTCCCTCAGTAAACATAAACAACGATAGTATTCAGGAAAAAACATTAAATATATATTTATTTATCATGACTCTAGTTTTACATGGCCTATCAACACACTTTTAACACAAAAGTGAAGACTCAGGGTTGTCTTGGGTTGTTGCTATAGCATCTTAAATTGGTCATGTGATTGGTTTATTGTGGCTATTTTTCCTCAGCAAATCAGCAGCACTTTTGCGATTGTTTCGCCCTGAGGACAGCTTCAACTGTCTGAGTGTTGAAAAATAGTAACGCGTCCGCACCGCATTTTCTTGTTAGTAAGGGTAAAGTTTGTAATATTGAAAACATAATGTGATGATCAGATTATTTAAATCCCAAATTTAATGCAAAATAGTGCAAAGACAGCATTGTAAACTAGAATGTTTTTGAAAAATGTTAGGGATTTATATATCTGCCTCAATTTTATACGATCAATATGACGTTTTAAATATTTGTTCACCATAAATCATAGAATATAAAAAAACAAGGACACAGCTTTCAGGTTGAAATGTGAAGCCTATGACGATGTTTCTTCAACCTGCATCAGGCCAGCAGGAAGAGACTGACTGCAGAAATCTTTGGTTATATAAAAGATTGTTGGAAAATGAGCTACAGACTTCATGTTCCATTCCACCAGTAAACAATTCATATTTTCAAGTCTCATCAAATTTATGTTTACTTTGTAAATTTTAGCCCACTGAATTGTCCAGAAGTGAGAGAAAGTAAGGTCCACTTTATGGCAGCCCTAAGTTATCTATCAATTGATTTGTAGTATAAACAAAACCAAAAACATTAGGAGTCCTACTACACAAGTGCAGTTACTAGGGATGGGTACCGGTGTCCGGTGGTCTGACATAAACGGTAGTAACCAGACCGAAAAGCAGCGCACATGTCGGTGCTTTATTTCGGTGCTTTTTTTTTTCGATTCGAGCCAATCATTTTACGTTTCCGAGAATGGTAGGCGGGGCCAGGTACGTACGTTCTTTTAGAGCAGAGCTACAGATTAAAAATGCCCAAGACGAAGCGGTCAAAACTCTGGCTGTACTTCACAGCAAAATATGCAAACTCAGCAGCCTGCAACAAGTGCTTTAAGCTGATACTGTGATACTGTGCAAAGGAGGTAACACCTGGCGACGCATAGCGTTTTTTTTAAAAAGCCGAGAAATGCGCCGTATTTGATAGCTTGCTGCGAGACCTCACACCGTGCACATCTACTGCGGGTGGGTTGCCTGTTATCGGACCCGGAGCAATATCCCCCAAAAACCCGAAGAATGGAGTCTTGGCCCCTAGCCCTGCCAGTGTAGCAGAAATGATGACGGATGATGATGCAGCAGCAGCCGTTCTTCTCTGCGTGAGTAGCTTAATGTTGTCCGTGTGTAATTTTCGTTGAGTAGGCTAACCACGTTATTACATTAATGCATGTAAGGTGAACTAGTATGGAACGCCAGGACTGCCATAATGAAATAATTAAATACACCATTAAATAATTAATTAAATGTGTCAATAATTAATTAAAATTGGAATTAATTAATTAAATAAATAGTTATGACACATGTAATTAATTAATTATTGACACATTTAATTAATTATTTATGTATTTCACATTTTAATTAATTATTGACACATTTAATTAATTATTTATGTATTTCACATTTTAATTAATTATTGACACATTTAATTAATTAATTATTGACACATTTAATTAATTATTTATGTATTTCACATTTTAATTAATTATTGACACATTTAATTAATTATTGACACATTTAATTAATTATTTAATGATATATTTATTTATTTCATTTTGGCAGTCCTGGCGCTTGGCTCTCATCATGAAATAATTTTATCTGTCAGCCTCACCCATCAAACTCAGGGGGCGGGGTTAACGCTGCCCATGCAGCTTCTCTAACATTTGATTGGTTGCCGTGCAAAGTAAGTCAAAACAGGTCGATCCTAGATAATCGATTGCTTGTGTAGACTTGGGGCAGCCAGGTATCCCAGAATGCAGATCAAATCACAGGCAGCAATGGTGGTGGTGTAGTTTTAAAATGCCCCGTTTTTCTGTCACCAGCTACACTTTTAACAGTGTTTTAGCCGCGAATGTCGCGCCGTATGTCTGGTCAGGTTGTCAACATAGAACATGTTTGCAAAAGTGCTCAGATGTTTTCAGAGATTTCACTAGCTCTGCTAACAATTAGCATGCAGAGTGCACCCAGGGGGTTACGTTAACCGGTTTGTTTACATATTCCACTCTCCGT
The DNA here is from genome assembly GCF_057381845.1 of Rhamphochromis longiceps. NCBI lineage: Eukaryota > Metazoa > Chordata > Actinopteri > Cichliformes > Cichlidae > Rhamphochromis > Rhamphochromis longiceps. The sequence goes on along the minus strand of NC_140568.1, from coordinate 10,277,368 downwards.
GTTCCACATGTTGCATTCGCAGATTCTCATTTTCACCGAACGATCGTCTCTTTCCGCCTGGTCTTGTGTCTCTGTGCTTCTGTAACATAAAGAACGAGCTGACATTTTTCTCACGAAACCAGCGATCAGCTCAACAGACCCTCAGTTTACCTGCATGCATCCTCCTCCTCATCTGTCAGCTGTTTAACACCTGCTGCTAATTCAAGAAACACGCCTACGTTACCTGGTGATAGTCACAGTTTAACTGGGCAGCCGGTGCTCGATATAACGCAATGTCAGCGCATTTTTCTGCACAAGATAAGTAAATATAGTGTTTTCCCCGAGCGCAGAGCTGCTGGAGCTTGTTTCCTTACAGAGCACTTTATAGGCGAACAGCTTCATCAGCGGCTGATGTCCAATCACCGGCACACAGCTTTGAAACCTCAGCTGAGTTTTAGCTCTCAGTGGTTAAACGCTGGACTTCATTCACTCAGGTTCTGTCTGTCGGGTCACGTTTACTTCGCTGTTTTATTTACAACTGAGCAAATCGGTTTGGCTGAGGTTAAAGTTTCTCATAACTACATAGTTTCACAGACGTTTAATGGTTCACTGGCACATGTGTTAGACTGAACTATCATCTAAATATCATCTGTTTTTTAATAGTTATTCAACTGTATTCTAAGCACCAGCTGTCTGTTAGAATGTGATTTTTTCTCTCCCTCTGTTGGCAGAGGTATAAAAATGCGCAGGAAAATCTGACGTGCATGGCAAACTTCACCGACGATATTTAGGGAGGAATAAACACACATCAAACATAAATGAACCAATTGCCTGTCTCCATAATTGAGAGCATTTTCTCTTCTTATGTCAACACTCTCTCTCTTTTTTTTTTCTTTTTTTTTTGCTTTTTCGGTCATGTTATGTTTACCTGTCAAAGGCTTGTTACAAACTATGAAACACATCGTGCAGACTTCTGGATGTTAGAAGAAAACTAATACTGCTCATGAATGAGACTAAAGGCAGGAAGGTGTCCTTTAAAACTAAACATGTCAATAGGACCTCCCTATTTATATCATAGTTTATGATATAGCACGTGTATTTCAGTAATAGCCTGCTGATTTCAGTGTAGTGGTGACCAGTCACACAGCTCACATAGGGGTTATCTGTGATACTCCTTAACTATAATTTATCCAAGTTAACTTCAGTTAACCATTCAGACGGTTCTTTTGCAATGAAAAACATAAACACCCATGCTGCCGGTAGGTTTCCTCAGTGCCAGCTGTTAACATTATAGCTGCTTATGCAGTAACCATGGTAACCACGGACTCTGAGCGGCTGGATCGACGGAGGTCAGACGACAATTTTACATGTATGATCTTAAAACAGGACACAGCCACTATACGTGCTGGCCTCATATCAAATGTGAAAGCAGACTGAGTCTATCTTTGAGGTTTGTTTATATCTAATCTTCCTTTTCAAACATTTAAACAGCAGCGAGTCTGCAGCTGAGGGAATACAAACTCAAATTGTCGGAACAGGTTTGCTCGTTTCTTGGATTCATTTGGTGATTTATTAAATGTATAACTGTTATTCTAATCTGCTGCTGAGTCTCTTACACTTTTCTTTATGCTGTATATTTTCACGTCTCTGGAATAGTTGGCAGTTAGATAGTCAGCTGGGAAACTCTGTGTTAACTCATGGAGCTGAGGATATCGTGGATATGCTGACCTCGCTGCGTGGTGTACAGGGCCGTTTACCCTCATGATTAATATTCACAATAAAAATATTAGCCGAACATCATGAAGTCTGTATGTGTTTCATAGTGTCGAACAACCTTTGTACAGTTAAAGGCAGCAGTTACTACATGACGGAAACACCAACGTTATCTCTTTTATGCGTTTATACGCAGGTCACACTGATTACGGAACAAAAACCCAAAGATCAGATGTTAAACAGATTTATTTGCTCTCTCTCCTCCTTAAACATGTTTTTAATGTTAGTTATAATTCAGAATTGGCGACTGAAACACGTAGGACACATAAGAACATCAGGAAATAAAACATCGATAAATATAACCTCAGTAAAAGAAGTCAGCGGGGGTTACTACAGCTGTGTACCGGGGCCTGCGCTTTGTCGGTGGGATTGCTTGCGAGGCGAGCGGGTCTATCCCACGCTTTGCCGTGAGACTGGGCAGACATCTCCGACATCATCGAAGCACTTTTGCAAAGAGGCTGTATCTTGACAAACCGACCAGACACATGAAGATTAAACCACTACATTCTCGGCTAAAAAAAATATTAAAACGGTATTTGGTGACACACAAACAGGGTTTTTCAAAGCTCAGTTCTGTTAGCTTCCACATGCCGGTTGTGTGCTAGAAACAATGGCCACCAGGCCAAAGCCCCCTGAGTTTGATGGGTGAGGCTGACAGATAAAATTATTTCATGATGAGAGCCAGGCGCCAGGACTGCCAAAATGAAATAAATAAATATATCATTCAATAATTAATTAAATGTGTCAATAATTAATTAAATGTGTCAATAATTAATTAATTACATGTGTCATAACTATTTATTTAATTAATTAATTCCAATTTTAATTAATTATTGACACATTTAATTAATTATTTAATGGTGTATTTAATTAATTCATTATGGCAGTCCTGGCGTTCCATAAACTAGCAAACATCATCATAGCTACATGCGGCTGTCTTCTTGTTTGATGGCAGATGCTCCCTTCACCCTGGCTAAAAAGGCTAAAATGACCAAAGAAAAAGTGGAAAACAGTTAAACATGAGAGGTTTTTGGACAAAGTTTGTGTTTTTTCCATTGTTTAAGCACTGCTTCCAGCCAAGAGTGATACCATATATGCCCCATAGCTGCAGAAAAGGCTAACATTGTTATCTTTTTACAAAAAACAGCTGAACATGAGAGGTTTTTGGACCAATTTTGTGTTCTCCATTCTTTAAGCACCGGTTTGAGCACCGGTTTGAGCACCGGCACCGTTTCAAAAGTACCGATTTGGCACCGGTATCGGATAAAACCTAAACGATACCCATCCCTAGCAGTTACTGTTACTGGCATGTCAGTATCAACAAAGCTAGATCTCACACACTGTTAGAGCCAAATAGAAATGTCAGTTTTTTTATCTGAATATTCTAAGTCACATTTAAATGCTTTTCAATATTAGTTTTTTTTTTTCCTTCAGTTTGCATATTAAGATTTTTTTGCACAGTTCATCCTGTTATTGTTTTGCTGTTATAAAGTGTAGGTAATTCTGCTGATGTGCTCAGGGTTAAAGTTAATCAGAAAAGGAGTTTGAAAAGCAACAGTTTTCTTTTTATAGCTGTTTAATGTGTTTTATTGACAGGAATAGATAACCCGGACTTGAACTGAAAATGTTTTATTTTCAAACTGACAGTTTTGTGTACAATAAATTCCTTTCTTCAGTGTTTAATGTCTGCCTTGTTTTCATTATTGGATTACATTTAAGCTGCCTTTTGGAAATCACGAGTCAGAAACTTTATGTTCTGCAGAAGAGACAGAAGCTTATAGAAAACAATTGCTTTCAAAACACACGGGTCATGTGACTGTGACAAAATCTGAAGTTTTGGTGCACTTCACCCCAGTTCCAACACGTGGCGTACCTGCTGCTTCAAGGTACTGCCAGGCGCCAGAATTCACATTTTTATCAACCGGAGTGATTTGTAATAAAGATTTGTTTTAGATAGTACCGCTTTAATTTATTAAATGTGCATGTGTAAAAGAAAACAATACCCTCTCTCTGACCTGGATTTAAAGTGTAATCAAATAAATATTATATAGATAAATATTCTACTCGAATAATTACTGGCATAGAGATGTGAGAAGGCAAGATACTGCTGGGTGAGCTCATATATGCACTTGTATAAGCAGAGAGAGAGTGGCACACAGAGCTGCAAACTCTTAAAAATATCTCATTAAAAATATCTTCCTCACTACAACCGTATATTCACATACTGTGATCAAAAAATAAAGCAGACCGAGCTCAAAACCAACTGTAAACCTGTGTGGCTATTATAGTAAATGTAGTAATGTTACCCAGAGATATATTTGAGGGCTCACTTGTGACCCATCCCATGTCCATCCAAGAGAGGTGGGTTAGTGCAGCTCGAACAAGCCATTGTATCTCTGCCCAGAAAGCCAGTTAGCGGCTAGCTGACTAAGCTATCAGAGTTAGCTCCAACGACGGACACAAGTTATAGCAAGGACTGCATGGGACATAACACTTTAGACAGGCGAGGCTGCTTGTGACATTATCCACCAAATTTCCCCTTGTGGGACAATTAAAGGATTATTCTATTCTATCCACTCTGCCATAGCCTGGTTATAGACTCAGCACCCGAGTGCCTTCATTGCTATGTATGGGTGACTTCAACCATGTCAGCTTTGACTACACTGCTAACTTTCACACAGGGAGAGAATTGTAGACCTACTGTATGCTAATGTTAAGGATGCATACAGTTCCTCCTTCGTCCCCCGACTGGTACGCCATGTCCCAGTGGCCCCCAGAATTACAGGCCTGTGACTTACACGTCATGAAGACACTGGAAAAATTCATCCAGCTCCAGCTTATTGTCATGCCACAACAGGATCCCCTTCAGTTCCCCCACCAGCCCCGCCTCGGAGCTGAGGACGCCATCATGTACCTGCTCAATCATGTCTACGCCCATCTGGACCAGCTCTCTACCCTCTACACCACAGACTTCATCCACTGCACAGAGACCTGCCATCTTCAGAAGTTTTCTGATGACTCTGTGGTGGTTGGATACATGGGTGATGAGAGTGAGGCTGTGAGTAAGTCCTTTGTCACATGGTGCAAGCAGAATCCTTTGCAGCTCAATGTGACAAAGACCAAAGAATTGATTGTAGGGGTCCTCAGGAAGCACAAACTGGACTCCAACCTGCTGCTGACCTTCTACTGCTCGTCTATTGAGAGCCAGCTGACATACTGCATCACAGCATGTTATGACAGTTGCACTAAGGTGGATAGAGGAGTAGTCAAGGCAACACATATGATGACCTGTGGCCCTTTCCCCTCCCTGATGGACATCTATTCTTTCTGCTGCCTCAACAGAGCAACAAACATCAAGGACAGCTCCCACCCTGGTTTTGACCTGTTCAACCTGCTTCCCTCAAGAAAGTGCTACAGGTGCATCGGCACAAAGACTGACAGACTCAAAAATAGTTTCTTCCCAAAAAGCTATAACCACCCAGAACTCACACGTTCACTGACTTCTTCTCTTTGGCTCTAACGGAGGCGGTTGCATCTCTCTCCCTCTCCCTCATCTTATCTTTCCTGCTTGGTTTCTTATGTCCTTGTCTAGTTTTGTCTAACTTTAACCCTCAGAGAGTCTCTCAGTCATGTTCTATAAAACCTAAAGATGGGCTCTGAGTACCCAGACTGTTCTTATTGAACACAGATCATTGACGGACATTTAGATCTGCTGTAAAATTGGATGCAGCTCGATCGCACTAAACCCAAACAACCACCATTTCTCTCATCTAACTACCCAAGTTACTGCTAGAAGGACCTCAAGGCCGAGGGTGGCTGAAAACAACAAATTCTTCTCCCTTATAACGAGACTGTGTTATGGCTCTCTGCGCTACACCCTTCAAGGCGCAGAGAGCCTAAAAGGTTGGCTGTAGGACTGTTTACTTCTGCCCAACCGGGTGAAGGGACACTCTCTCAGCTGAACACAGGATACACATGCGCACACACACACGTATACAGACACAGACATACCCTCATCCCCCTCCTCCCTCCAAACACCTCAGATACTTGCCTCCAGCGCAGAGATGCTGCAGGACTGGATGCTGCTGTCTACACCGGGAAACTCTTACACCATACCCACCACATGGTTTTTTTGTTTTCTGTTCTCATACTGATCTCCTACTAGAAGCTCAGTCTGAGATAAGTTCTCTTTTTCTCTCCTCCATGGATATTTAAAAAAAAAAATACTGTCCATATGTATATAGCGCAGCAGAAACTTATAATCATAAAACTGGATATTTATAATTGAGCTATTTGTACATATTACATCTATTTCTTATATTTTGTAAACTTTGTACTAAATTAAAAAACAACATATGCAGTCTGTTACTGTTCTCATTGTCTTGGAGCAACTGTAACCTTATAATTTCCTTAGGATTTGATAAAGTATTCTCATTCATTAGAATCAGAATTTAGATTTGAACATTTTTATTTTTATGTACAAATATTATTTTAATATTATTATTGTGTGTGAGGGTGAAAAGCCCAAAGTTTTGGAAGAGGCATACAGGCACTGTGGAAAAAGTAAAAATGTGTGTGAGTTCTCTAAAACCGTTTTTGTGAACACTTTTCTAAGTACCGTATGTTTTAAAATGTGAAACATGATTTTATTGACATGATCATCAAAGAACATGATTTTTACAGGGAGTGCAGAATTATTAGGCAAATGAGTATTTTGTCCACATCATCCTCTTCATGCATGTTGTCTTACTCCAAGCTGTATAGGCTCGAAAGCCTACTACCAATTAAGCATATTAGGTGATGTGCATCTCTGTAATGAGAAGGGGTGTGGTCTAATGACATCAACACCCTATATCAGGTGTGCATAATTATTAGGCAACGTCCTTTCCTTTGGCAAAATGGGTCAAAAGAAGGACTTGACAGGCGCAGAAAAGTCGAAAATAGTGAGATATCTTGCAGAGGGATGCAGCAGTCTCAAAATTGCAAAGCTTCTGAAGCGTGATCATCGAACAATCAAGCGTTTCATTCAAAATAGTCAACAGGGTCGCAAGAAGCGTGTGGAAAAACCAAGGCGCAAAATAACTGCCCATGAACTGAGAAAAGTCAAGCGTGCAGCTGCCAAGATGCCACTTGCCACCAGTTTGGCCATATTTCAGAGCTGCAACATCACTGGAGTGCCCAAAAGCACAAGGTGTGCAATACTCAGAGACATGGCCAAGGTAAGAAAGGCTGAAAGACGACCACCACTGAACAAGACACACAAGCTGAAACGTCAAGACTGGGCCAAGAAATATCTCAAGACTGGTTTTTCTAAGGTTTTATGGACTGATGAAATGAGAGTGAGTCTTGATGGGCCAGATGGATGGGCCCGTGGCTGGATTGGTAAAGGGCAGAGAGCTCCAGTCTGACTCAGACACCAGCAAGGTGGAGGTGGAGTACTGGTTTGGGCTGGTATCATCAAAGATGAGCTTGTGGGGCTTTTTCGGGTTGAGGATGGAGTCAAGCTCAACTCCCAGTCCTACTGCCAGTTTCTGGAAGACACCTTCTTCAAGCAGTGGTACAGGAAGAAGTCTGCATCCTTCAAGAAAAACATGATTTTCATGCAGGACAATGCTCCATCACACGCGTCCAAGTACTCCACAGCGTGGCTGGCAAGATATATATATATATATATATATATATATATATATATATATATATATATATATATATATATATATATATATATATATATATATATATATTTTTTTTTTTATCTTATTCTTTCCCAGTTAAATTTACCCTTCATTCTAATTTGTGTTGTACAGTTATTTCATTTTTAACCTTAATTTATATTTTATTCCTTCCTAGTTAAATTTACCCTTTTTAATTTTTCATATTTATTTCCTGTCTTATTCATAGCCTTTTCCTTTTTTGTTTTCTTTAGGTCACGAGCAGTTGTCCAAGCATTTCACTACATATCGTACTGTGTATGACTGTGTACGTGACAAATAAAATTTGAATTTGAAAGGGTATAAAAGAAGAAAAACTAATGACATGGCCTCCTTGTTCACCTGATCTGAACCCCATTGAGAACCTGTGGTCCATCATCAAATGTGAGATTTACAAGGAGGGAAAACAGTACACCTCTCTGAACAGTGTCTGGGAGGCTGTGGTTGCTGCTGCACGCAATGTTGATGGTGAACAGATCAAAACACTGACAGAATCCATGGATGGCAGGCTTTTGAGTGTCCTTGCAAAGAAAGGTGGCTATATTGGTCGCTGATTTGTTTTTGTTTTGTTTTTGAATGTCAGAAATGTATATTTGTGAATGTGGAGATGTTATATTGGTGTCACTGGTAAAAATAAATAATTGAAATGGGTATATATTTGTTTTTTGTTAAGTTGCCTAATAATTATGCACAGTAATAGTCACCTGCACACACAGATATCCCCCTAAAATAGCTAAAACTAAAAACAAACTAAAACTTCCAAAAACATTCAGCTTTGATATTAATGAGTTTTTTGGGTTCATTGAGAACATGGTTGTTGTTCAATAATAAAATTATTCCTCAAAAATACAACTTGCCTAATAATTCTGCACTCCCTGTATAAAACTTTTATTCTTATGCTTTGAATAAACATGTCAGATTTTCATAAAACATTCATTTGTATGTTATAATGTTTTTCTACACCATGTGTAATTTTTATAGAACCTTTCTTTATTCTATGTATAATCATGTATCTTTGAAAAATAAAATATCTAATCTTATCTTTTGTACTTTGTGGTTATTGAATAAATATTAGCCACTGTGGTGGGGTGTGGTCTGCGGTGCGGCTGCAAGGTAGGCGGACGCATGTGGACGACAATCACACCTCGCTGGCTTAAAGTCTGAATTCAGTCCTGACTGTTTGTTCATGTTGGAGTTTGTGGCTGCAAGCTGGAAAGCTGCAGCCAGTGTGTGAACGACAAGCGTGAATAAAGTGCATGCTGAAAAGCATGGAAACATGGTCGGGTCTGCCGTAGATTAATTACAGCCACATATAAACTGATAAAAACAGATGGCTGAAAGAAATGTTTGATGGAAAAAGGAAAAAGAGTGTTGTGCTGCTAAACTTTGAGGTTCTAAGTCACCAATGTTTAAATAAGAAAATGCCAAGAGGAGACTAGCAGCCCTGAGTCTGCATGCAAAACATGAAAACTCCATAGCAGTGATACTTGTTCTTACATAAGTGCAAACATAGGTGGTATTGTTCAAGTGAAACAAGAACATATCATTTTACAGTACATTTTTGCCATCCTGTGATCTCATTTGCCACATTCTCCTAACATCTTAGAGCTATTTCCAAACAAGAATGTTTATGTTAGATTCTGTTTTAACATGTCACCAATTATAATTCTGACTTTGAAGTAAAGACACTTTTTGTTTTGGCTGTTTTTAATCAGTTCCAGTCGTGTTCAACCCCCATTTAGATTTACTTTCCCAAACTTTGTGGCACTAATGATTCTGTGTCCAGGTTTAAAACACCTGCTCTCTGAATTTGTACAGAAATTCTAGTGTAAGTCTGAGTTTTGGGCTGCTTTGGAGTATTAGTTGTTTTATATTACCCGAGTCCTGAGTAAAGTGTGGTATAAATGCAGGCATGGTCTCAGTGTTTTCTTCAGTGTTCTGGCTGATGTTGTTGAAGCCACAGTGAGCATTTTTGTCCGTTCACCAGTGTGGCGGTATTTGAAAAATATACATCACGGGTGAAATGAAGATGGTTAAACTGTTACATCGCAGCTTTAATTTGAATTAACGTGTTTGTCTGTCTGCAGGCTTCTCAGCCAGACGAGCTGACCATCGAGGAGCAGGAAATCTTGGAGGTCATCGATGATGGCGACATGGAGGACTGGGTCAAGGTACAAAAATAACACAAACACAGTTATGTAGCAGAAGCACTCTCATGTTTGAGGGTTGGTTGTTTTGTGTATTAGTTCACTCTCTGGCTCTTAGACTGTTTGACAAACATTTAGTTTCAGTTTTTATAAGACCTCGCACCGGTACGGACTATCTACTGGACGTTTTAGTGTTTCTCTGGGATCAGCTGGACTGATGTGGCTTCAGGAATTAGAATAATTCAACTAAAATGCGTGCGGTGCATTGGGGCAGGTCAGGTTGGCCTGGGTGGTAGAAGCTCTGCTGAACATAAAGACAAATCAAAAAATGTACAAATACACAGTTCTCTGCTTCTCTTTTTGGCCCCGCAGCTGTAAAGGGCTGATGGGAGATTCTCGTCACCCAGCCGGGCAGGCAGGTGGGCAGGCATGGCTGAGAGTCTGACAGGGGTCAAGTGGTGGAACGACACTTGACCCCCGACTTGAACGACACGTCTCCCTCATGCATGAGTAACACGAAGAACTTTGCCTACTTGGTGTTCAATGCTTTTGCTGTGTAATTATATTGTCTTCAACGTTCCAGCGAATAGGTTCAAGCTACAAACCTATCATTAATTGGTCCTTCGAGAGCCGGAGCCCTGGAGTCGACATTCACCGAGGGGAGAAGAGACACGCTGAAAGACTGAGGTCAGCCAGGAAGTTCCTGTAGTAAAGTCCCGAGACGTGAGAATTTGTCATCGGGCAGGTGGATTAGCTGTCTGTTTTCTCTCCTCGATGAATGACGATCGGCGGGATTCGAGGCTGATATTACATGCTAAGCAACACCAAGTAAGTTTAAGTCTTTGCCACTGTGTGCAGCAAAGCACGCAACCACTGTGTGAGTTTGCGTTGAAATTCTTTATCACTGTGTGCGATAAAGTGCATGATCATTGCGTTGTAAGTCTTTGCCACTGTGTGCGGCAAAGCACGCAGTCACTGTGTGAAAACTGCGTTGTAATGGATGATGGAGAAGCTGAATTGAATATGAAAGTGCAAGTCTATGCCACTGTGGGCAAAGCACGCAACCACTGTGTGAGGTTGCGTTGCGGTCTCTTCTGAGCTGATGAGCAAGCTACACATTATCAGATCGAGAGCTGGCTGAGAACTCCTCAAAGAGAGGGAAACAGAACTGTGATAACTGTGATAACTGGAGTGTGCAGCGTTTCCGTGAGCAGTTTTTCTGCATCTTGACTCATGTGTGTAGAGTGTTCATAGCATCAGCATCATGTTTTTGTTATTTGTTTTGTTGGGTTGAAAAATAAATAAACTTGTGATCATACTCATGGATCACCATGGCACATATCACCAGCCATATGATTTATTTATGCACATGAAAAAAGTGAGTGTGAATGTGTCTGACGTCACAGTGTTTTTGTGCGCTGTGTAAAAGTAATTGCCTCCAATTGTGAGAGCGGTGATTCTGCAGGTCACCAGCTATTGTAAAGAAAAAAAAGAGTGAAAAAGAGACAAAATTTACATTGTAGATGAAAAATAATCATAGGAAAAAGGTTTTGTGTTGATCAGCCAAGAACAACTACAATTTCATTTTCTGCTTTTAAGAAAGGAAACATGCAGGCCAAGTTTCTGGCTGACTTATTTACGGTGCCATGTGTTTCTCAAACTCACAAGCGAGCTCTCACTCCTCCCTGAAGACAAGGAATGCAGCTCCAAAGAGCAATAACATGGCAGATAAAGAGACAGCAGCAAAGTCCTGAGCAAAGAGTCCCAGCAAGCAGCAGCAGTGTGGACGAACAGCATCAGAGAAGAAGAGCAAACCCATCACCCTGCCTGATTGGATGAATGGCACTGTGTTTCCAACAAGCTGCAACTTCACTGTGCATGTGACAAGAACATTTGAGGAGAACTGAGGAGACTGTAGGAGTTTGACATTTGCCACTGTCGCGGTTCGAATTTTTGAGGAAGAGACATAGGACAGAAAGTCCATAGTGGGTCAACACAAATGATTTTATTAAAATACATATGTGGTGAAGATGGGCTCTGCAAAACATCAGGCTCAATCTCCCGCCTGACAATAGGTGGGTGTGATATTTATACTTATGATGACCAGTAACTCCAGTGAGGACATATTCTAAAAAAGGAACCGCTACTTCCTCTGTTCCTCCAGATGCTTCCTGTTATTCTACTCTCTGCACTTCAGAACAGAGCATGAGCATACCGTTTACAAGCAACACAAGTCTGTGTGCAGGCAGACTTATGTCTGTATTTTAACCTCAGTACATGACCTCACTCAACAAACAAAGACATTTTAGAAGTATACTTCCTGACTCCGTTTGAGTCATCTGTTACCAGGCAAACTCCAATGCAGCAGGCTGCTGAATGCACACAGGCAATATGTAGTAAATTATACTGTAAACATGTAGGCAACCTTTCAATAGCTGAACTTTGCTCCATTGATCGGCCAGACATCGCGCTGCCCGTAGCTTCAAACCATTAATTAACTTGACCAAGCTTCAACCCTTTAATTATGCAATATGTGTATAACATGATTACAGTTGCACCTGCAATGAAAGATTATTATGTGCTTATGCTAACACCTGAAATACAGACTTTAATATAACATCATCAGTTTCAATAAATGTGTCAATGAAATGACAATAATGATAAATCATAAATGATGCAACAGTAATAATAAGGATTATGAATAGTAACATAGATTATGAATGTAAAATAATATTTCATCTCTATACTCCTCCTCTTTGGCCTCGAAAAGGCCAACACTCCTCTTATTGTCTCACTCCTCGGGCCACGCAGCCACCTCCTCTTTGAGTGAAATGATGCTCTGCGATCCTTCTCTTCTTTCTTCAACTTCCCAGGTAGACTACTGGTTAGTCGTTGCACGGGTCAGAGGGTTTATTCTGCCTCTGTTTTGCCACCCGTGTTATTTGGAGATGAGCTTGTCTCCACCAAACTCTCATCTGCTACTGCACATTGAGACCAATGGAACTAGGTCCCGCCTGTCCCCTTCAACTGGACTGCTGTTGTGGTACGAGCCGTCACTTTTGGAGCTTGGCACGCTCCCTTCATCCCTCAGGTTCTCATGTTCCAACGCTGCTGAAGATTTAAGGCAGAGCACGTCGTACACCTTAGTTGTCTTCCTCAATGTCCACGATGAATCTCTCATTTTATTTAAAACGTTGCTGTGGGAAGACTCCTCTCAATCTCCTGCAAGCTCAGTAGCACAGCTGCCTGTACTATTTCTGCCGTTCCTCAAGATGATCACTGATCCTCCTCAAGCCTCTATCCTGGCCTCCGCTTCCATCCTGTAGGCGCCCTTCCTCACTCACTTCTCGTCATGGCACCTCACGACACCTACAAATTAAAATGACCCTCCTCTTGCACCTGGCTTCCGCCATGTGTCAACTCCCTACTGAGACCTGTACAAGAATGTTACACATTCTCTCTAAAACAATCTCCCGCCAACCTGTAACCCTGTGTAAAAACATTAGTCAGCAGTTACATGTTAAGCTCATTTAACTTCATCTGCTTCTCTCACCCCAACCGGTCGCAGCAGATGGCCGCCCCTCCCTGAGCCTGGTTCTGCCGGAGGTTTCTTCCTGTTAAAAGGGAGTTTTTCCTTCCCACTGTCGCCAAAGTGCTTGCTCATAGGGGGTCATATGATTGTTGGGTTTTTCCTCTGTATCTATGAAGCGCCTTGAGGCGACTTTTGTTGTGATTTGGCGCTATATAAATAAAATTGAATTGAATTGAATTGAATTAACTCCCAGCTCCACCTGGAACCTGTATCCTGGAAAACAAATCTGTTAAATCAAACATCTTATTTACAACCAACTATAAATCATGAAAGCGATAAAGTATTCAGCATAACAGACAAGTATCATGTTCAGGATTTCTCAAATCATTAAATCACTATTAGTGCCACAATTTATTTTATCCACAATTTAATCAGTGACTTCCTTAAGCAATGTCACTCCACTTGTTTTATCACTATGAGCCCCCTATTAAACTGTTCCATAAAAACTGCATCTCTTATTTGTTTTCTCATGTCCCTTGTCTGTTTTGTACCGAATCCTCCACATGCACTCTTAACAAAAGCAAAACAAACATTAGCAACACATTGACCATCTCGGGTTAGGCGTCAGCCCTCCACATTCCAGAGGTGCTATAAAAAGATTTCCTGTAAAAAGAATCACACTGTTTTCAAGACCGGATGTGTCTCCCCCCATATTCACTCCCCTGTAGTATTCAACATTTTCCCAAGAACACAGTTTAATAGCATCACCAACTCATAACCTATAAACACAGTTTCTTCACACATAAGCCCAGAAATCCTGTAGTAGGAAAACATTATTAGAAAACATTAACTATTTGTCCAGTTATAAATCACATATTCAAAGCACATTAAGAACTGTAATGCTGTAGAGAAGAAAATGCAAATGTTAACGCTGCACAGGTGTATACACCCTTTCTCACAGTAATCTCTGTGAGCAACACAAACCCCTGAACAATACACCTGTTAGATTCACAAACACAGAAAGTGGCATTTAAAAGTTAAATCGTCATGCAACCTCAGATGTTGCTGTCATCCTTCTGCTCCTGTAAAAAGAAACACACATAAATTCATCCACCCTTTTGGCCTATCTAGGTGGAGGTTAACCTTGAGTCGTGGTCAAGTCTTGTCAGCTTTTACCAGTCAGTCAGTTTGTTTTTATTTCCAGTCTTTCATTCATTCATTCATCCATTCTTTGCTGATAGTGGAAACCATCGCCGCATTTAGATTTCCGCGCTCAGCAAAATGACGTCATTTCAAAAAGAAAAACTCATGACTCATAAAGTCACAAACATGCTGCCAGCTGCTGTTTGCAGTAAAGTCAAGCTGTGTGTCTAGTATATTTGTCATGTGACTCCAGACCTTTATTATAAACATGTAAGTGACTAAACTGGGAAGAAAGTCAGTGTATTTCACCTGTATCTGTGTCACAGATACTAAAAACTTTCTGGTTTCTCAGCAAAAGTAAAGGAATATATTAAATTTCAATTCTATTTAATTTATATAGCAACAAATCACAACAACAGTCACCCCAAGGTGCTTTATATCATAAGGCAAAAACCCAATAATAATACAGACAAAATCCCACCAATTAGATGACCCCCCCCCCTTTCCTTAGAGCAAGCACTTAGTGACAGTGGGGAGGAAGAACTCCCTTTTAACAGGAATAACACTCCAGGAGTTCCAGGCTCAGGGAGGGACAGCGATCTGCTGTGACTGGTTTGGGGTGAGGGGAGGAAGACGGGAAAAAAGACACACTGTGGAAAAGAGCCAAAGATTAATAATAAATAATGATTAAAAGCAGAGTGGAGCATAAGAAAATAAATCCAATAAAACCACATCATGGGAAGCCTCCGGCAGGCTAGACCTATTGTAGTGTAACTAAGGGAGGATTCAGTCACCTGATCCAGCCCAACTATATGCTTTATGAAAAAAAACCCCAAAAGGTTTAAGCCTTAACAGTAGAGTGTGTCTGACTCTGGTTGCACAGAAGAGGGCCCTGAAAGCTGAAGGCTCTGCCTCCCTTTCTACTTTTAAAAATCCCTCAGAACCAAAAGTATATTTGATGACTTTATGGTGTACATTTGTGAGTTATACCAGGGAGTCCATTAGCTCTAAATTTGAGGAGCACAGTATGCAGACTTGAACGCACTGAAGATGTAACACTATTAACAAGATAATCAACCTCTGTGGGAGTAGCGTTTAGGTAGCTCCCCTGCACTGTGTTGGCACATGGTTCATTGAAAGCATCAACTTTCCCTCACTGTGATGCACAACAGTTTAACAGTAAGACTTTATGCCTAAAACCAGGACTTTGAAACTTCATTTAACATTTTAGGTGAATTTCTTGTTTAAAAACAGTTGCTTCTGTAGTGTTATAACAACATTTTTGTAAGGACACTGTTTTCATTTCCCCTCCCTTTAGGACCCTGTCATCAAGATACCATTCAGCAATGTGTACCAGCATGTGTGCACATATCGGGACCTGTACTATAAAACATTTGAGCTTCCCGCCTGCCCACCTGGTGTAGACCCGATCGTCACCTACCCTGTGGCTTTGAGTTGCCACTGCGGTCGCTGTGCCATGGACACATCTGACTGCACCTTTGAGAGCCTGCAACCTGACTTCTGCATGAATGACATCCCTTTCTACTACTAAAAGAAGCTCAATCATATTTAAACACATTATACAGAGTATACGGAAGCTGCCCTGTTGTTTAGAATCAACCAGTAATTACAAAAAAAAAAAAAAAGTTTCTGCTATCGAAATAAACACATGATGAATATTTCTCTCAAACAGTGTCTTAAAAAAAGATAAAAGGTAATTGACGCCTGACGTCTGAAAGTTGACGCCACAGCTGGAGTAACTTTAACTTTCCTCATATCTTAAGGCCAGCAGAGATTCAAAATGACATCTGTGTAAAATTTACATGGAAAAAAGTTCTTTCTGTAAAGTGATATATAACCTAATTCAACAGTTTATGAAGAATTTATGTCCCATTGCTAGTTTCAAGTCTTACTGATGTGACACGATGCATTCACTTCATAAACTGTGGATCCGATTACAGTCAGCCTTAGTAACTCTAATTTGTGACTCTAATTGGATTTCATCTACTTTAATTGGACATTAAAGTAGGCAAGAAAACTACATTGAAGATGGTTGAGCTGGCTAAACGCTGGTGGTAGAGATGAAGATGGCGGCTTGAATGGATCACCTATTAGTGAAGAAACGATTTGACTTTTACCAATGGGATCTTAATATCATAGCTGTTAACCTCCCTTGTGGCCATAAAATGTGGAAGCTGCAATGCCCATCATGTTGAAAAGAAAGTTCAAGTTCTCTGTTCAGCTAAAAGAGACTTTTTCACTGGGATGTCAGACCTCAGGATCTTAAGCAGAGAAACAGCCAGTTTTTTATTGATGAAAAATGTATTTCTTTATTTCTTTATGTGAAATAATTATGGAAGATAAGCAGTCAGATCGGGGTGTCGCTTCAGAACGCAACAACTGACAGCACCTTGGGTCATCCCTTTGTCGCTGACAATGTACCACCTGTTGGTCTTTTCATCATAGCACTCCAGATTGCAGAATAAGCCGCCATTGTCGAAACCTCCAACCACATACAGCTGGTCCTCCAGCACTGCAATGCCGAAGTTTTTACGAGGGTGTAACATGGGAGCAACGTTGCGCCAGCGTCTTGTTCTTGGGTCATATGCGTTGACACTACGCAACCGAGTGATACCGTTAAAGCCACCAACCTGTGCAGACAAAGGACTTGTTACAGTCTGTAACGTAAAAATGTTCTGTTGTAAAAAAGTAAATAGGTCTCCAGATTCCAAAATATCTGATTCTAGGGTAATTATAGAAATCACATTCCAATAACCCAGTACATGGTACTTGGAAAATAATACAGACTCCCAAATACAGGTACAGTAAACATTCCATGTTTGAATTTCTGTCCGTAATAAGAGTATGTTTTAAGCTCTTCTTACTACAAAGATTTCGTTATTGTAGGCGACCACGGCTCCCCCAGTCCTCCCGGTTTCCATGGGTGTGATCAGTGTCCACTGGTTGGTGTCAGGGTTGTAGGACTCAGCACATGACAGAACTTCATCTTCAGTAAAACCACCACAAATGTACACCTAGAAATTAAAATCAAGTTTAAGTCAAAATTACTAGTTAGTTTGTTTGCTTGCTTGTTTTAATCAATTTTAAATCATGCCTTTTATCTGTTTTTGTTTCTAATGTCTCTGTAAAGCACTTTGAATCACCTTGTTGTTGAATTGTGCTATACAAATAAATTTGCCTTGCCTTGCCTTACTAGAATTAAATGTTTCAGCTTCCAGAAAAAACTTACAAACACTAAAAATGTCTGTGAAGGTTCTCAGTCATCCAGGTCATCGTATTCTAAGGAGCTTGGAAAGAAAAGCATCTGGACTTCTTTAAGTTGCTTGAAGACTTTTCACCTCTCATCCGAGAAGCTTCTTCAGATCTAAGAGTCAAATGGTGGAGAGTCCCAGATTTAAGCCCTGTGGGAGTTTCCCCCCAAGAGGGACAAAGGACCCCCTGATGATCCTCTACCTAATTACATGAGCCAAGGTGTGAAAGAGGGTGTGGGTCACAATCAGCCAGGGTTTCAGGTGAGCTCATTGTGAAACCTGGCCCCACCTTATCAAGCGAATTCCTGAGATCAGATGGCCCAGGATGTGAGTGGGCGTTAAGACGTCTGGGAAGGGAACTCAAAACTGGATTATAGATGGCAGACAGCTGGTGTCGTAAGCCACCGCCTCTGTTCAAAGATGGTCGCTCACAGTGGTCATAAATGGCTTCTTTCACTCCTCTTTCAAACAATCTGTCCTCCCTGTCCATAATGTGAACATTGGCATCCTCGAAAGAGTGACCTTTGTCCTTTAGATGCAGATGGACTGCTGAGTCTTGTCCCGTGGAGGTGGCTCTTCGATGTTGTGCCATGCGCTTGTGAAAAACTAAAAATGTTTTCATCAGATTTCTGTGTAGCTACTTTGCATAATAGTAGTAAAAATCTAAAAATGATGGTGTTATCCTAAAACATTTAGTTTTAGCAGAGGTTTGCTGCATTTATTTTCTGTATTTTGCAGACTTAAAAAATATGGATGCAGAAATTATAAAATTGCTATTTTTCACGATGTAAGGGTGAAGTAACCATAACCTTCTCCCTGAGCTGTTGGATTAATGGTAATAGAAATATTTAGCTTAAAAATAAAATATTATAAAACTGATACAATTCATAAACTATTCATATTTTCCACAGAAAGGTCCAGTGATGATTAAGCCCTCAAGCTGAAAAGTACATTTGCAAATCAGTGCCATGTTAAGCAAAACAAATAAAACAGGAATAAAGAAATTGCCAAGCCATAATATTCTTTAAAAAAAAACATATATTTACTGAGATTAAATTAACAAAAAGATCCCAACCGAACCAAAAAAACCCCCAAAACAATCCTTTGCAGGATTGTTATAAGTTTGCAAGAAAAAAAGTACCAACCAAGGAAAGAATGTCTTTCTCAATACTCATGACATAAATCTAAAAAAAAATATTCACTTTTTAAAAATTACTCCCATTGGCCAGCTTTATAAGACTATTAAAAAAATGTTTTTTGCACAGAAGCTCACAGAAAAGTAATATTTTACTGTGGGCTCATGTTCCAGTGCATAAATACGTTGGTTGGCTGGCTCCAAAAGATAATAAATCCCCATATGTTGTAAATCCAACTACATAGCCTTAAAAATCATTTTTACAGCCAGACACAAAAGACCAAAAAAACCCTAATCCATATGGATAGCGTCCTGGCTAAAATTTGGGTTTGTGACTGCTTTGGGAAGTGTACTTCCCAACCCCCCTGAGCCAAGGTCACCCCGTTTGTGGGGCGACCTTGGCTCAGGGGGGTTGGGAAGCGTATCTGTAACCGGAAGGTCGCTGGTTTGATCCCTGGGCTCTCTGTCCTGATCGTTGTGTCCTTGGGCAAGACATTTTACCCTACCGCCTACTGGTGATGGCCAGAGGGGCCGATGGCGCGATATGGCAGCCTCGCTTCTGTCAGTCTGCCCCAGGGCAGCTGTGGCTACAACTGTAGCTGCCTCCACCAGTGTGTGAATGTGAGAGTGAATGAATAGTGGAATTGTAAAGTGCTTTGGGTGCCTTGAAAAGCGCTATATAAATCCAATCCATTATTATTAATCTATTATTACTGACAGATTAAGGCATTGGCATCTTTTGGTGCATTTCTAATGGAATTATTTGACTGTACATTTTATTGACGCAGCTTGTTAACCAAGGTTGTTAGCATTACCAGTTAACTTTGTCCACCACTTTCTCCACAAAACCAACATGGCAGAGATCTTCCACTACCTCAATTCCACTTACCTTGCCGTGTAGTGTTGCAGCACCAGCTTCTGCCCTGCGCTTGTGCATCGATGCAATCATAGTCCACTGGTTGGTGTCAGGATCATATCGTTCTGCATTTTTCAGTGTCTTTTGGTTTTGGCACCCGCCCATAGCATATATGCAGCCATTCAGTGTGGCCACACTGAGAAAGCCCCGCTCTTCATGCATCGGCCCCACCTCTGTCCAGGTTTGGCTGGTGAGGCTGAACCTTCTCACATGACTTGAATAGCTTGTGAAATCAAAACCTCCGATGCAATAGACACATCCATTGAGGTAAGCATAACCGTAGAATCCCAGATACGGTGTCAAGCTCAGCGGCACCCAGTAGTCAGCTCGAACATTGTACATCTCAATCTTGTCACTTGGTAAAGGACCACCAACGGCCAATAAGACTTCAGACGGCAGGCGTGTTTGGGGTATAGGTCTCTCCACAATGGACTCATTTAGCATCTTCATGGCAGTGGTTACCATATCCATGCATGCCGGACTACTACTCACCACATCATTTCTGCTCACAGTGCCAACCAAGTACTCAGTGGGTATTAATAGTAGGCGGACCTGGATGAAAACAAGAATCATAAGGGAAAAAGGCAAGAAATACAACATTAGACTGTATATAAGAGTTGGATGTAGCCACCATGCCACCACCCATTAGTGAAGTATAGCACTATCCCTATAATCAAAATGTCATGGAATCACCCAGATAGCTATGGTAGCTCCTGGCATTGCCTCCAATCAGCTGTGGCATTGCCCTTAAAGACCCTAACATTACCTGTAAAGAGCCACAGCATCACCTGCCAAACAACAAAGGCAGGTCATGGCATTACCTCCAAACAAGCAGTGGTGCCACAGTCAAGTTTCAATGCCATTATCTGAGCACTGAGTAACCTCCTGCTGTAGAAACAGGTCCCACAATGAGGGTTTGTCCTGTTGTAAATGCCTAAGGTCCAGTCAGTAAGTTCTGGCAGAACACGATGGGCATAGTCAACTTTTCTGTCAGAAAAGCTAAAGTGCAGTTCAGACACATTATCAATAATGCACTTCTGAAACTACAAATCAACGGCCAGTTTTATCTGGACGCAAGTGTAAATAATACTTTTACAATTTATTAAGGACTAAATGATGAGCACCTTCTGATGCACACTCCCAAGTGAATTAGAAACACCCCCCCCCCCACCCCACCCCCCAATGTGATTAAGAATGAAGAAGAATGATTCCCCTACATTAACTCTATTACCAAGCCTTAAGTTTGAGTAATTCTGCCATTGCAATTTTAGCTTTTTACACGTCAGCCATAAAAGGCTGATGGGCGAGCAGGTGGGCGGCCTGGACACCCAACTCTGTAAACACAATAGTGTACAATCAAACTTCTTTTTTTTTTGCATCAGGCATCAAGCTTATGTTTTATTTTTTATTCCCAATTCAAATTGCTACAGCGGAAGTTGCTTTCTATACTTTCAAACTGTACCATTCATTCAACAGCCCCTCACTGAGTAATAAACAAAATAAATGCACTTAGAGGAGCAATTAAATTGATATCCCATTTTCAGTTACCTGCTTGAGCAGTGCGGGCATGTCACACCCACGTTCCACAGGGGAATAGTTGATCCATCTGAGAATGGCCTCAAACACAGTGCTCTCCTGCTTCACATTGAGCTCATCATTCTCGATAAGATCTGATAGTTGCTGCACAGAGAGCTGAAGGAACTCCAAGGAGAGTGCACCAACCTCTTCAAAGTGATGGAGGATGTAGAGAAAGGCCTTTCCCCTGAGGTCAGGACAGTTGTGTAAGTGTGCCAGATTGTAGATACTGACGCAGTTATTTACACAAAGCTTCCTCTCCAGGAAGTCGCAGCAGGCTTGAATGATGCCAGTCACGATAAAGTGGTCTGCTTCCGCCAACAGCTCCAGTACATTGTCCTCCGTCACCACAACAGATTGGGTATAGGCATATTCCAAAATGAGGCTCATTGCTTTTGGAGACACAGTGGGGAAGTTGTAGACCTTGTTTGATGGTAGTGGTTTGTAGCAGAAGAGATCCCTGTGCAGATTCAGATCAGCATTTTCACATTGTCTCTCTGTCATGGAACTTAAAAAGTACCTGATGTCGTGCAGCTCATAGTTAAATAGCATTTGTATAATTTTTCAGCTGCATGCTTACTTGAGCAAGCTGTGATCAAAGAGATATGAAATTAAAGTAACAAAAATCTAAAATGACTTGATTTCAAATGGGCAATCTCCTATTTAAGGTCATCTATTCAGACATGTGCAGAAAAACATTCAGCATTGCTGCTATGTTTAGACAGACAGAAAGATATAGAGTTGTCTAGGCATTGTAGCAAATATTCCTATACAGTAACAGGGTTAGAGCGACAGGGGACAGCAGGCATTAAATAGCTGCAAATATAATAACTGAATTTCACATTATCAAATTTACTGACTAGACAGAATTGGAAAGAGCGGACATGTCCCACTGCAACAGAAATGGCATATCATTGGCCACCTCTCAGTCTGGCCCTAAATTGATTACCTGCCTATTTAGACATACAATTTCAGCTAAACTGGTGAAGGCACAGCTAATATCACCACTGATGTGGTCCTTTTGGTGCAGGCCAGTTTGTGCACAAATTTATTAGAACTGCTGCTGCTGTTGTCGTGCTGATGAAATATAATCAGAAAGCCAGTTTATAGCGTCTGTAATCTTTCAAACTACCTCTTAACGGCTCATTGTGGAGTCAAACACAAACCTACACTATATATGTATCCCAACAAACCTCCCAAAATAAATAACTAAATAAAAATACAGGACTGATTTTTTCCCCCCTAAAAATTGCTCCAGAACATTTCTAGTGATCAAAAAGTACAGTGTAACATTGAAACCTCCCAATACCTGCTGCACTGTGTTACATGAAAACTTTGAAGTAGGATAAATGCAGAACCAAACCACAGCCAAACAACACAGGCCTGCTCACCTGAAGTATGCACTGCAGTTACAGAGGATGATCCTGTGAATTTTAAACTCAACATCTCCAGCTCGGATCACAGAGTCACAAAACTGTCCATCCAGAAAAAGCTCCCTAAAGACGGTCCTACGGGCGCTGGTCATTATTCAGATGTTACTCAAGCTGTTTAAACTTCTAAAAAATCTCCTGTTTAGTGTTTTCCTTTAGAGAGCCGCCTACAGTTTGTGAGGTACTTTGTCTAAATTACTGATTACGTTAACTTATGCTGCCTGGAAAGTGTCACTACTCTGTTTATATTTGAAAATCATAGTGCATCATTCCGTTAATTGACTGTGTGCACGTTAGCATATGCTACTTCCGGTGCGGAAACGCCTTTGGGGAGCTTTGTTTCCGGTGTCCTATTCGCGCCTGGTTTACGGTCCAAAACAAGTTAAGCAAATGAATGAATCAAGCAGCGATTTACATTTCTATAGATGTCTTGGGCATTTACCCAATATATCTGTAAATGATGTTCATCGACTTGTTAATATTTTTCCCTGCACCTCAGGGCAAAAGAGATTCAAATGTTATATTTCTCAGCTGTCCCTCGTTTACAGCGGGTGTTATGTTCTAAAACTAACCAGCGATAGGTGAAATCAAGTAGCCAATTTTATTTTTTGACGCTGCAAAACGTTTCGTGGACATCCAGTAGTGCACTTCAGAGTCACCCTGCTAGCAATCGATGCAGCGATTCTGCACTGTACAGGAGAGACGTCACGGAGGAGATCGTCTGCAGTAGGGCTGCACGATTTTGCATAAAATGAGAATCACGATTTTTTGGCTTAGAATTGAGATCACGATTCTCTTTTCCAGTATAAATATTTATTGCACTTATTAACTGCACATCAACTTCGTAACAGTTGAGACTGAACATAAAAACAATAAATAAACATAAAAACAACAAATGTCTCACGTTTTGTTGTTGCCGCAAAATGTTGTACTGCTTGAAATTCCGTCTCCACCATTGCTCGACACTGCGTGTATAGAGCAGGTAGTGCAACAATAGAAAAATAGTTGCGGGACAGCGTTTGTCTAGGGTGTTGATCATTTTCCTAAATCCCTCGTTTTGCAGTGTTGATGGGAGCCATATCTTTGGTCAGGTGATAAGTGATAGCCTCCGTAATTTCTTTGTGCCTGCGGAAGTTCAGCGTGTATAGGGAAGCGCTGTATAAGGTTCCCGTTATTGATGTTTGGGTGGTTGACCGGGGCGGATTTTCTCCTGTCACTTTCTCGTCATCCCTGACGTGCTCTCCGTTGTTTTTCCCCTGCTAATTTTAGCATCCCACGGCACAGCTTCTGTATCACGTGGTATAAGGCTCCGCCCTTGTCATTTGTTGAGCAGAAAGAGTGAGCGCTTGTTTTCATGCAGATTACGTCCCGGATCAAAATGCGGTACAATCGTCGTCTTTTTTTTTTCTTTTTTTTTTTTTTTTTTAAATTGTTGTCATTTGGAAATGAGATCGCACATAAATATGAATCGAGATTGTGATTTTCTAATGATTAATCGTGCAGCCCTACTGTGTAGGTGTGTACTTGACTAGCTGATCTCGACATAATGGGGGAAACATCTGGTTTGACTATTCTTCACCTGTAGTTTGAATGCTGAACATCTGCCTGTTTAAATCACGAGACCAGTCACTATACAGAGATGTGCTTCTGAATGTGGACGATGTGTCTTCTGCATGCAGTAATGCAGTTCTGCTTGTGTTGAGTGATGTAAACAACTGATCGATCTAAACTCTTTAAACGTAAAAATTGATCATTAGATTTTTTATGACACAACAGCGGTGAGTGTTCCCACCTTCTGCTCTTTGTAACTTAACGCGATCTTTCCGTTTTTGAGTTTTGGACATGATTTTGGAGTATATCTTTGCAGTAGCGATTGACCGCAAAGTCAAGCTACCGGAAATGTACAACCCCACATCCGGTCTCAAACCAGGAATTTAGCATTTTCTCGTACACAGGGTCAATTTGGTTCCACATATTTGTGTGAGCAAACATTCTCTGTCATGAACTTAAACAAGAACCGATTGAGATCAAGGATGAGTGACTCCCACTTGCGTGATATTTTATGCATCTCAACCACTGCCCTCAAAGCACACCTAATTGCTTTACTAAAATCTAGATCTCAGTATCACCCCTCTCATTAGTCCAGGGATGCCCAAATTCTGTACTGGAGAGCTGCTATGCATGTTTTAGTTCTTTCTGGTTTAGCACAGTTGAATCAAATGAAGAGCAGGCCTCCAGGAGTGACATCCCTGCATTACTCATGTGTTTCTCAACAGTAAAAAGCATAAAGCATGCTAATGCAATACACAAAAGGAAACGTATTTTGTTAAACTCTTAAGACTCATCCAGGCTGGAGAAACTGATCAGGAAGGCTAGCTCTGTGGTCGGCATGAAGCTGGACACTCTGGTGACAGTGGCAGAGAAAAGGACATTAAAGAAACTGCTGGACATTATGAACAATGCTGGGCATCCTCTGCACACGGCCCTAAACAATCAGAAGAGTCTGTTCAGTGACAGGTTGCTTCTCCCCAAGACAAGAACTAACAGACTTAAAAACTCCTTTGTCCCACACACCATCAGACTGTTTAACTCCTCTCTGGAGGGGAGAGGGAGGGGAAACAGGTGGACAAAGGAGGGGGGAACAACTAAGCTGTAGTGCCTCTTCACCTCACTGTACAATACCTTGTGCAATACTTTTTGTAAATAGTCAACAGTGCAATAGACTCAATACTTGAAATGTGCAATTCACTTGTATTTTTATTTTTTATTCCTATTTATTCTATTTATCCCCTTTGTATATTTTATTTATATTGTCTCTGTATTTATATGTGTGTGTGTGTGTGTGTGTGTGTGTGTGTGTGTGTGTGTGTGTGTGTGTGTGTGTGTGTGTGTATGTGTGTGTGTGTGTGTGTATATATATATATAACAATTCTGTAACTGTAACTTCGGTCGTTGCTGTGCTTTTTTTTTTTTTTTTTTTTTGGAAGTCGAATTTCCCAGAGGAACCCACCCGAGGGATTAATAAAGTTCTATCTTATCTTATCTTATCTTATCTTATCTTATCTTATCTTAGATTTGGTTTTAACTGTTGATGTTATGCTCTTAATTCATAGTTGAGTGTGTTGTGTACATATTGTGTAAATTTACAAATGTGTTTATTTCTTGCAGCAAGTGAACTTCCAGTTGTGCAATCTTCCAGTATGTGAAAAACTTTGGCTTCCTGAAAGGTCTTGTAAAAGTCAAAGGGCGAAATTCACTTTAAAAAAAACTTTATTGATAACAGAACACTTTTCATTACTTATAACGCCTGTTTAAATGTTCATTAGGCAAAGATATTGCAAACTCATGGAAATTTAGGGTATTCTATACAGTTTGTTCAATGTTGTCTGACTCTCCAGATATAAATGAAAGGCAGAATTGTGTCTTTAGAGTTGTAAATGCTTGCCTGAGTGTCTTTTTATTTAGGTACATTTCTATTTTAAAAATAACAGGTAATTGTGACTATTAAAATTGTTCTTCATTATATTTTCATGTAACTTTGTTATGAAAAAAAAAGTCAAAAGGAACCATTGGCCCCCAGGCGTCTTCACTTTATAAAATTTGGCCCTCTTTGCAAAAAGTTTGGACACCCCTGGCCTACATAATAAGAAGTACACACTTGGAGTTTTTTTTTAAATTAAAAAAACTGTTCGATACCAGGGCTGCCACGATTAGTCGACTAGTCACGATTACGTCAACTATCAAAATCGTCGAAGACTAATTTAATAGTCGACGCGTCGTTTGAAGCTTTGTAAGATCCCAAAAGACGCAGGAATAAGTAGTAGGATTTGAGAGTGTAATAACGGACTGAAACAGAAGATGGCAGCACTGCATGTACAACGATGCCAGCTGCCGTTAAACCCCGAAGAAGAAGAAGCAGTGTCCCAGAATTCATAGCGCGGCCCTGCTCAGTTTCCAAAAATGGCAGCAGCTAGTTAGTTTTAATATTACTCTTATTATTCTTTCTGGGTCACAAAATAAATGTTTAACATATTTCAGGAGAGAATGTAGCTGTGTAAACTTCAAATATCTGCTCAGTTTATCAAGACACCACATATTTTCAAAAGCGCCCCGACATTTTCGGAGACGTCTGTTACCCACTAGCTCGATAGCTAGCTGGGGTTCAAGGCTCACTAGAGCCGTGAGAACACCGGACTCCTGGCAAATCGTTTTCAAACCCACCGCCGTCTTTCGCTACTCAGGTTAAACATGATATATAAGTCACTTAGATAACTTAAAAATGTTATTGTTTGGGTTTTTTCAGTATTTTATTTGTTCCTGAGTAAATCGGTTTGGCTGAGATTAAAGTTATAGTTTATACAGTCATTGGTTTTTACACAGCTGAATAAACGTCAAGCAGACAACTGATCATCAGAAGTGTGAGATGCTCGAGAATATACTCCGGTGCCCTGTTATATTTTAGATAGCAAGGAGCAGACGGCTGAGTTTATTAAACTTCACCGAAACAATCTGCAAATTTAATTAAAATTTAATAAACTATCATCTTGTCTTTATTTTTTAGTTAGCACATACACTTAAAGCTGTAAGCTAATGATAGTTATATTAGAGCAGATGCATGCTGGTGCAGTAAGCTCTGTGTTGCATGATCTGATTAGTGGACTAATCGCAAAAATAATCGGGTGACTAGTCGACTATCAAAATAAACGTTTGTGGCAGCCCTATTCGATACTGTCAATCATGAAATTCTAATAAAAAAAATGGAAAGTATGGGTTTAGGGGAGTGGTTTTGGACTGATAAAAAGCTATGTAGTGAATAAGCAACAATATGTACAAATAAATGAGTAGGAATCTAAATTGATGGATCTTGCTTGTGACATACCTCAAAGATCAGTATTAGGTCCAAAAGAATTCATGGATTCTTTATTGTCATTCGCATCACATGTTTACATGAGGTGGAACGAAAATTACGTGCAGCGAAAGAAACAGAGTAACGAAGAAACAGAATAAAAAGAAAACAGAATAACAAGTAATAAGTATTACAATTAAATCTATGCAATATATCGGGTGTGACTGCTTTTATTTTCTATTTCTGGTACAATACTAGCCTGCAAGCAGGAAAGAAATGATAAGGCAGGGAGTACAACATTATGAGAAAACAGTGCTGAGCATGCTTCTGACTACTAACAACAGGCCAAACCATGGTCTCACACTGCCACCTACTGGTACAAAAATGGAGCATCAGCTACAAATATCCCAGACTAGTTACCAGGTCTATAGTTAAAACTAGTTAATTTAGAGGATTTTCAAAAGAAAATATCACTTACATTTAAAATAAAATAGCTTAAATATAAGTTAATTCACATAAATGTGATTAGACATTAGTGGCTATCACACACACACACATTCATACTGTTGCTCTTTGATTAGATAACTCTATGGCTGCTGTCAATATACAGGCGAAGCTTACGGGTTATGCAGCCAACTTTGTAAGTTGGATCATTAAGTCTATGAATCACCCTGTTAAGCACAAAAAGGTGCTTACACAACTGAAAAAATCTGATATGTCTTTTCCACAGGGGACTCACCTTTGTATAGCAGACCGATATAGATTGAAGACTGGTTCGGTTGGCCAAATAGTCCATTCCAACTTTAACACTAAGACAGAGGGGTGGCCATCCTTATGGGTAAAAACGTCCCATTTCCCGTATCAACCATTTTATCTGATCCTATGGGTCCCTATGGGTCATTACTGTGGTTGGCCAACTTTATGAACTGATTTAAGCCAACATTTACGCCCCCAAATGGGATGATGAAACCTTAATTGTCTATTAATTCTCGTGAATTCTGGATATGACAACACACAATCTCATTTTAGCTGGAGGTACAAGCTGTGTGCTCTCTAACCTAGAAAGAAGCTCTAATAAGGATACTCATCCAGGGCATGCTCCGACTATATTCCTGTCCACAAAATGTTCTATTGGATAAATTCATTTGTCACTGATAAATGTCCTCTTCCACTTATTGAAACTTGCAATTATCAATCTATTGTTATTTCAGATCATGCCCCCCTATTGATGAGATGGGGGTTGGATGCCTCACTGCCCTCCGCCTCTGGCAGTGGCCCTTTCTACTAAGAAGGCAAAAGTTCTGCATGTCCTGGTGACCCTCCACCTGTTTCACAGGTGGGTGCAGCCTGATCTATCTAGTGGAAGTCTAGACAGACCAGACCAGCTCAACCACACAGACACTTCCTACCTGATTTGAGGACAAAAGCAGAGTATGCAATATGTGGGACAAACACACACAACAGAGGGGAAAGAGATAGAGAAATTGGCAAATGTGAGATCATGCTAAGCAGCTTGAACTGAAAGTGACTGGAAATAATTAGTCGAGCAGGAAAAGCCACTGGGAAAAACAGAAAGTGGTACAACGTGGAATACAGTAGGTCAGAGGAAATTGCTGGATCCATGGGTTCCATTGATGTGGAGCAAGTAAACAACCTTCAAGTGACACGGTCTGAAGATGCCAAGTCATGCACAGACAAAAACAGAGATGAAATATTAGTGGTAAAGGAAGATATCTTCTCGCAAGCCAAACAAACTGAACTGACAACTGACAACTGGAAAAGAAAAAATGTGTTTGAAGTGGAGAAAGATAAAAGTCAGAAATTTCTATCAACAAGGTGTGTGTGCACACTCAAGGAAACACCAGGGGGCATTGTACCCAAGCTAGACTGGTTGCAAGAGGCTTTGAAGAAATAAACACTCAAGAACTTTCCAAAGACTCACCAACATGTTCTTCCGAGTCCCTGAAGATGGTCATAGCAGTCATATGTCAAAATCAATGGAAACCGAACTCTATGGACATTAAAGCAGCTTTTCTACAACGTAAAGATTTAACCTGAGACATGTACATCCGACCACCTGAAGAAGCACAGAGCAAAGGAACTATATGGAAGTTGAATAAATGTGTTTATGGCCTGGCAGATGCTTCATTATTCTGGTACACCAAGGTGAAATACACCGTGCAGAAGCTGGGGGGCACAGTGTCAAAAGTCGATCCAGCTGTCTTCTACTGGCTAGATGATCTTTGTAAGGTGACGGGGTACTTGCATGTCATGTACAGTAGCAGTTTTTGATATGGGCGATACGGGCAGTTGCCCGGGGCGGCATCGTGGTGGGGGGCGGCATCACGGACATCGGCAAAAAAATAATAATTGCTCGTAGTCATGCTGCCCCGACGTCAGCCAGCGCATATTGGGAATGGTACAGGCACCGATCGGTTTTCTATGGCCCATTTGCTGAGAGCAAGGGCGCCCTCTGTTTGCGAGGTGCGCCTGCTGCTTGCGGCGCAGAGAGGAGAGGGCGGGGCGGCGGGGGATTCTCTGGCTGGCTGGAGCAGCATCTAATAACCAACTTGCAAAATAAAAACAAAACAACAAACACGAAAACACCAGACATTATAATACAGACTTATAATTTGCACCAATGTTTTTTCAAAATTCTATATGCAAAAAGTGAGCGCGAGAGCCCTCAGTGCGCCTACTTGCTGCTGAAGTCAAAGTAAACTTTATTGTCATCTCCGCTACATACAGTCCAGTACGACGAGACGAGACGACGAGGCTCCAGTTACAGCAGTGCAAGTAAACAACAATAAATATAAGAACAGTAAGAAAATAAATATACGCTTTAGGACTCGGGGTAAAGGGAGCAATAACAATTGAAAATTTATAATTTACAGTCTGATGATTTAAAGTCTCACACACAAGCCGTCGAAAGGGGAGGGGGGCGGCTGCTTCCAAATAGAGCACATTTCATTCATAATGTTGTAAATTATGTATTCATAATTTGAATCCTGGGTTGTGTGAAATCCCAGAAATACACCTTAGGCAAAGTTAATCTGTGAACTAAGGTGTAGGTCTATTAGGTTATGTTGTGGTGATCCCTGAGTTGGGGGATGGGTTTTCATACTGGAGTGCAAAATTAAAACCAATGGAAGATGGACAAGAAAAGTTCAAAGCCATTAGGTGCTCAATTTTTAAAAATGAGAAAAGAAGAGGAGGAGAAACGAGCCAAAGATACAGGTAAGCAGATGTGTCATTGGATAATTGACACATCTAACCCCTAACCCTAACCCTTTAACTACATCGGGATGGAGGTTTATTCTCTTCAGAATGAAATACAAGTACAACAAGATACGTACATAAAGAACCTACAGCCTATTCCTATTGATCCCAGGTTTCAGTTCTTGGGTGAAAGCAAATCCGTCAAATTAGTGGTGTTTAGTCATTTCTTGATGGAAAACCTCTCAGATGGAGGCACACAAGGTGGATATTTTATCATGTTGATGGGAGAAGGTGGAAAGTTTTTGCCCATATGTTGTCAGTCGAAACGGATCAGGAGAGTGGTACAGAGTACACTAGCAGGAGAGACTTTGGCCCTTGCAGGTGGGATCGACAGTGCTATGTCAGAACAGTGTGAGAATCTCCAGCATGTTCGTCACAAATGGAATGAGGGGGGGGATGGAAATAAGGAATTGTTGTGTCTGTTAAAGCACAGAATCAAATAAAAAGAGTTATGTATGCATTGCATTGATAAAAGATTAATAATAAATCATAATGGGTGTGCATGAATTAAACGGTCCTTAAGACATGAGAAAAAGGAGAAGTGATTTTTGTTTGTATGAAACTTAAGAGTTTTTAGGGAAGTTGAGCTGCAGCATTGTTGGGTGGAGTGGAAGAAAGGAAATGCACTAAAACTGCAAGTCATGCCAGTGCGTTAAAGATACAGTGGGGTAAAAAAGTATTTAGTCAGCCACCGATTGTGCAAGTTCCCCCACCTAAAATGATGACAGAGGTCAGTAATTTGCACCAGAGGTACACTTCAACTGTGAGAGACAGAATGTGAAAAAAAAATCCATGAATCCACATGGTAGGATTTGTAAAGAATTTATTCGTAAATCAGGGTGGAAAATAAGTATTTGGTCAATAACAAAAATACAACTCAATACTTTGTAACATAACCTTTGTTGGCAATAACAGAGGTCAAACGTTTACTATAGGTCTTTACCAGGTTTGCACACACAGTAGCTGGTATTTTGGCCCATTCCTCCATGCAGATCTTCTCGAGAGCAGTGATGTTTTGGGGCTGTCGCCGAGCAACACGGACTTTCAACTCCCGCCACAGATTTTCTATGGGGTTGAGGTCTGGAGACTGGCTAGGCCACTCCAGGACTTTCAAATGCTTCTTACGGAGCCACTCCTTTGTTGCCCGGGCGGTGTGTTTTGGATCATTGTCATGTTGGAAGACCCAGCCTCGTTTCATCTTCAAAGTTCTCACTGATGGAAGGAGGTTTTGGCTCAAAATCTCACGATACATGGCCCCATTCATTCTGTCCTTAACACGGATCAGTCGTCCTGTCCCCTTGGCAGAAAAACAGCCCCATAGCATGATGTTTCCACCCCCATGCTTCACAGTAGGTATGGTGTTCTTGGGATGCAACTCAGTATTCTTCGTCCTCCAAACACGACGAGTTGAGTTTATACCAAAAAGTTCTACTTTGGTTTCATCTGACCACATGACATTCTCCCAATCCTCTGCTGTATCATCCATGTGCTCTCTGGCAAACTTCAGACGGGCCTGGACATGCACTGGCTTCAGCAGCGGAACACGTCTGGCACTGCGGGATTTGATTCCCTGCCGTTGTAGTGTGTTACTGATGGTGACCTTTGTTACTTTGGTCCCAGCTCTCTGCAGGTCATTCACCAGGTCCCCCCGTGTGGTTCTGGGATCTTTGCTCACCGTTCTCATGATCATTTTGACCCCACGGGATGAGATCTTGCGTGGAGCCCCAGATCGAGGGAGATTATCAGTGGTCTTGTATGTCTTCCATTTTCTGGTGATTGCTCCCACAGTTGATTTTTTCACACCAAGCTGCTTGCCTATTGTAGATTCACTCTTCCCAGTCTGGTGCAGGTCTACAATACTTTTCCTGGTGTCCTTCGAGAGCTCTTTGGTCTTGGCCATGGCGGAGTTTGGAGTCTGACTGTTTGAGGCTGTGGACAGGTGTCTTTTATACAGATGATGAGTTCAAACAGGTGCCATTCATACAGGTAACGAGTGGGGGACAGAAAAGCGTCTTACAGAAGACGTTACAGGTCTGTGAGAGCCAGAGATTTTCCATGTTTGAGGTGACCAAATACTTATTTGCCACCCTGATTTGGGGCGTGCAGCTCGGATCTCAGCTGACCCTTCTCACCCTGGACACAGTCTGTTTGACCTGCTCCCCTCAGGCAGGAGGCTCCGGTCCATTCGCACCAGAACCTCTCGCCATAAGAACAGTTTCTTCCCCTCTGCTGTCGGACACATGAACAATAACCGTATGACTGTTCCCACCACTAACACATGACCCTACGCTGTGTTCACTGCATCATTCCATGTTTAGCACTGATCACCACCTGCACTCATGTATATATCATGTATATATCTATCTACTTAGCACTTTTAATTCTTATTCTTATTTTATATTTTTATGACAGTATGTTTGCACTGAAGCACCGCAGCAATTTCCTAATGTTGTAAACCTGCTCAACATTTGGCAATAAACCCTTTCTGATTCTGATTCTGATTTACGGATAAATTCTTTACAAATCCTACCATGTGAATTCATGGATTTTCTTTTCACATTCTGTCTCTCACAGTTGAAGTGTACCTCTGGTGCAAATTACTGACCTCTGTCATCATTTTAAGTGGGGGAACTTGCACAATCGGTGGCTGACTAAATACTTTTTTGCCCCACTGTAAAAGGGTGGGCCTAAAGAGGAACATGACATGTCCGTAGATGTTGTTTCCACCGGTAGATGTCTAGACATGTCTAGATAGGTCCGTAGAGGTGTATAAAAATGAGAGGCAGAAGCAGAGAGGGGCTTTTTTACTCTAGTCCTGAGCCAGTGAGTAGGATGCGAGAAGACTGAAGATCTGCAGTGAAAAGACTTAGAGCGAGGGACGACAGAGGAGAAGTCATAACCCTTCACCGTGGATCGACTGATTGGATTATGAATTTTGAACTGCCTACTCATTGTATGCTGAGTTAGGATCGGAGTCAAGAAGGTGAAGTCCTGGAGCTTTGTACTGGGCTACACTTTATCTTTCCTTTGGACTTCTGCCAACACAGCGGGGAACTGGATTCTATCACTGCGCACGATGATCCTCCTTCCCTCCTAAAAGAAGACCCACCTCAACAACGGTTGTAGTCACTTAGCAACAGAATAGTTAGAGTTTATAGTGTGATAAATAGGATATTCTAGTAAATCGTTATAACACATCCTTGGGACCTACTGTCCAGGTCACTAAATTTTACTCAGCAAGTGCCATAGATCATTAGAGAGCTGCCGGTAACCTCTTAAGCCCCAAGCCTACCTGATCTCCTGCCTTTTGCCCCCGTATCAGGGGGCGTTGGGGCTTAAGAGGTTAATAAGTGTGGCTGACAAATATGTTTCATTAAGGTTGCCAATGAGATCATAGAGTCAGAGGGACCTTCAAGGACCTGCAGTTCAAAAAAGCTCCCTTCCGACAGCCAAACCCATCTGTTCTCTGATTGGATTGTTACATTTGTGATTCACATGACATTGACCAATCAGATGAAAGGAAGAAAAATAGGGTCAAAATTCGTACTTGTAACTTGCAGAGATTCACACGTTTGTTTTGGCTAAGTCCACACACTAATCTTTTGTACGCACACACAAATTCTTTTTACACATACAAATACTGATTTACAAGTACAAAATATTTATGACCACATTTTGAGCCCATAGACGAAGGCAGTTAGAGGCTGGGCAAGTCTCCTCGCCGCCAGCTTAAACTAGTCTCAACTTCACCTGTCAGGTAGGGTACCCGTAGAGATTAAGGGACTCTGACCCGAAGGATGGAGAGCCGGTCCAGACCACCTGTACAGGGGTAACTGGGAACTAACAGCCGTTTTTCTGGCTGCACTCTATTCTGAGCTCACCACTGGTGATGGTACACACAACATCTTCCCTATCGTCTGTGTAACAGACAACCATTCCCTTCTTGATGCTGTCAAGTCCACAAAATCTGTAACTGAGAAGAGGCTGTGGCTCAACATCAGTAGCAACAAAGAACTTATGCACACAGGGACTATTCAGCACATCATATGGACATCTACCAAAGAGCAGCTTGCTAACTGCCTGACAAAAGTGCACTGTAAAATATAACTTGTTGTTTCAACTTAAAAATATCAAGGGCTGCCTTAAAATTTTAAGTCAAGAAATAATTATAGAGTTTGTTCTTGTAACACAACCAATTGTTATCTTAATGAAAAATCACGTTGTCTAAACTTTCGTCTTAGTTTAGTTGACTGAGATTTGTTAGTCAGTTCAACTCCTTTAATTGTAATTTTTACTTGGGAAAACCCTTTCAGATAAATTAAAATAATCTATTGTTTAAACTCTTGTCAAAGTTCAGTTGACTTGGGTTTTTTAGTTAATTCAAATACTTTAGTACTTCTTTTAACTTAGGAATCTATTTTAGCTTAACTAACATAATCTGTTAGCTAAGTTGATTTAAGTTTATTAATTAACTGAACTCCTTAAGGTAGCTGAGTAAACTTGTAAATCATTTTCATTTTAATTATCAGAGTTGATTGACTGGATGTAAAGAAAAATGTGTATTGAACATCTTAAGTTTTTTTTGGGTTTTTTTTTTAGCTTTCTAACATCCATTTCAGCAAAACTACCTGTTAGGTTTATCTTAGATCTCAGCTTTAAATATCTACATTCCTTTAAATTAATTTTCTGTTGTTTACAGAAAAAAAATAAAAACCCACAGATTCCATTAAAGTGTCTCTGATCATTTCAGGCAGAAAGTTTGTTTTAAGAACATGACAAGACAATTACTCATGAGCACCCAACATTCACCATTTATTGTGCCATCTTAGTCATCTGAGAAACAGAAAAATCAGTGACGTAGCTCATCAGGCTCACAATCCATCAAAACTCAAAAGTTGCTCGCTGTGAAACAATAAATTTGAACTTGGTCTTGAGCCCAGTTTGGGTGAAGATTAAATTCTGACCAATACTCTAGGAGCAGTAGTGATTCTTGTGAAGCAACAACATAAAGTCTGCATTAATGTAATGTATCAACGGGACACTTGCTATTTTAGAAAAGTTATTCTTTACATTTGCAAAATTTTTAAACTTCATTGTGCTCAGTCACACCTGTTAGCATAAAACTTGAAATATTAAAATAGTACAAAACCTTTGATAAGTGACTGTAAAGATCAGTTTATAACAACTAAGACATCAAACTCTTGTATTTGTCTTCGTTTACAATTGCAACAAATTCCACAGAACCAATATCTCTGAAAATGAGTGCATGCTCCTGAAACATTTGATAATATGAATATTTCAGAAACATTAGTTTGAGTCTGCTCAATTGCAAAACAAAGGAAAAACTACTGACTTGCATGAGATAAGTATCTGCAGAGTCCACCATTATATTGTTGTTCACATAAGTTTCTTAAACAATGAACAAATGAGCAATTGTTTAAGAACACTAAGGCAATTGTATGCTGTGAGCAAGAGTCTGTTTCTTAGACTATGCACTAGTGAGATGCACTGCCTTCCACCAATGTTCATTAGGACGTTCTGAATGACTTCAAAGATGTCCTTAAGTTCCGTTGGATAGTCTATGTTGAGGGCAAAAAGAAGGCCCAATAGCATGGAAATGGCACTTGAGACATCCCTCAGATTAGACAGGATTACTGCTGCCTCAAGGACAACCAACACATCGATGATGTCTTCTTCTGTCACCATCACAATGCCATCTTTCATCCTCTTAGAAAACGTGTCTTCAATACCTGTCGGCTATAAAAGGGTTCAAAGACAAAAAAAAAAAAAATTACACAATTACAATTACACAATATCCCTTGTGCTTAACCCACACCCCTCCGCATGCGGGCCAAATACACACCCCTTTACGACATCTACCAACACTTTACAACAACAACAGACTAATAAAGCAGGATTAATTTATGGAGCACAGCATATTACATTATAACATAAAATGATCAAGATTATAATAAAAACTTAAAGATCATGACAAATACTTAAATATGGCATGATGTAACTGAGTAAAATATTGGCCTGGACTTGGCTCCAACATCCTGGCCCCTAATTGTTCTTGTGAGCCACAAAACAATTACTCTTATACATACATTTATATATTGTTCAGAACAACAAATCAAACCTTCCAGATAACGAACAGGCAAATATACAAAGTACTTTAACTGCTCATATGGCACATTAAAGTCCTTATTTCAACAGAAACGTCATTTTGTCTTGTTACAGCTGTTAGATTATTCTGTTATTATATGTTACCTTATATATGTAATCAAAATAGTTGAATTAGAATACTGCTGTAGATCACATTATACCCTTTAATATAGAGTGTGTGAGCTGTATGTAGTTTAGTTCTCGTTATACTTTTGAGTTAACAGAGAACCCCTTGATCTGCTGGGAATGTGTTACAATGTTTTCTTGACATGCTTAATTGTTGAATCATGAAGAGACGATTGTAAGCAGGAGACTCTGTGTCTAAGACAGGGGAGATAGACAGACCACATTCCACACCCCCACCTTACAGAAAGCAGAGAAACAACTGCCGAGGTCATAACTTAGGCGCTGTAACAGAGAAAGAATGTGATGTTTTGGCTTTTACGACTAGCTGGGGGCCACTAGAGACTATAAAAAGCTGAGCAACCCGTCACCATTTTGAGACATGTGCCTGACCCTCTGGTAGCATCTCTCCCGTCCGGACGTTGTAATGCTCTGACTGTTGAATTGTATGGAAATAAATGATTGTTGATTGAGCATTGATACACCGAGTATTGTCCCTCCTTCAGCCCAAAGATTCAAAGAATTGGGAGATTTCAACAACTTGGTGCCGTGTGACCCGGATCTTTGGTGTGCTGAGGAGGTGTAGATTTGGCCTTTGGTGAGATCGTGGGGCAAAGTGAACAGAAGGCCGGCCTAAAACAGAAAGGTAAGCACAGCCTGTTGTATTATAAATACCAAATGTGCATATTGGGCTTTCCAAATTAATCTGTTCGCTGAGTCACATGTATTTTCACAGTAAATTTGTCGGTGTCTGGTTTTTGGCGCAAGATACTAACAACATAAGTTGAGGCTGAATTCCAGTGTGTTAAATAAACTGCTTCTACCGAGATACTAATAACATACTACGATGGACTAGTTGCAGCCACTTTACCTTCCACATTTAATTTTGTCTAATACTGGCTTCTGTAGCAATAATACGTTAGAATTTCTTCTGAAGACGCGGCCATTAGTCCAGTACATTGAAGTCGAGGTTTGTTTATTTTGTTTATGGTGTCAGTGACGTCCTGGCTTTTGCCGGCTATGAAATAGAAGTTGATTTAAGGAAAAGCAGATGCTGGCTTCACGGTGCAGTTGAACGCTGGCAACGCGAGAGCGAAACACGTCCGTAGGTTTGGTTTATGATACGGCCGTGTTCCGGTGGTGCGGCCATGAAGTGCAGTAGTGGTTGGTGCTAGTTTTAGTACATTGGATAGAGGTTTGACGGTGGTTTGTGGCGTCAGTCGAGTTTTAAGGGCTGCGGTCATAATACAAAGTAAAATTTTAAGTACATAGAGTAACACCTGGTTTATGATGTCAGGTATAACTTCGGGGATGCAAGCATCACTTTTATGATGCGACTTTGCCCCGTTGTGGCGGTCATAAGCGCAGAGAAAGGGGTATTTTGGTCTATGGTGCAGTGTGCTTTAAGAAGATCTAATAGTTGAGCTCAGAGGTTTCTGTGCAAATTTCTGCTGATGAGAGGCGCTCTCTGTGTGTCACACTGATGGTGTAACGCGCTGTGTGTGTAAGGCGCGCTCTGGCCGTGGGTGAGGCGCGCTCTGAGTGTGCTTTTTGTGTGTGTGAAGTCTGAACACAGTGACAGTGACGGTTGATGTGTTTGATTAGGAGGACATTAGAGCAAAGACACATTTTAGGATCAAAGGTTGATGCCTAGTGTACCTGTGGAAATAATTTTGCCCTAGGAGTGGCGACCCTCCTGTTCGTGGACGCGCGGCCAGGACCGGCGGCGTCCGGGTGCCGAGGTGGTGACTTGGGGAGGTGAGGGCCCCCGCATAGCTACGGAATAACACTGGGACCGCAGCGTAATCGCGGGTTCACATTTATTCCGGACTAGAACAAGACACATTTTGCGAACAAAGGTTGAGTCTAGATTAGTAAAGAAATATGAAAAGGTTGAATTCCTCGTTTCAGTGGTTGAAATTGTTGTGTGCCTGTCCCCTGACGAGTGTGAAATTAAAATAAAGAGGGAATTTGGAGCCACATAGAGATAGACGGGCATAATTGGGTGTATTACTCTGTGGTGTAATAAAAATAAAAAGGAGAGATAGTAAGAGGTGTGCAGTGGAGAATTATGGAGGAGTAGAGAGAGGAATGTGTTGGGAGACTGGCGTACAGTTTACGCTGTCAAGGTAGGCGGGTTGCCTGCTTATCGGTTTAAAAGTGATGAAAATGAAATTAAAATAAATCTCTTAGTGTGTTAATACAGGAAGCTGCGGACCTGGACCAACTGCCCCCACAAGCACAGCGGCCGAAGCAAAATTATAGGTAATGGGAACCACACCCAGCACGAATCAGCAGCTGTGAAACAGACAGCAGCGAGGAGAGAATTAGAGGAGAAATTAAGAGAAGTTTTAACACATAAAATTGGGGCCAACGGACTTGTGGAGGTTGGGAAGGCGTCCGGAGCATCACAACAAAAAGGTGAAACAAAAACACACAAGCAGAGAAATCTGAGAGAAAGGCTCCTTTTAAGGTAACGCCTAAGAGAGTTAATCCCATACAGCTTATGACAAAATTTGATCCGAAGTGATTGATGGCCCTAATCACGACCTTTTGACCCCCCGCCCCTCCCCTCCGTGGGAAACCCCCAGCGTGACGAATCGTATCCGGAGAAAGGGGGGTGGGAAACCCCCCGCGTGACGAATCGTATCCTGAGAAAGGGGGGCGGACCCCGGAAGCGCGCCATCTGTTGCTAACCGTAACGAATTGCACCCCGAGAAAGGAGGGGTGAACCCCCGGAAGCGCGTCATCTGTTGTTGGGGGAAAAAAAAGTTTTTAGAGGGAGGGGGAAAACCTCCGGAAGCGCGTCATCTGTTGTTGGGAAAAAAAGTTTTTAGAGAGGGGGAAACCTCCAGAAGCGCGCCATCTGTTGGAGGGGAATAAAAAAGCAGAGAGAGGAGTCCATCACAATTTCTAAGGCACAGACACAAGATGGATTTCCTTCTGCAGCCCCGCAGCGGTCCTGTGCCCGATGAGATCTGCTCTCCCAAAGAAGAAGGTTTTGAATATGATATATTCAAATACAGCATATTTACTATGGAAGGCATCGATCCGGACCTTATGACCCTACCGGAAATACTCCGGAAGTGTCTAGTCATTTTCAGACCTGTTGCATCATGTTCCCTAAGCACAGCGGTGATGCAGCAGATGATTCTGTGATGTATAGAGAGACAGAGCGGATGTAATTTTACTTTCTTAAGCTGCACCGGCGTTTGTAATGGAAATAAAGAGTGACTTCCTGTAGAGATTTCAATAGTATTTTATTTTCCTATAATACAGACGCTGTAAAAAAAAAAAACCTTTAAGATACACCATAGCTTGTGATGAAAAGAAGAACTTTCTATCCGCTTGTAACCTACAGGCTGCCTATGTGTAAAAAAATTGAATAAATATCGCTTAGTGAATACTACTTTTCCTTTTGAGAGTCCTTTTTTTACAAGAGACTGAAAAAACAAACCAGCGACAGGCGATCTTGTTTCACACACACACACACACACACACACACACACACACACACACACACACACACACCTCTGTGGGAAAGAGTCAACCATGAGAGTTTTGTCAACAGCAATTGTCCATTTGGCAAAACAAATATCCGTCTCAAAGCCGTATTTTACCGTTGCAGAAAACAGACGGCGTTCGCAAGAAGGCCCACACACACACACACACACACACACACACACACACACACACACACACACACACACACACACACACACACCCCGCAGGCCAAGGAGGAGTGAGACGGCAGATATCAGGTTTTTTTTTTCTCAATGCTTATATCCTATAACACGCCCTCCAAAAAAATATTATTATTATTATTAAAACATCTATATGAGGTAGGTTTTACGCAACCTGCTCCTTGTCAGACCAAAGTAGAGAGTTTTTTCTTCAATACTTTAACAATAAGTTTTCTCAATATATAGAAAATGTTGATCCGCTGAGGAGTCAACATCCGATATTATCATTGCTTGTAACCCGGTTTCTTACATCTCCCCATAAAACTAGTCTTAGTGGAAAAAAAAGCTCATATTCGAATAAGTTTATTAAAGCACCCCCCTCTGTGGGAAAGAGTCAACCATGAGCCGAGTTTTGTCAACAGCAATTGTCCATTTGGTAAAACAAATATCCGTCTCAAAGTCGTATTTTACCGTTGCAGAAAACAGAAGGCACACACACACACACACACACACACACACACACACACACACACACACACACACACACACCCACCCCGCGGGGCAAGGAGGAGTTTTTTTCTTCATTACTTTTTACAATAAGTTTTCTCAATAGATAGAAAATGATGACGCTGAGGAGTCAACATCCGATATTATCATTGCTTGTAACCCTGTTTCTTACATCTCCCCATAAAACTAGTCTTAGCGAGGAAAAAAAGCTAATATTCGAATAAGTTTATTCCCCTCTGTGGGAAAGAGTCAACCATGAGCCGAGTTTTGTCAACAGCAAGAACAAGGTCAGACAGCAATTGTCCATTTGGTAAAACAAATACCCGTCTCAAAGCCATATTTTACCGTTGCGGAATGGGGGAAAACAGACGGCGTTCGCAAGAAGCCAATCGAAAAAAAACAGCCCACTCTAACTACCGGTATTGTCAAGAGAAAGATGCGAAAAACAGATGCTTCGCTAGACTAGGATAAAATGAGAGAAGAAGCGGAAGGGGAGTCGCTATCTGTGACAGTTCTACCAATCGCGAGGAAGAATCCGTGAATATTATGTCAGCATTCCGTTCAAACAACGACGCCGATCAGAGGGCCATCTCGCCGGATCTGTTCATACCTCACCCCGGTAAGTTTTTTTTCTTTACGACTTTAAATTATATATCAACAGAGATGTCAATAATTTGATTACTTTCTTTTAGATTTCTACATCAATGATTTCACGCAAGTGGACTACGGTACGTTTAAATAAGTATATACCATTTTTTAAATAAGTTTAGATAGACTTGATTTAACCATGCTCTGATACTTACAGAAACAATCGATAATGCAGTGAGTAACAGCAGAAATCCGGCCGTTTTCCGCGGCGAATTAGAAGCCATATCCCCCGCAGAACCTCCGCCGCCGCCGCGTGGAAGAGAAGACGGCACTATTTTCGTCTCCGCATACCGGGAGAACCGCGGAGAAAAAAGTTTTAAAATCGAAGGTAAACAATATGATGCATTATCAGCCATTTTGTTGAATAACAGGATGTGACGGAGTAATCCGAGTGTGCTATACCGCCCCTCCCGACCCGGAGCAGATTTTTAAAAAAGTTTTGCTTTATTTCTCGACAGAGGTAACCGAGAATATACAGACCCCGCCGCAGCGAAAAGAAGAAGAAGAAGAAGAAGAAGACGACGACGTTATTTTCGTCAACGCATACCGGGAGAACTGCAGGAAAATACCTTTTAAACCAAAAGGTAAACAATATGATGCAATATCCGTCATTTCGATAAATATCAGGATGTGACGGAGTAATCCGAGTGTGCTATACCGCCCCTCCCGACTTGGAGTGGTATAAAGCGAGCTAAAAAGTTTTTTTTTTTTTTTTTTTTTTTTTATTAAATCTTTCTCTTTTCTGTTTTATTTCTCGGCAGCCGAGATTGCGGATTTACCTATTCAACCCCCCTCCGCTACAGACAATCGCGCGGAGGAGCGAGGTAAATAAAAAGTTTTTTCATTCTCGAAAAATAGGAAAGAGGAGGTTTGTTTTCTTAAATCTCTTCTGTTTTATTTTCCCCGACAGAGACCGATACAGAAAATCAGACGGAAGAAAATCAGGCTGAGGAGGAACCGTCCAGATCGGCTCCTATCAGGAGAGTGAGAGCTCCTCTCGGAAGACTGAGAGGTAATTGACGGGGGGATGAATCGAACCTATTAAACTTCTCTGCTCTATAAAAAATGTAAGGTTTAAAAAATACATTCTGTCCGTCTTTTCTTACAGCTCGACGGATGCTTCATAAGAAGAGAATCCTTGAAAAACTCGCTTTCATGTACGTCGCAACAGTTCGCACATTTGCATCGATATACAGACACAAGGACCTGTAAAGTAAAAGCATGTAAAAGTCTGTGAATTAAGAAATAAAGAAAATCATGTCGGAAGAACACAGCATTCCTGAGGCTTTGTTGGAAGCCGTGGCAGAATTAAACAGAAACCATGAACATTTAGCCCCACCGTTAGAAAACAATATAGCCCCACCACCACCAAACGACCCTCTACAACCTTTAGAAAACGCATTGCAGGTCCTCCTTCAAAACATTGAAAACGAACGGCTTGCCGGTCTACTGAACTTTGACCCTCTGCAGCCGATAGAAAATGCTCTTCAGCTCTACGACCGGCAGCAGGGGCAGGTGCAGCAGCAGGTGGAGCAGCATCATCAACAGCAGCCCAGGGAGGAGGAGGAGGAGGACCGGCCTGCGGAGCATCAACAAGGAGGAGGAGGATCTCGGGTACAGAACGATGCGGTGACTCGCCGCGAACATTTTAATAATTTCGAAATAAGGCGAGTATTTAACATTCCCTCTCCGGATGAAGCGAGCGACCTCGCTCAATTTTACCTCAACGTCAGGGATAATTTTGTAGATCTAGCGGATAGGGTCAGACCGGAAGTTAGTCGTAACGACCGGGTTCAACTGGAGATCATCAGCGAGCACGCGCGAAATCACTCTGTTTTTAACGTCGATGACGAAAGCGCTGAAAACATTGTACCGGTTTTTGAGGACCTGCTAGCCAGGCTGATACAATCAAACGGAGCGATCGTCGCAGGCTCTCCCCTAGAAATTGTTGTGCAAGTAATTAGAAATCCTAGAGGCGGTGGCAGTAATGACCCGCGTAAAAAGATTCACAAAATGTTAGACGATGAAATTCTAGTCAAAAAGCGACGCTGTCTGTACGTGGTAAAAAACAAAAACGATAATCTGTGTTTTGCCATCAACCTGATTCACCTCACTCAACCTCATTTCACAGATAAACAGGCCCTGGAACGCGGCAGAGAGCTGCAGCGTTTAGCGGGGTTGAGCGATCGCACTCAGGTAACTCTCACAGACATAGGTAAATTCGAACAAATACTAAAACGTAAAATCGTCGTGTTTTACCGCCCGCCCGAGGACAGAACTCTTTCATTAATCGAAACAGACTACCCGAACACGCCTCACCCGCTGTACTTATTCTTATTCCACCACCACTATTACGGGATAAAAAATCTAAAAACATTTTTAGGAA
Source organism: Rhamphochromis longiceps (assembly GCF_057381845.1). Lineage (NCBI taxonomy): Eukaryota > Metazoa > Chordata > Actinopteri > Cichliformes > Cichlidae > Rhamphochromis > Rhamphochromis longiceps. The sequence continues at coordinate 10,233,118 of NC_140568.1, read as the reverse complement.
TTCAGTACATTTGCGACGAATGTCACCGCGGGTATTATAAAAGAGAAGAACACTTTTGCCAAAACCGCTGCAACCTCTGTTTTGACCCCGCATGCCCCTCTCACTTTCTGGACTCTGTAATCTGTACGGATTGTAACAGATCATGTCGCACACGCGCGTGTTATTTAAAGCACAAACAACCTAGAATTCACTCCGGTTCAGACCTCAGCGTTTGTCAACAATTGTATAAATGTCCGGACTGCAAGCACCTCTCCCGTCGCGGAATGCACAGGTGCACAGCCGCCAGATGTAAAATCTGTCGCGCGGAGCTTCCTCCCGACGACGATCAACACCTGTGTTACATCCAACCTTTGAAACATGAAAACTCTGATAACGCTTCCATAATCTTTTATGACTTTGAAACCTTCCCAGACAGGGAGGGGGCGCACGTCCCTTACCTAGTGTGCACAAAATCTCTAGAAGGAGAAGAGTGGCACGCTTACGGTGTAGACTGTGTTGAAAAGTTTCTCCAAAGATACAGAAGGAAAAAATATAGAGAGACCACGTTCGTTGCGCACAACGCGAAAGGGTTTGACAGCTATTTAATTCTAAGTCACCTGGTGGGGGGTGGGATGACGCCCTCTCTCATCATGCAAGGCAGTAAAATTATATGTTTCACAGAATCCGATTTCCTTCTCAAATTCATAGACTCGCTTTCTTTTCTCACCATGCGTCTCAGCGCTATGCCCAAAGCTTTAGGCTTCGAGGACAAATCCAAGGGATTTTTTCCTCACAAATTCAGCTCGCGGGACCGCTTAAAATACTCGGGTCCGTACCCTCCTCCTTCAGATTACGGGGTGGAGCGCATGTCACCAGCCGAAAGGGCAGAGTTTTTGCGATGGCACTGCGAGGCCTCCCGGGGAGTGTTTAACTTTGAAAAAGAATCCCTGTATTACTGCCGAAACGACGTTAATATTCTGAGAGAGGCGTGCGTAAAGTTCAGAGACGGGTTTATAGGCGAAACTAAAGTAGACCCTTTCAGCTGCGTCACTATAGCTTCAGCCTGCATGAAAGTGTTTCTCACCAATTTCCTACCCGAAAACAGTCTGGCTATCCCCTCGCCCGACAACTACGGGCGCAGGTTCAAAGCCTATTCGCACGCGTCCATTCAGTGGCTGGAGTGGGTAGCTCACTCTCAGAAAATTCCCGTTCAACACGCTCTCACAACCGGCGGAGAGAAAAAAATAGGCCCGTACTTTGTCGACGGATACGCGCTGATTAACGGGGAAAAGTGGGTGTGGGAATTTCTGGGATGCTTTTATCACGGCTGTCCAAAATGCTACAGGCCTGAGGAAATCTGCCCTTTGACCCGCGCTCCTTACGGGGACCTGCACGCCTCTGCCGAAGCGAGGCTCCGGGAGCTGAGAAACGTTTACAGAGTCCGCACGGTCACTCTGTGGGAGCACGAATGGAACGAGATGAAAAAATCGAACGAGGAGGTTATAAATTTTATGCGGAACTACGAAGTCCCGGAACCTCTGTCTCCTCGCTCGGGGCTTTACGGAGGCCGCACTTCGGCCTTGAGACTGCGTTACAGCGCCTCGCCAGGAGAAAATGTGTATTACGTAGACGTCACATCCCTGTACCCTTACGTCAACGCCAAGCGCACTTACCCTCTGCATCACCCCCAAATCATCAGAGAGAATTTTGCAGACCCTCGCAGTTATTTCGGGCTGATCAGAGCCACCGTTTACCCGCCGCGCGGGCTCTATTTCCCCGTTCTACCGTACAAAACCCCCGGAGGTAAATTAATATTCTCCCTCTGTCGCACCTGCGCCGAGACCAATCAACAAAGCGGTCCGTGCCTTCACGACGACGAGGCTAGAGCTCTCACCGGGGTCTGGGTCACCGTCGAGTTTAACAAAGCCTTAGAAATAGGTTACAGAGTGGTTAAAATCACAGAGGTCTGGCACTTTGATAGTAGCAGCAGCGATATTTTCGCCGGCTATATTAACACTTTTCTCAAAGGCAAACAGGAAGCCTCCGGTTATCCTCCGGAAGCTCGCGACGAGGATGAGAGGAACAAATACGTGGAAGAGTACCACAGGCATCAGGGCATACGTTTAGACCCGTCAAAAATAGAGGTGAATCCGGCCAAAAGACAAGTTTCGAAATTGTGTCTCAACAGTTTCTGGGGAAAGTTTGCTCAGAGAGCCAACATGACTCAGACCGCTCTGGTCAGAAAGCCGAGTCAGTTTTTTAACTACGTCTTTTCAGGACAGTACGTCTTTAAACACGTCTCTTTTTTAAAGACCAAAAAACAGGAAGTGGCTTTAATTCAGTGGAGCTATAACGAGCAGTGCGTGATACCTCCCGGCGCTACCAATAACGTTTTTATCGCCGCTTTCACTACAGCCTACGCCCGCCTAAAACTCTACGAGTATTTAGAAAAATTGCAGCGCAGCGTTCTGTACACCGACACCGACTCTCTGATCTACGTAGTGAAAGAGGGGGAGGAACCTTTAGAGCTGGGTAACTATCTAGGGGATCTCACGGACGAATTAGACGGGGACACCATCCAGGAATTTGTCTCCGCGGGTCCAAAGAGTTACGCCTACCGGACCAGAAACAAAAAGAAAATGGTGGTAAAAATGAAAGGAATAACGCAGACGAGAGAATGTTGCGAACGCGTCAATTTCGACAGTATGAGCGGGTTGGTGGAAAGTTACCTTTCTGGTATGAAAGAGGCGGAGCTCCAGACCCCTCAGAACGGAATTCAGAGGGATAAGAGAGGCTTTGTGCTCAAAAACAGAACATTTCAGAAAAAGTTTCGCGTGGTTTACGACAAGAGACGTCTCTTTCCAGACGGTACAACTCTGCCTTTCGGGTACTAGTGTTTTTGTTTTCTTCTAAAAAAGAATGGAGGAAACTGATTTTGATCACAGACTGAAAGTGCCTTTTTCCTGTCTAGTTGTGGGTCCTAGCGGGTGTGGGAAAACTCATTTTGTAAAGTGTGTTTTGGAAAACTGTGAACGCGTCATGGATACTGTGCCCGCGAATATTGTGTGGATTTATACTTCTTTTCAACCCATGTATGAGGAGCTTTCAAAGACCAATAAAAACATTAAATTTATCGAAGGGCTGCCTGATTCTTTTGAAGATTTCCGAGACGTTCTGGTGGTGCTGGATGACGTCATCTTTCAGGCCTCGGATCACCAGGAAGTGGTTAAAATTTTCACTCAATACCGCCACCATAAAAACGTCTCGGTTATGATGCTGACCCAGAACGTTTTTCATCAGGGTAAATACAGCCGCACCATCAGCTTAAACTCCAATTATATGGTGTTGTTTAAAAACCCCAGAGACAAGCTGCAGATTGAGATTTTGGCCCGTCAGATTTTCCCTTCGCAAAAAACATTTTTCTCAGACAGTTTCAAAGACGCCACCGAGGAGCCCCACGGGTATTTAATCCTCGATCTCACTCCTTCGTGCCCAGAACGCTACAGAGTGCGCGCCGGTCTGCTTCCGGGGCAGTACCCCGTCATTTACCTGCCTAAACCCAAGTAGCCATGTCTCAGCGTATAAAAAGAAACGCAGTCTTACTGCAAGCTCTGTACCACGCGTCGCCGCAGAAACGCAAAGACATTCTCGCTCACAGCTCCCCGGATTTCCTCCAAGCGCTGTGCGAGATAGCTTTAAATCTTTTAAAGGGAAACATACCTCTTTCCGCTCCTCAATACCAAAAACTGAAACGCCAGAAAAAGATCATCAGGCTGCTGGCCGACAAGAAAACGAGTTTAAACCGTAAGCGTCAAGTTTTAAAGAAACAAACGGGCGGGTTTCTTTTCCCTCTGCTGTCCGCAGCCGTACCTATTCTGGGGAACCTGCTGGGAGGAATATTTCAAAAACGCTGAGATGTTTAAAAAAATGATTCTCGTTCCCTCTCACGAGTTGAAAAAACTGACCCGGCCTACCGTCAGAGAAACTGCCAAAGACGATTTGGACGAAAAGATGAAAGCCATACTGGAGGATCCGCGGCTAAATTCGTATGAAAAAATCAAAAGATACGAGTCTCTGCTGCGGAGATATCTCACACTCTCTAAACAGGACCGGGACGAGGAGAGTAGGGTGACTTTCCACCTCCCGCCAGAGGAGGCGCAGCAGCAGGTGCAACAGCAGCAGGTGCAACAGCAGCAGGTGCAACAGCAGCAGGTGCAACAGCAGCAGGTGCAACACCAGCAGGTGCATCAGCAGGTGCAGCAACAAGTGCAGCGGTCCAGAGAGGAGGATGATGAAATGATGGAAGAAGTATTAAAATCCTTACCCCCTCGAGATCGCAAAAACGCCCGCTACATTATGCAGAAATTACCTGAGGGTGGAGGAGGATGGACAAAGAGGGGTGAATTTGTTTACAAGGGGGATGCGGTGCGGGGTTCGCACATGATCGATCTATTTAAAAACCTCTCCCTCTCTTTTAAAAGTAAAAACCAAACGCGACCGAAAGGATGGAACGCGTTTTTAACTACTTTGGTCGAAACAAACATACCCTCATCCTCAATACATAACCGTAGAGCTCGCGACCAGTATGCGCGTCTTAAATCTGTGGAGGAGGAGGAGGGAGGACAGACACCTGCGCGAAGGGGGAGAAAACCTTCTCGGGTCAAAATAACGCTTTCCCCGACCTGGACCTCTATGTAAAAATCAATTGTTTTTTTTTGTTTACAAATGAAATAAAAAAAAAAACGCTGCAACAAACTTTTTTTTGTTTACGTTTCTTTATTCGATACACACATCTTTAAACTTTTGTAAGGAGCACGCCACGTGATGACCTCTGCGAGAGCGAGCGGGGCAGCGTCCTTTCAGAAAGTCAGACACCATATCATCATTTTTAAACACATCGTTATAGTACAGAGAAAGTATTTTACCGACGGATAACCCCTGAGCCTTGTGACATAGATAAAAAATGCAATGTTGCCCGCAAACGACAGACATAGGGTGCTGAAGTTGACGATCGTGATAGAGTATTTTGTCAGAGCGGTCTTCCAGAAACTCTGAGATGACCGAGGGATAGTGAGCAAAGTCGGGAGGGAATCCGTAAGAGTCAAAAAAAGTGGAGGAGCCGTCCTTTTCCAGAGTCAGAGCCAGCCAGTGTTCTCCCCTCAAGTGCGAGGGGTGAGTGTTTACTATAAAGTAGGCGGGGGGTTTAAAGTCGCGCCTCAAAAAGGCCAGCTGGTCCGAGGCCCAAACACCGCAGAAAACGTCTCCCAAGGCGCGATGTAGAATGTGCTCCAGCTGAAGGTTATCCATGTGTGTATATTTTAGTAATAATCCACCAGCACCTGTCTTTTAGAGTCAATCTCCAGAATTGAATCGTAGCAGGCGTACACTATGAGAGTTGTGGTTTGAGGTAGAGGAACTCTGAATCTCATCTCCAGCCTCAAATTCCCGTTGGAGACGGGAGACAGGGCGTCAGCATCCTCGCTGGGTTCCAGATTAAAGGCAAAAAGGGCGTACCCTTCGTTAAATTCCCGGCGATCGATGCTCAGAGGTAAATCTTTGAGGTGTCTCCCCGTGGCGGAAAACATGTGATAAAACTCCCTGACCGAATTTCCGCGGTCAAACTGTGGCTGGAAAGCTTTGGCGGGCACCTGCCTGCCGTCCTGACACAACGCCAGATACTCTACATCGTTGTGTCTAAAGTTGAAAGGCGACAGATCCCTCCTCCCGGTGAAGGCGTCGTGATGAACCATGCCCAGGACCACGTATTTTGGCATGGCTCCCAGAAAGAGATTCTCTTGGTTGCAGATCCTGGAATTTTCAGGGATGGAGTAGGTTTTCACAGAAACGCGCGAAAGAGGATAGAGGGCGTTTCCTTTCATCAGGGCCGCGGCGTGCCCCAGCCTGACGGCCGGCGAGACAGTGACCTTTTTAACAAACAGAGAGGCCGAAGTTATTTTCAGAGCAAACTGCGAATCCCGAGTTCCCATCAGACTGAAGGCATCGCTGTTGCGTATCAATTTAATTCTCAAATCCACAGAGTTCAGCAGGAGCCTCTCGCAGAAGAAAATATCTGCGTGGAGGGGACCCAGCAGGTCCACTTCTCGCGACTCGGCCGTGAAAACGGCTCTCTGTTTTATCCCTCTGTTCGGCCCGTTGCTTATAACTATAGAATCCATGTCTCCGGCAGTGTCTTTGTAAAACAGACCGGCGCTGAATTGACTCTTTAGAGTGTCTTCTGAAAAGTTGAGCAGCGTCTCGATCATGGCCCTGTAAGGATGGGTGGCGCTGGACTGCGAAATCAATCGATCCCCCAGAATAACGTCGCACTGACTGAAAATTGTGTTGAGAGGATAATTGATGAGGGCTACCCCCGCGTCGGGTGGGATGTTGCTCCCGTCCCTTTCCGTAATTTTCACTCTCAGATGGAGCATGGTGTCGTTCAGATCGAGATACTTTTCCCCGTCTCCGGGGATGAAAAATTCAATGGGTGAGTTGTCGTTCAAAGCAGAGAGGGGCTGACATTCTTGATATTTTTTATCCTCTATGGATAGCTGGGTCATGGGAGCCGAAAATAGATCCAGTTCGGCAAGGGTGCATTCGGCAGATTTCTTGTGTAAGAGAGACATTTTTTATTTATTTATTTATTTTCTTCTAAAATATGTCAGAGCTCCTCTGGGGCTTCCTTCTCTTCCCGCTGCCAGCCTTAACTGATTTACTTTTTACTCCGACGCTTTTATTTTTAATCCGCTCGCCCGGAGGGCGTTTCCTCTTCCTGCGGGAGAGGACCATCATACCCCCCGCCCCCTCCTGGCGAGGCTCTGTCAGCTTACCCATCACTCTTTTCACAGCGTCTGTAGCGATATTGGTTGCGGCCGTTTTCAGGTGAGGTTTAGCTACGGCGAACCCGGATTTGAAGAGAGGAGACACGAAACGAAACAGTCTGGAGAAGATGGATCCTATCCCTCTGCCGTACATCACGGGCGCTCCGTAAAAACCCGGAAGGGAACCTCCCACCTGCCCCTCATAATACCTCACAAAACGGTGGGGGTCCTGCGGAAGACGCGCAGCCATTGTCAAGCCGGTTTAAAGTGCAGCTTGACTATCGTTTTCCCGTAAACAAAATCCACGAATCTGTCGCGGTCCGTTTTAATTTCTACGCGTATGGTTTTAATGTATTTTTTAGAAACGCGTAAGTAATGGACCGTATTATGTCTGATGCTGATCACGTCTCCGTAATCGCCTTTCACGTTAAGGACGCTGAGCAACGGTGAGTAACTGTCACCGACCGGCTGGTACTGAACGATGTCGGTGTAGAGAAACAGGTTATATACGCCCGCGTTCATATCGCACGGATACGGAGTAGAGCGCTTTGACAGAGTCCACCACTCGTTCGTTTTCAATCCCAGCATGTAAGCCAGAGGAGGGAAGACCTTTATTTTATGGCTCCCGACTCCTTTGATATCCAGACGTTTGGTGACGTTGTTGAATGAAGCCTCGAAGGACGGGTCGTACTTTTGGATCGCTGGCACCAGGTGATCCAATAGATCTTTAACGCGTCCGTAATGACCTCCCCTGCCGAATTTTAAAATCACCAGGGGCTGATCTTCCTCCGTCGTCCGCATCAGCTCCAAGTAGGAGGCGTCCGGCGGTAGATTGTACCATGTGCGCGGATAAATGAATTCGCATAAGCCCACGCTCCATTCTCCGGTCAGCTCGAGGGGTTTGGCCAGATCCACCGTGTAGCAGCCGCTGGCGTTATCTTTAAATAAGCCCTTGCTGGCGTTGGAAGGCAGGGTCACGTAAAACCCTTCGGACTGCATGATGAATTTTAAAAAATGAGCCGAATGATGCGAGGGGTCTCTTTTTTTATACTCCTACCACTTCCGAGGCTTTCACCCAGCTGTTGAATTTATCCGGCCAGTTTTTCCACTTGACAAAAACCTGTTTTTCCCCTCTGACTGTGCGCCGCTTTAAAATCTTCTCCACATGAAACGCTTTGTCCTCGGTCAGTTTCACTTTCTGCAGCTCGGGCTCATAAAACGACCCATCAATGGGGTCCCCGTCATAATCTTGTAATTTATACACCGGTGGCGATCGGTGAAGGACCCTGATCACAGTAAAGATTTCGTCCGTGAAACTCTGTTCGTATTTTTTATCAAATACTCCTCTCAATTTGGATATCCTCACCAGATCCGCCTTCTTAAATTTCAACTTTATTTTAGGACGGGCGGCTGTGTTTCCATACAAGTTGCGAAACACCTGATCCGCGTTCTCGGGGCGCACCTCGGCAGGTGCCATTTTAATGCTGCTGTGATAACTGCGGTTATATCCTTCTAACAGGTCGGGCAACACCTCCAGATAGCGTCTGGTATTGTGCGCGGTGAAATATCTCCACATCCTCGTTTTCAGAGTGCGGTTAAATCTCTCCACCACCGAGGCCTTTAGGTCGCTGGCGGTAGCAAAATGGGAGATGCTGTGATTTTTCATCAGAGCTTGAAAACTCTTGTTGAAAAACTCTTTTCCCGCATCGGTCTGTAAATTTTCCGGTATTTCGCTCTCTCTCAACACAGATTCGAAAGCTTCAGTCACTTCAGAACCCGTCTTCTTTTTCAGGGGGCGGGCGTAAGCCTTTTTTGAAAATACGTCTATGACGGTTAATAAATAATTGAATCCGTCGTTGTATTCAGACAGCTGTCTCATGTCGCACAGGTCGGCCTGAAGCTGCTTCAGGGGTTTGGTCACAAACACTCTATTTCTCTTAAATCTTACTCGCGCCGGCTTGTGCAGAGTATAGGCGTCCTGCTCGGATAAAAAATTCTGCACCTTGCGGATATCAACTTTTTTACCAGTTTCATCTTCTAAAGCGCGTCGAAGTCTATTTACTCCTCCGAAACTACCTGGGTGATGCGGGTCATAATACACTTTTTTCATCTCACTTTTCTCGGCCATCTCGTCTTCTGATAAAAAGCTCGTCTGCGTTATAACGTCGCAGGAGTCGGCTTTTATTATTTTATTCAAAAACCAGAGATGAATGTTTTTTTTATTTATTTATTTTTTATTTTTTTGAAACCAGAGGGCTTAATGTGTAGAAAACAGGAATACAATATTCAAAAAACCAGAGATGAATGCTTTTTAAATATTTTTTATTCAAAACCAGAGGGTTTAAACATGCAAAAAAAAAAAACAGGAATACATTTTTATTCAAAAACCCTGAGATAAAACACAGTTATAGAATACAAGTAAGTTACAAAAAAACAGGAATACACTTTTATTCAAAACCAGAAGGTTTAACATGCGAAAAAAAACAGGAATACATTTTTATTCAAAACCCTGAGATAAAACACACTTATAGAGTCAAACGGTTACAAAAAACTCTTTTTTTTTTTTTTAAAAAAAACATGAGGTAAACATGATAAAAGGTTACAAACAGGATATTTTTTTTTTTAAAGCATACACGATTAAAAAACGAGGTAGTTTTTTTTTTTTTTTTTTAAAAAGAAACAGAATACATGATTAAAATAAAGCAGAATTAAAAAACGAGGTAGTTTTTTTAAAAAGAAACAGAATACACTTTTATTCAAAACCCTGAGATAAAACACAGTTATAGAGTCAAACGGTTACAAAAACTCTTTTTTTTTTTAAAAACATGAGGTAAACATGTTAAAAGGTTACAAACAAACAGGATACTTTTTTTTTTTAAAGCATACACGATTAAAAAATGAGGTAGGATTTTAAAAAAACAGAATACACGATTAAAAACGAGGTAGTTTTTTTTAAAAAGAAACAGAATACATGGTTTAAAAAACAAGGTTAACTATAGGAAGCATGCAGGATAAGAATCAGCAACCTTTGTAAAACTCCGTAACCAAACGGAGTTCCCCGATTTTAACCACATCTTGCCCCACCAAATTGTCATAAGCGTCTGTGATGGCGTCAAAGACTTTCCTCACCGATTTCAGCTCATGAAGCAAGGTCTCCGCAACCATCCCTACTTTAACATCCTCAGTCTTGATGTTGCGAGCAATCAGCAGACGTTGAATTGAAGGCACAAAGCGAGGAGTGAGCAGTTTCTTTCTGATGTTATAATAATTGTCGGAATAAAAATCATCCTCCAGAATTTGCAGGCACTCGTGTTGTCTCTGGCTGGGATGGTCTATCTTACATCCATTACATTCGTCGGTGCGGTGCTTGTTTATCACCAAGTTGACCAGATGATACACGGCTGTTTTCACAGTGTCGATGAATAAAGAAGACGCCCAGCCGTCCATCTCGTCGGTATGCTGCTGCTGCCGCTGCCGCCTCTGGCGCTTCAGAGGCCAGTAACCGGGAGTATCGGGTACCAGCTCGCCCTCGTCAGAAAAACAATCGGTGGAGCCGGTCTCCTCATCGCGAAGCAGGGGTGCAGAGTCCATCTCTCTCTCTCTGAGCTAAAAAAGGCTTTTTTGATCGGACTTTTAAAACAGAAGGAAGGGGGGCGTGGTCCGGGAGGGGCGGGGATTTTCAGAAGTTGAGACATTTCCTTACTCCTACGGCATCCCTCCAGCAGCGGCAAGTTTGAAAAAGAATTGTAATATCCTTCCTCACTTGCAGCATTCTTACGACCCACTCTTTGGCTGGTATAACCATCAAGCTGCGAAATAATCCGCAGTCGGAGCTGAATTTTTCCAAGACAAAAATGTCAGGGGCATCAGACTCGTCAGTCGAACGCAGACTCGCTCTCATTCTCCATCTCCCCGTGGCTGTGGTTCCTGAAGACCAGACGGTTGACAAGATTGTTTTAGTCTTGATCAGTTGCTCATCGTTGAAGCGTATGCCTCCGTTCCGCGGCGGGGGAGGGGGAATAGCTTCTTCTTCCGTAGCTTTTTCTGGAGCCGGGGGAATGTTTTCTTTATTCTCAGCGGCTGCTTTCTCCTCTTTTATTTCTGGAGCTGGGGGAATGTTTTCTTTATTCTCAGGAGCTGCTTTCTCCTCTTTTGTTTCTGGAGCTGGGGGCTCATCATCTTCTTCTAGAAGTTTTTCAGCCAGGGGCTCATCATCTTCTTCTTCTTCTTCTGTGTCGAGAGGATGATCATCATCATCATCATCATCATCATCAGCTGATTCATCAGGGGAGGAAGCATCCTCTACAGAGGGGGTCTTTTCTTTATCCTCATCATTCACAACAGCAGTATCCGCTTTTTCATCAGAGGAGACAGAAGGAGGGGAAGGAGGATCTTTTTCATCAACAGCAGCATCATGCTCTTCTTCATCATTGGAGCCGGAAGGAGAAGGAGGAGGAGGGGGAGGAGAATCTACCTCTCTCCGGGGTCTTTTAGCGGCAACATCTTCCTCTTCAGGAATGGGAAAATCCTCATTTGCCTCTCCGATAGCCATCGCAACAAGCAGCTTCAGCACGGCCCAGTCACTGGGAGTCAGCTTCACAATGGTGCTCGATTCCGTCAAGCTTTCTCCTTCGTTCAACTGATAAAACCAGACCTCCCCCGACTCATATTTGAATATGTAGCCCCACTTTCCACAACCCTCAGCAGGCAGAGTCCATTCTCCTCGCAAGTTTCTCGGTGCTGGAATTTGGCTGCGGAACATGAAGACGTTCTTACTTCTTCCTTCTTTCCGCGGAGTGTCGGTTGCTTCGGGTCTGGTACTGTAGATAGAGACCGGCGTATCGCTGATAATCGACGAGGCCCACTCGCTGCTGCTGCCGCCCATGCTCGAGGAGGGTTCTGCGGGAGAACAGATTTCTTCACCGTCCAAGTAAACAGGACCGCTGGAGGGCTGCAGAAGGAAAGAATCCATCTTGTGTGTGAGAGACTTAGAAATTGTGACGGGACTCCTCTCTCTGGTTTTTATTCTCCTCCCTCGCTGCAGTCCCTCCCACTAAAAACTTTTTTTCACATCAACAGATGGCGCTCTTCCGGGGGTTCACCCCTCCTTTTTCAGGATGCGATTCGACACGGTTAGCAACAGATGGCGCGCTTCCGGGGGTTCACCCCTCCTTTCTCGGGGTGCAATTCGTTACGGTTAGCAACAGATGGCGCGCTTCCGGGGTCCGCCCCCCTTTCTCAGGATACGATTCGTCACGCGGGGGGTTTCCCACCCCCCTTTCTCCGGATACGATTCGTCACGCTGGGGGTTTCCCACGGAGGGGAGGGGCGGGGGGTCAAAAGGTCGTGATTAGGGCCATCAATCACTTCGGATCAAATTTTGTCATAAGCTGTATGGGATTAACTCTCTCGCCTAGTTTGAGAAAAGATAAAATTAACCTGCTTTTATACAAATGCACATACACGCAATGAAGAAACAGCTTACACTCATGAACACGTGAAGATTTTCCAGCAAGGCTACAGCAGCGAAACTTAACATACATCTGGTGTTAAAGGATAAATACATTACTGACAAATAAACTCTCTGGGTTGCAGGACAACAATTTAACTTAAAAAAAAAAGACACTGGTCTGACCAACCAGTGAAGACATGACAAATTTAGGGGTTAAAAGATTCAAATTGTGACATGTTTTCTGCTGATTGATTGAGACAAGTGATTACTGAATGAAAGAAAATTTCCTTTTGGGCTTTTAAACATGATCTTAAGAATTTTAACAGGTGCATGTTGTCCTGTCAACTTGGTGGGTTAGGAGTTGATTATATCGGGAGACAAAAAACAAAAAAAAGGGGAAGAGAAGGCTGACACAGGGCCTGGCCCCGTTGTCTCCCCTCTGAATAACACAGCCAACACAACATCATTTTCCTGTTCGTTTGTTTTTGTTTTTGTTTGTTTTTGTTTTGTTTTTGTTTTTTCTATATATATTTAATTACAGGCTGCTTTGCCGGCCCTGAAAGCCGAGGCTGACTGGACTCCTGCTCTCCCCCATACGTGACACTGACCAAATGCTGCAACAGCTGGACCCACAACAACGACCTGAGAATGTCAACAGACCTGCAGGAATGTGATCTCATGCAGCCGAGACGGAGAGCACTAAACCTAAGGCCCGTTTCACTACACGGGGGAAAATTCCCAGACTGCGTCAGCTGACAGAGCTCAGCTGTGACGAGACGCCCGCCAAGCCCGAATGAAAAGTAAGGCCGAGCGAAAGAATGCTGACCTTGATAACTTTGCATTCACACTGTGCAGGACAGTGATGGACCAACACGGATGATCGGGCGGCAAAAAGGGCGTGACCGAGACAGGAGGAGTAACTGAGGTCAGAAGGCACCTCAGAATGGACAAAAAACACAGAAGAAGATGCAGGTTTCACCTGCGGTGAACATCGACACTGGAGAAAGGACTGCCCCAATTGGGGTCAGAACCAGGACGGACAGAACTTTGGGCAGCAGCAGCAGCAATGGTCGCAAACAAACTGAAAAGGAGGGGGGCAGGACCCCAGGGCACGCTTCAGGCAGTGGTTTACCCAGAACACCAGAACAGGAAAGTGATGAACAAACACACACACACACATACACACACACACACACACACACACACACACACGTCTCCAAACACACAGATTCAGAATGAAGTGAAATACACACATGAACACGTGCACTCGTTGAGTGAGTGAGAAATGACACACACACACATATACACACACACACACATTGGAATGCTGATTCACTGAGAAGTGATCCACATACACACACACACACACACACGCTGATGCAATGAAGAATGCTTTGCTTATGCTGATATGCAAAATGCTGCACACAAACATCCCAATGCATAATTTTTATGAGGAGCCATTGATTACTTAGAATGTGTTATATGTCACCCAGAGGGCATTTATGTAGATTTTAGGAATAAGGTCTAAAAAAGTTTGGTTATGAAAACAATGTCTGTGCGTGATGTCTGTTTATGGCTCAAGGCCTTGACTGAATTCTTTGCTGTGCTTCACACAGCCCTGATGAGGAACAGTGGCACAGAGTGAAAATGATGAATTAATAGTGTAAGTTTTAGGTCGGAGTACGGCATTTTCTGTGATTGAGTTTTAATTCAAGGAGGAACAAAAGGTGTTACGGCACCTGAGGTTCTCATTCCCACACAATATTGTCCCGGCAGGAAGCAAAATGTTCCTGTGAATTTCTGGTTGATTGTTTGGTTTTGTTTAGCGCTAGTTTGATGTTATCAGTGAGCTTTGGCTTGTGTTCTTTCTCGTAAGCGAGAGAGGGATAGTTTTATGCTTGGACATGTCTGCAACGGGCCCTAGTTTGTGTTATTTTAGTAGTATTTTGTTGGTTATGTCTGTTTTCGTTTTTGTTACAGTGCACTGAGATAAGAAAATCTGAGAGGTGTGATCCACCGGTGGTGATATGGTGATATGGTGATATGTTGATATTTTGTGAGTTCATGATTTAACAATCAGCTCTTTAAACCAGGCCTGAAAGATTGAAATTTAAAGCGCTATAAAATATTATTACTGTAAACAGTTGCAAAGTGTGCTTCTCCATGATTGTAATTGGCTTGGGAGAAATTCACTTATAGGGAACACTGAGAAGTTCTGAGTCTAAAAGGATTGCACCGAGTCAATCCGGCCCAAAAAACAACAAGGAATTGTTTTCCTTTAAAATGATGACGTCATCTTGCTGGTGATGGATGCTCGAATATGTTGCGCGTGAGACTCCATTATCAGCAACATCTGGTATGAATGTGTATGGAGGTATGCATGTGAATGGACTGTGATGGACTGACGACTAAAAGTTTTGACTGACTTGATACTGAGACAATGACTGCACCAACTTTAGGATTAGTAAATGCCAATAAACAATTCATAAACAATTCACCCAGCCGACAAGAGAAGGGTGGATGCTTCGCTTTGTTTTGTTTTGTTTTTTCAGGAGCAGGAGGATAAGAGAGACTGGAGGAGGAGACTCTAGCTTCACATAAGTATGAACTGCAGACTTAACACTGTGGTTGCTGATTTTGAGTTACTGATGTTTGCATTAAGAAAACTGTGCTATATTAGCTGTGTTTTGATTAAGGTATCATGTTATATTATTGGGAATGCCAAATGCTACAGTGGAGATAACTATTGATATCACTCATGACTGGAATATGTTACTATTAACCACAGCAGGCCACTGTAAAAAGTCAATTAAATTTTATAGAGGAAAATCGCCAAAACCTTAACAATACCTATGAATGGCTTGCCACATTCAGAATAGAGATATGCACTAACAAACATTGGTCCACGTGATTTAGGTTCTCATTTGAAATAGTAAGTTATTAGATGTAGAATATAATTGACAGGGACATTTGATAGGATGTGGTACTGCAAAAGAACAAGAGCAAAGTAAATAAAGAAAATATTGTGTTTAGTTTGGATAAATTCAAATTAAAATGTACCATTACACTCAGAGGATCAATATGGAATAAAACATATGCAAAATTTGTAGGAAGTACATGACTGATAACTGTTCTGTCCTGAGCGTTTGTTTCTAGAGCACCCACTTGACCACACCAACAGTTTCTCGCCACCGAGGAGGGGTACTTGCAAAAAGAATAAAATAAAAATCTGAGTTTAACAAAACATTTTAAATGTAAATATCAAGCTTACCTTTCTTTTTCCATGAAATGTGCTTGTGGGCACGCCAGCCATTTTGAAAAGGTGGGCAAAACAATTGGCAAGGCCACACCCCCACACATGTGATATAATTTTAAAGGTACTGTTGCCCTCTCTAAGAAACATCAGGACTTAGAGGAGTGGCAAGTAGAGTATGCGAGCTACAAGCAAAAACTAAAATGTGTACTACAGTGTGCAAAAAATGAAATACTGGGTCATCAGGGGGTCATGAGGGACATTTATAAAACTAAAAGTCCCACTAACCTTAAAGTGCACTTGAAAAGCTCACACAAGAAGGTTAACCTAGCTTACCTAGAAGACCTCATCAGGGGGAGCACACTCCCCCTCCTTGAAGAGCTCACCCACTCAACCCGCATCCCCAGAAAACAGCTAACCCCAGATAAGGCAGCGTGATGTATCCCGAGACAACAGGACTGGGACATCTAAATAAAGGTGTGAAACAATCGCCTTCAAAAGGTTATCAATTCACTCCAACCAAAATTAGGACCACACGGTGCGGCAAGAGTTAATAGTTATTAGTCTCAACACCCAAGGACAACCAGAAGAGCATGACTGATATGATGGAACTGGGATTTTGTTACACTTAATTTTTGCAAAACACAAATAAAACTAAATTGAAACTAAGGATTTTCAGAAAATAAAAACTACACTAAACTAGCAAAGAATTGGTAAAAACTAATTACAACTGGTAAAAATTGAAAATCTGGAGTCGAAACTAAATAAAAATAACAACTAATGGAAATGGCGAAAAGTTTAAAACCCTGGTGCAGAGATTGGCAAATCTGACCAGGAAACGTTATAAAATGGATTGTCAGGATAGTCAGCGTTAAAGCCACTTTTGACAGTCCATACTAGGATGGCATTGGACATCTTCGGGGCGGAAAAGGGTTGGTGTGACCAGGGTGTGGTTTGGCTTGTTGTATGTATATTTGAGATCATATGGCTCTGGATGGACCAGTTACCAGGGCATGCAAGGATGACAGACTTTATTACATGAGGAGAAGGGAAATTTTCGGGATTGAAGATCCTCTGAGATGACAAGGCTGGAGCAACGGTACTCGAGAGAAGAATTTCTGATACTTTCTGAGATATGATGTCACTAACCTTCTCTTTTAATTGTCTAGCTCCAATGAATTGACACATGGGAGTGTGTCAAAAAGGGGGGTTGAGTCCAAATATCAAACAATGGTTTTATGAACATCTGATGACTTTATTTTTGTGTTTAATAATTTAGGTATGGTAAAACTTAAGCATATAATGGGTTAGACTTAGAGAGGATTCATTAATTTTTGATTTCTTTTACACACACATAGATTATGATTAGAATAAGTCCTGAACATAATATTTTGAACCAAATTTGAATCATTAGAAGAACAATGGATAACAATATTAGATTATCAAGGCTAGGGAGAGAGGTGTTTTGGTTTTCTTGCAGAGAAAGGAACAGACACCAGACGGGGACCCGGAGATATGAGGACCCTTCACAGCAGGGACAGATGTAGGGACTGCCGAGACAGCAACTGGGGTCAAGTGTCATGGCGTTTGGGCTCCTGGAGAACATGGATCCCACAAACACAGCAATAACCATGAAGGGGTTGGCGAAAACCAGGAACACCAGACCAACGAGGTTCAAGAGGCTCTTGGCAAAAAGGGGGACACGCCGGTGAACCCAAAACACACAGATCTTTGTTTGAACTCAGGGCCGAATAATCCCCAGAACTGTGCAATGACTAAAGGGTGGTCTAACCCCGGAGGTCGAAGAAAGAAGCTGAGAATCACCCAACTGGAAGACACTGGTAGCTGCAGCCATAAAAAATAAAGGTTAAAAGCTCCTTAGACAGAGGTTCTAGTCTAAGTACATTTGAAAGGTATAAGGGGGCATTAAAAAGGGGGTGGAAAACTGGAGCACCAAAATAAAGCTGTGGGAAAATTGGGAATGATGGGAGTGTCATCTGTAACTGCTGTTATGGTTGTAAATCTAACTTTGCTTGCATCTGAACTGCGTGAACACAGAGGTCATCCCACATATGGTCCACCCGTTAAAGGGGACAGAGGGCCTCAGGATCAAGAAGACCTGGACCTTGTGACCCTGGAGTGTATGTTATAAGTGATCTCTTTCAGAGATCAAAAGGGGGAATTGTTAGATTATTCTGTTATTATATGTTACCTTATATATGTAATCAAAATAGTTGAATTAGAATACTGCTGTAGATCACATTATACTCTTTAATATAGAGTGTGTGAGCTGTATGTAGTTTAGTTCTCGTTATACTTTTGAGTTAACAGAGAACCCCTTGATCTGCTGGGAATGTGTTACAATGTTTTCTTGACATGCTTAATTGTTGAATCATGAAGAGAAGATTGTAAGCAGGAGACTCTGTGTCTAAGACAGGGGAGATAGACAGACCACATTCCATACCCCCACCTTACAGAAAGCAGAGAAACAACTGCCGAGGTCATAACTTAGGCGCTGTAACAGAGAAAGAATGTGATGTTTTGGCTTTTACGACTAGCTGGGGGCCACTAGAGACTATAAAAAGCTGAGCAACCCGTCACCATTTTGAGACATGTGCCTGACCCTCTGGAAGCATCTCTCCCGTCCGGACGTTGTAATGCTCTGACTGTTGAATTGTATGGAAATAAATGATTGTTGATTGAGCATTGATACACCGAGTATTGTCCCTCCTTCAGCCCAAAGATTCAAAGAATTGGGAGATTTCAACACAGCAGGAACTCTTCTTAAGCTGGAACATGTCTTCGCGGATGCGTGTATGTGTGTATGTTGGGGAGATTAGGGAATGGAGTCAGAGGTTCAAGCACATGATTCACCGTAGGAGACCAGCCTTTACCGCTGTCTCTTCAGTAATATGTAGAAGGGGCGCTACATATCACACTCTAGCAGCACACAAAGCTTCGCCACAGGTCGTAGGAGAATGTTTTTGCTGGTTTTCACCTTGGCTTGACGAACCCTACCTTTGGCATCCTCAAACGTCTGAATCACTCGACCCATTAGCCATGAATTTCTTGGACCGGAATCATCCACGATGAGGACAATATCACCTTGACTGATATTTCTTTGTGGCTGGGCCCACTTTTGTCGCCTTTGCAAGTCTGGCAGATACTCCTTGATCCACCGTGTCCAAAACAAATCCGCCAAGTACTGGACTTGACGCCATCTACGCCTCGAGTACAAGTCGCTCCTGCTGAATACTCCAGGAGGTAGCGGAGTTTTGGCTTTCATCAAAAGCAAATGGTTTGGCGTCAAGGCCTCCAGGTCGTTCGGATCGGTAGAGACTCTTGAGATAGAGGCGATTATCAATAGCCGCCCTACCTCACACAGCAGTGTGTGCAGACCCTCCTCATCAAGGATCTGCTGCTCCACAACGGAGCTGAGCACTTTGCGTATGGACCGTATCTGCCGCTCCCAAACTCCTCCAAAATGCGAGGCAGCTGGGGGGGTTGAATATCCATGTGATGCCTTTAACCAACAAGGCTTCTTGAATCTTTGCATTATCCAAAGCACGCACTGCTTCCCGCAGCTCCCTCTCTGCACTTACAAAGTTTGTTCCATTGTCAGAACGCATCAACTGAACCTGTCCCCTCCTAGCAACGAACCTCCGCAATGCATGAATACAAGAGTCCGTGTCCAACGAATTTGCCAGCTGAATATGCACAGCCCTCACTGTCAAGCAGGTAAAAACTACGCCATACCGTTTGATCATGGACCTACCCCTTTTGATTTCGAAGGGACCAAAGTAGTCCACACCGACACTTGTGAATGGTGGCTCATCGGGCGTGAGCCTTTCAGTAGGAAGATCTGCCATGATCTGACTTGCTGCTTTCCCATGATGCCGTCTGCAGGCGACGCACCGGGACAAAATCTTCCGGACAGCGGCATGAGATCTTAGTATCCAGTACTTCTGCCGTACCTTTGATAGGACATGATTCCTGCCACAATGCCCAAGATCCTCGTGAGTAGATCTGAGAATGAGAGTGGCTATATGCTGATCCTTAGCCAAGATTGCAGGGTGTTTTAACTCCTCTTGCATGCTAGATCTGCTCAATCTGCCACCCACTCTCAGAATGCCATCCTGTACAACTGGCGACAACTGACAAAGAGGGCTATCCTTAGACACTGTCTTTACTTGTTGCAGCTTGGCAATCTCTTTGCCAAACCGCTGCCCTTGACTGAAGCGCACTATCTCCACTTCCACCTCAGCTATGTCACTCACAGAAAGTGGCAAGATGGGAAGGTTAGCCTTGAAGTGTGTCATTTGCTTCTCCTGCTCCAACCTTCCATCATAGAGATTCGCTTTTAAATCTTTCCTCTTTCGAGCAAGATGCTTCAGCACACCTTTTAATCTCAGGACCCATGCAACGGCTCTTTTAACCCGACGCCAGCTTGAGTAATGATGAATGAGCTGAGAGGTGGCGTCTGCAGCTTCTTCAACCACGAGAGCATATACTGATGCTTCTTTGACTTCTGGGTCATTACAGATTGGCTGGCATACACTGTCTGGCATTTCTGGCCACTCCATTTCTGGTTTCAAAATGAAATCTGGACCCATGATCCATGTCTTTGCCTTGAGAAAGGCACCAACACCGAGCCCTCTGGAAGCAAAGTCTGCAGGATTGGCCGAGGTGTTCACATATCTCCACTGAGAGACAGCTGATCTATCCTTAATGGCAGCAACTTGATTGGCAACAAACGTACGAAACCTTGCTGTTTAATTCTTGAGGTACTTAATCACCGACGTGCTGTCCGTCCAAAAGACAGACTCCTCCAACTCCAACTCCAGTTCGGCTCTTACCATCCTGTCCATCTTTGCTGCCACCACTGCAGCAGTAAGCTCGAGTCGTGGTATGGTAACTGGCTTCAATGGTGTAACCCTGGCTTTACCAATAATGAAAGCACTATGTGGCTGGTTCAGATTGTTTTTTTGAAACCAGGTATGTGGCTATGCCATACCCCCTTTCACTTGCATCGGCAAAGTGATGAAGTCGAGCTGAAGAGATCTTGCCAAGGTTGACTGGTCTCACACACCTGTCTACCTCAAACCTAGCTAAGTGGTGCAAACTGCCGACCCATTGTTGCCACTGCAGAGACAGAGCTTCTGGCATGAAATCATCCCACGCACCACTGAACCCCTAAAGCTCTTTCAATAGGGAGGCAGTCCCTTTCAAGATCAAGCTCCTTGACTTCTTTGGCCCTGTCATCCTCAGGTATAGACGCAAGCACCGCTCTGCTGTTGGAAATCCACTTAGTGAGCTTGAAACCTCCTGCAGCGCACAAAGTCCTGAGGTCCCGAATCAATGAGATTGCCTGCTCTTCAGTGCTGACAGACTTCAGGCAATCATCCACATAAAAGTTCCTTAGAACAGTGTTCGTTGCAATATGGTTGAACCTCTCCTGATTGTCCTCAGCACACCTTTTCAGCGCGTAGCATGCACAGCTTGGTGAAGAAGTTGCACCGAACAAGTGAACTACCATTCTGTATTCCTTGAGGCCTTTACCAAGATCTCCCTGTGGCCACCACAAGAATCTCAACAGATCAGCATCTTCAGCGGGAACCCTGACTTGATGAAACATGCCTTCAATATCAGACATGAAGGCAACTGGTTCCTGCCTGAACCTCATCAAAACACCTATGAGGGAATTGGTTAAGTCTGGCCCCTGCAACAGCTGTGAGTTCAGTGACATGCCTTGATACGTGGATGCACAGTCAAATACCACTCTCAACTTGTGCTTGGTTGGGTGGTAGACCCCATGATGCGGGAGATACCATATTCTGCTACCACTTTTACAAGTTTCTGCCACAGGAACTTCTTCGGCATAGCCCCTTTCCAGTGTCTCTGTCATAAACTTTGTGTACTCCTGATGAAACTCACTGTCTCTTAACAGCCTCCGTTTCAGGCCTTCTGCTCTTTGTACCGCCACAACACGGTTGTTTGGAAATGCAGCCCCCTTGTTCTTTAAAGGAAGGCCAATGGTGTAGTGACCGTGAACCTGCTTCACTGACAGTGACACAGACTCCATAAATTGTCTGTCTCTGGCTGACATTTCCATTTTTTCAGATAACTCATGCTCAGGGAAGTCATACTTCATTTGCTGCTGCGAGAGCTCCTCTAGCTTTGTCACCGATATCCTGTTCACCATCACCGGTGACCACTCAACAGCTCCTCTTCTCTTAGCAGAGGTCCATTAATCGTCCAGCCTAGTGCAGTTTTTACAGCATATGGGCCGTTGCCCTCACTGTTGATAACCTTCCAGGGCTCAAGCGCCTTTGGTACATTCGTCCCTATTAACATTCCAATTTTTCCATCAATCTGCTTGAGCTGAACCTCCTTCAAATAAGGCCATCTGTCCACATCGCTTTGTTGTGGAATGTTCTCCTTTGTTACTGGAATCTCTGCCTGTGTGAAAACCTGGGGAATCTTCAAAAATTTGTCCTCATCCAAACCACTGACCTCGAGACCCTTAACGACATGAGTACTGATTGTCGCTTCCTTTCCCATGGTGCGGAGCAGAATGTTGGACTTTTTTCCTGTGACCTGTAAATCCCTCATCAGCTCGTTTGTACAAAAGGTTCCAGTGCTTCCTGGGTCTAAGAACGCGTATGATTCAACTGTTGTGTTGCTCTTTGAACATCTGACCTTCACAGGCACAATTGAGAGTGCACAGACTGCTTCGCCAGCCCCAGTGCAACCGCATGTTTCACTGCCTGCTGCTGGAGAAAAACTTGCTGCTGGTTCTCTGATACTTTTACTGTCACTATCAGGAGAAGAGTACTGCTCCTTATGCAGAATGATGGGATGTTTCTGAGAACAAGTCTCACACGTGTGTCTTTGCTGGCAGCCTTTGCTCAGATGCCCCTGTGACAGGCAACCAAAACACAAGCTCTTTGATTTGAGGAAATCAAGCCTTTCTCTGTGAGGCTTTTGCTTGAGGAGTCTGCAGGTACTGAGGTTATGCCCTCCCTTATGACAGAAAAGACACCGTCTTCCACCTGTAGAGCCTACATTTTCCCTTTCCCTCTTTGTCTGCTCTGCACTGTTTGACATAGGTGCTGTATTAGTAGCAAAGATGCTTTCCCTCTCCTTGAATTTCAGAGCATTCTCTGGGTCTCCCTTGGGTGAACTGCTCCAGGAAGCGCAACCTATCTCTATTGCTGTCCGTCCTTTCCTCAATCCCATGCTCGAACGCTTTCATAAAAAACCCAAACTCCAGTGGATCCCCACTGAATACTGGAACATCCAAAGGAGGGAGAGTGGATGCTTTCTGTTGTTTTACTAGGAGCTCTGTAATCTCGTTTTGTCGCTTCATGACATCCAACAAGTCTTTAACATCAGCCATCCTGCCTTGACTAGTAATAGACTGGCTATTATCCTTCTTATTCAATGGATGAGGAAGCCTGCTACTCCTTTCTGAGCCCTGCATTACCTCCGACTCACATTCTCGACCGACATCTCCATGTTCTGGCTGAACCAAACCAAAACTGGCCCCAATACTTTGGCCCGGAGCTCTTTGGCAGGTAGCCATTTTGTTGACCAAGTCAGCAGAAGTGTTATGGGCTGGCTCCTTCACAGTCAGCACCTCAAGCTTTGCGTTAGCTGCAGCAATAGCTGTTTGCAACTCCCATTCCTCCCTTTTTGCCTTAAGAACAGCTTCTTGTCTGTCAATCTTCATCTTTTTCTTTAATGCCTCAGCACGCGCTACCAGAGCAGCCCTCTCTGCCTCAATCTTTAGCCTGGCAGAATATGTGGTCAAAGACACAACAGAAGAGGTTCGACTGCTTCGATGTGCTTTACTGCGTCTGGACGATATTGCTGAAGCACTGTCTGCAGGCTCAACTTCAGCATCAACCATTCTTGCTTCATCTGCTTGCATTTCCACTCTGTTGGAGCTATTTGTTCTTTATTTTTGTTTTTGTTCTTATTTTTGAAATTAGTTAAAGTTTGTTGTTAGTTTACTTATATTTTGGGGTTTATTTGTCGGTTAATATTTTGTTTTAAATGATTTGTTTTGTTTGTTGTTATTTTGTTAAATTAGTCAGTAAGAGCTGTAGGGCCATTTTGTTTCTATAAATAAAGAGACTGGTATAGGACCAGCATGCATTGGGGTGGGCCTATGGTTTTTTACCAGAGCAGGAGAAGCAGTAGGAAGGATCTTGTTATTGCTTGCCAAATGGATAAATAAACCAAAACTCTCAACTAAAAGGTTTGGACAATGGACTTCTTTTGCCTGCGTACGAAATATTACCTCAGTGCAGCAGTGGCTTGTGGACTTTAAGTTGTGGGACGTTTGATCTTACAAAAGTAAAGGAATTGCCACTACACAAAGTAAAAAACCTTCCCGTGGACAAAGGAATAATCCTTCATTAATGGATATAAGGATTTCAAGGATCACCGTCGAACTCGAATAAAAGGTATTGGATCGTCTGGTGAGTAATCCAGACGGATTTGATGTTGAAGCCTGGATCAACATGTCACTCGTTCATCAAAGCTGGTGAGTGATAATATTGTTTAAGCCGTAAAGGAAAACGGTGAAACTATTGGAGTTTAAAGACATAATTTCACTACAAAGACTGATGAACTGAGTTTTGACGTACTAAATTGGTGCATAATTGGATCGCTAATTGAAACATGCCAACGCCCTCTGTGGAAATGTTTGTCCGCTGCAAAAGGCAGGTAAATGGATGTCATGTTTGTACTTTAGGCTATGGACTCTCAGTGTGCTGTGCATCTTTATAAAGTTTGAAATAATCCAAGAGGACAATAAAAATGTCGGATATTAAGAGTAAACGAGAGGATGACACTGAGATGCAAGCAGAGAAAAGAAGCGTTAAATTTACGCCAAAAGGTTTGGATTTGTATATAAAGACATGCCAAGAAAAGCGCAGTTCAATGTGTAAGCAAGCATCTAAGTACATGGGGAAAATTTCCGCTTTAATGACCTCACATGAAAACGTTAAGGAAGTGTCTTCTGAATTTGGGAAGTTTATTAAATGCTATCAAGATGCAAACGCTTTGCAAGAATCCTTTTTAAGTTTGCCACTGCCAGAAGATGAAGTGAAAAGGCAAGTTGCACATTTTCAGTCGAAGGTGACAGCATTCTCTGTTTTTATGGACAAAGTAAAGGTTTGGTTGCAGGAGGCGGGCGAGCCGTATACTGAACAAAACAATACTGTTCGCAATGATAAAACTGTTGAAAGTTTGGATGAAATAAAACCTGAAGACAGTGTCTCTAATATCTCAAGTGTAAAACCACCTTCAAAAACCTTGTCACAGCAAAGTCGAATTTCATCAACATCTTCCGCATGCATTAAAGCTGCGGCTGACAAGGCAGCGCTCATGGAGCGACTCGCTGCATTAAAGAAAAAACATTCTATCGAAGCGCAAGAGGAAAAACTGAGAAAAGAAAAGGAGAAACTGAGAAAAGAAAAGGAGACATTATCCTTGGAAACAGAGCTGGCAGCCACTAATGCAAAGCTTCGTGTCTTAAAAATAAATTCAGTTTGTAGCTCTGAGCATTCTGATGGAATGAACTCTTATTTTGAAAGAGGGCACGTACAAGAAGCGCCTAGTTTAAATCCTTGTGCCGATACATTTGTTCCAACATCAAGAGATTACTCTGGTATAAATTCTGCATCTGAATCACAAGTAATCGTACCTAGACAAAGTCAAACCCAACATCAGGTTGATGATTCAGCTCAAGTGACGCAGCAAACACAGCCTCAGTCTCCTACTTTGACTGGGAACTGCACGAAGGAGATTGTAAATATTATGCAAAAACAAAATGACATCACTACTTTGCTTGTAAAACAAAACTTATCTTCTGTCCTCCCCGTCAGAAACATCCCTGTGTTTGATGGAGACCCTTTACAGTACAGATCATTTATGAATGCCTTTGAAAATGGAGTGGAAGCTAAAACTGATAACTGGAGCGACTGTTTGCATTTTTTAGAGCAGTTCACTAGGGGGCAGCCTAGGGATTTGGTGCATAGTTGTCAGCACTTACCACCTGAGCAGAGCTATTCCACAGCCAAAGATCTTCTTGAAGAACATTTTGGGAACGAAAATAAAATTGCCTCTGCATATATGGAGAGGATTGTGAGTTGGGTACCTATTAAAAGTGAGGATGTGAAAGGTCTACAGTCATTCTCTCTTTTTCTTCAAGGATGTTCGAATCTAATGCAGCAAGTTGTTTATATGAAGGAGTTGGATTTGCCCTCAAATATGAGAATGGTTGTTATGAAACTTCCATACAAATTGAGGGAAAAATGGAGAGTTGTTGCCTATGAACTGCAGGAACAAAATGGTTACAGAGCAGTATTCACTGATCTGGTTACCTTTATAATAAAACAGGTAAAAGTAGCATCAGATCCAGTGTTTGGCAACATACAAGACTCACAATCTGGAAGCAGCTTTAAAGCTTCAAGTTCTACCAAGCAAAGAAAAAAGGGAAGTAGTTTTGCCACTAATGTCAGTACAGTGCCAGGAATCAAAACTCAATCAACTGGAAGCAGAACAACTTCCGCCGTTCTGCATAGTTGTTTGTTTTGTTCACACAGCAACCATTTACTAGAGAATTGTAAGCAGTTTAAAGCTAAAACGCATCAGGATAAGTTGACTTTTATCAAGGAAAGGGGAATTTGTTTTGGTTGTTTAAAAGTTGGTCACACAAGCAAAGACTGTAGGAGTCGTTTGGATTGCGACGTGTGTCACCAAAGGCACCCAGGGGTTCTTCATATAGAGCGAAAGGATCCAGGTGCGTCTTCGGAACAAACTCAACAGAGGACAAACTCTAATGTCAACTTTTCAACTGCAACCACTCAGACATGTGGGTATATTGGGGCTGGTCATGAAGTTGATGCAATTTTTTCTATAGTTCCAGTTCAAGTTAAGAGCCAAAAGAGTAATAAAATTGTGCAAACTTATGCGTTTTTGGATCCTGGAAGTTCAGGTACATTCTGTACAGAAACTTTGGCAAAAAGGCTGAATGTAAAAGGTAAAAAGACCAATATCTTTTTGAGAACAATGAGTCAAGATAGGATTGTTAGTACACAAGTTCTGTCTGGTTTGGAAGTGTCTGGTTTGGAAGCAAATGATTTCATGCCATTGCCAGATGTTTTGACTCAAAAGACTATGCCAGTTTCTACAGTTAATATTCCCCAGCAAAGCGACATCGATCAGTGGCCTCATCTTAAACCTGTTAAACTGTACAACGTTAATGCAGATGTGGAGCTACTGATAGGCACTGATGCTTCCAATGTTTTGGAGCCATGGAAGGTGATAAACAGTGTGGGAGGTGGACCTTATGCTGTAAAAACAAAAGTTGGCTGGGTCATAAATGGTCCCCTGCGCACTGGAAGTAACAGTGGAAATAAAACCAACTGCACTGCTGTAACAGCCAATAGGATTTCTGTTGAGCGTCTTGAAGACATGTTGATTAAACAGTACAATCATGATTTTAATGAAAGATCATCAGAGGAGCAGACTGAAATGTCTAGAGAGGATCTGTGTTTCATGGATATTGTTAGTAGTTCAATAAAGCTTATTGGAAATCATTATCACATTGATTTGCCTTTCAGGAGAGAAGGTTCCAGTTTGCCAAATAACCTCTGTGTCGCGGAGCAGCGTCTCCAGAGTCTCAGACGGAGATTTGAAAAGGATACTCATTATAAGGATGAATACACTAAATGTGTAAACAACATGCTTGAACGAGGATATGCCGAGTTTGTGCCTGTAGATGAGTTGCACAAAGATGATGGAAAGGTGTGGTACATCCCTCATCATGGAGTGTATCATCCCACAAAGGGCAAATTAAGAGTTGTATTTGACTGTGGAACAACTTATAAAGGAGCATCATTGAACAGTCAGCTTCTACAGGGACCTGATCTCACAAACTCGCTGGTTGGGGTTCTGATCAGATTTAGACAAGAGCCTGTTGCATTAATGGCGGACATTGATTCCATGTTTCACCAAGTTCACGTCTCAGAAAAACATGTCAACTTTCTCCGTTTCCTGTGGTGGCAACATGGCAACACTTCAAGGTCTGCACAGGAATGCAGGATGAAAGTGCATTTGTTTGGAGCTGTATCTTCGCCAAGTTGTGCAAATTATGCTCTACAGAGAACTGCAGATGATAATGCACAACAGTTTCCAGCTGAAGTGGTTGATACAGTCAAAAGAAACTTTTATGTGGATGATTGTTTGAAATCTGTTGCTTCAGAAGAGGAGGCAGTGCACATGGTGAAGAGGCTGACAGATATCTGCGCTAAAGGAGGATTTAAGCTTTCAAAATGGATCAGCAACAGTCGCACAGTGCTCATGTCAATCCCAGAGGAAAGAAGAGCAAAGGAAATTAAGGATCTGGATTTGGACACAGATCAACTTCCAGTTGAGAGAGCACTGGGTTTACAGTGGTGCATAGCAACAGACAAGTTCCAGTTCAGAACCTCCCTGCAGGACCGTCCAACAACCAGAAGGGGCATTTTGTCTGTGGTCAGCTCACTGTATGATCCTTTGGGAATCTTGTCTCCCTTCAGTATGCCAGCTAAACTGTTGCTACAAGAGCTTTGCCGACAAAATTTGAAGTGGGATGAAGTTATTCCCCACTCTCTTTCCCAGCGGTGGCGTGATTGGCTGGAGGATCTCCAGCTGATTTCAAAGTTTAAAGTGGAACGTTGCATTAAACCAAATTGCTTTGGAAGACCAGATAGGGCACAACTTCATCATTTTTCTGATGCAAGTCAAGATGGGTATGGAACGGTGTCATATTTAAAGTTGGAAAAGAATAACGTCACGCATGTTGCTTTTATCCTGGGAAAGGCTAGAGTTGCTCCTCTCAAGCAAACTACAATTCCCAGGTTGGAATTGACGGCTGCAGTTCTTGCAGTTCGGGTGAATAGGCTTCTGCAAAAGGAGCTGCAAGTCAGGTTGGAAAAATCAGTTTTTTGGACTGATAGCACAACAGTACTGAAATACATCTCCAATGAAACCAGAAGATTCAATACTTTTGTTGCAAACAGAATTGCTGTTATTCAGGAAGCAACAGATGTGAATCAGTGGAGATACGTTTCTTCTAAGGAGAATCCTGCAGATGACGCATCCAGAGGTATGAGAGCTGGGGATCTCCTCAAATGTAGGAGATGGATAAAAGGGCCAGAATTTCTCTATGAGTCAGAAAAGGAATGGCCTAAACTGGATGTGGAGTACAGTGTAATTTCTGCAGATGACCCAGAGGTCAAAAGGGACCTGACAATGAATGCCATTGTGAGAGAATTACAAAATCCTACCAGCTATTTTATCCTCTACTTCTCGTCTTGGGCAAAACTTAAAATCTCTGTAGCCTGGCTTTTAAAGATGAAAGAGGTCTTGGTGTTGTTGGCACAGAAGAGGAAAGAGTTGCTTGCTGCAGGTTTGAATAAGAATGATCCGGAAGGTCAGAAAGAAGTGGCGATAAGAATGGAAAGATTTAAGACCACTTTGAAGAAAGGAAATCTCACTCCAGAAGACTTGGCAAAGGCAGAACAAGCTATTCTTCAATATGCACAACAACAGAAATTTACGACTGAAATGGCTTTAATCCACAATGGCCTCAAAGGAGTCTCTAAGGGAAATTGTCTCTATAAACTTGATCCAGTGTTGGATGCAGGAATCCTCAGAGTGGGTGGCCGATTGAATAAAGCAGCCATGCCTATGGAATTAAAGCATCCTGTAATTTTGACAAAAGATATGCATGTGTCAACACTGATTTTACGCCATATCCATCAAAGGTTGGGACATGCAGGAAGAGCACACATGCTGTCAAAACTAAGACAAAATTACTGGATACTAAATGCAAATTCTGCTGCCAGGAAAATCATCTCTCGTTGTGTCACGTGTAGACGCAACAGAGGAAAGTTTGTTGAACAAAAGATGGCGGATCTGCCTGAAGAGAGAGTCCTGCCAGACATAGCCCCATTCACAAATGTTGGAGTGGACTATTTTGGACCTATAAGTGTTAAAAGAGGACGAAGTCTCCTTAAAAGGTATGGAGTTCTTTTTACTTGTTTCACCAGTCGTGCAGTACATCTGGAGATTGCATGTACACTTGATACAGACTCTTGTATAAATGCTGTGAGGAGGTTCATCTGTAGACGAGGCCCAGTTTCGACCATCAGATCTGATAATGCTACAAATTTTGTTGGGGCGAATCGAGAGTTGAAAGAAAGTTTGACTGAGCTGGACCATGCCAAAATTCAAAAGGCTTTTGTTCAGGATGGCATGAAATGGAACTTCAACATTCCAGCAGCCTCTCACCAAGGTGGTGTGTGGGAGCGTCTCATTCGTTCAATAAAGAATATTTTAGCCTCAGTTCTTAAGGAGCAAGTTCTGGATGATGAAGGACTCCACACAGTCTTCTGTGAGGTTGAAGCTATAATGAACGACAGACCCATTACTAAAGTTTCAGATGACTCAAATGATCTTGAAGCACTGACACCCAATCACTTGTTGTTGCTGAAAAATAAACCAGTTTTTCCACCAGGACTGTTTCATCCAAGTGATTTGCATGTCAGGAAAAGGTGGAAACAGGTACAGTACATGGCAGAGTTGTTCTGGAAGAGATGGCTTTCTGAGTACCTACCTTTGATGCAAGAAAGACAAAAATGGATGAGGACTAAAAGATGTCTTATACCTGGAGATGTTGTTTTAATTGCAGACGCTACAGCTCCAAGAGGATCATGGATGATGGCGAAAGTCTTAAATGTAAACCAGGATGCAAAAGGCTTGGTGCGTTCTGTGAGACTACAAACAAGGACCAGTGTTTTGGAAAGGCCAGTGACAAAACTTATTTTGCTACTGGAAGCCTCATCGTGAAGAAAATCCTCAATGAAAATTAAGGATTTGTTTAAGGGAATAGCTCCTCCTTTTGGGACTTTAAAGTAATTGTGATTGTATGCACAATTAGGGGCCGGAGTGTTGGAGCTATTTGTTCTTTATTTTTGTTTTTGTTCTTATTTTTGAAATTAGTTAAAGTTTGTTGTTAGTTTACTTATATTTTGGGGTTTATTTGTCGGTTAATATTTTGTTTTAAATGATTTGTTTTGTTTGTTGTTATTTTGTTAAATTAGTCAGTAAGAGCTGTAGGGCCATTTTGTTTCTATAAATAAAGAGACTGGTATAGGACCAGCATGCATTGGGGTGGGCCTATGGTTTTTTTTACCAGAGCAGGAGAAGCAGTAGGAAGGATCTTGTTATTGCTTGCCAAATGGATAAATAAACCAAAACTCTCAACTAAAAGGTTTGGACAATGGACTTCTTTTGCCTGCGTACGAAATATTACCTCAGTGCAGCAGTGGCTTGTGGACTTTAAGTTGTGGGACGTTTGATCTTACAAAAGTAAAGGAATTGCCACTACACACTCCTTTTAACCATCTCTCAACTTTCTCCACAAAACTTTTCAAATAGCTAGCCTTTGGCTCATACCACTGTGTCTGATCATGAAGAAGTTCCGACTCAGTCAAGTGATTTTTAACTGCATCGTTGTTTTCACAAAACTCGATATATATTTTTGAGAAGTCAGTGGCTAATTTAACAGACACTTCCTCAAAATTGCCATCATCTTCCATAAGCTCCTCAATCTCTTTTATCTTTCTAGTAAGATAACCCAACTTGGTTTTCCTTGTCACTTTAAGATGCTGAAGCTTTTCCTCTTGTGCTTTAAAGGTTGGCTTGGAAACTCTTTTTTTCCTGCTGCTCCATATTAATTGCGCTGCCATAAACCTTTCAATGCAATTAATCCTTTACACAGGCCATGTACCACTTAACCATACAGGAATTTTCACAAACCGTAAAGCAGGCACAGCCTCTTACTTTTCAGATGCAGGGTTTTCTTACTGCCGAAAGGATCCGGAAAACACGGGAAGACTGAAGCGCATCCTCTTTCACGTCCCGTTTTCCAGTTTTCCCTTGCCGCGCAGCGGGCCGATTACCTCTGAGCGCCGGTGACGCGTGCGTAATCCTCTCACTTTCGGAGCAGTTTTCTGACTATTACAGCGGCAACCTTCGGTCCTTCTTTGACGCTTCTGCAGAACGTAAAGTTTCTGACTCGTGCTCTTGTTAAGTCGCTTGGATGCCTTCCGGTAGCAAAAAACGAGGCGAAGGAAAAAAAGGGGCAAAACATTTATTTTCCATACAAATCGAAAGGTACAAAACAAATGCCTCTGGTGGGAGCTCCGTTTATATTCCCTTTATGTTACAACAAAAAATAACATTAAAACGGCGACGGTCAGAAAACTGTTGCTCCACGTCCTGCTTGCTTACCTAACCTTTAACCCACACCCCTCCGCATGCGGGCCAAATACACACCCCTTTACGACATCTACCAACACTTTACAACAACAACAGACTAATAAAGCAGGATTAATTTATGGAGCACAGCATATTACATTATAACATAAAATGATCAAGATTATAATAAAAACTTAAAGATCATGACAAATACTTAAATATGGCATGATGTAACTGAGTAAAATATTGGCCTGGACTTGGCTCCAACAAAAATGAAGAAAAGAATTACAATAAAATCTCTGACTTCGAAATGAGTCTTTAAACACTGAAAATCAAATAAATGAACATTTTATTTTAAAGCACTGAAAGTCCCGTTATCCTTTAGGATATCACATCACTCTCCTCCTAACTCTTTTTTTTTTTTTTTTTCCCAAAAACGGTAGGAGATGCAGATGTACTTATTTATTTATTTATTTTTATTTATTTATTTATTTATTTATTTATTTATTTATTTATTTATTTATTGTCATTGTCAAGAACAATGAAATTGCGTTTGGGGCTTCCATACAACCCCCAAAAAAAGAAGAAAATAATAAATACCCCTTAAAACCCAAGTGTACATATTTAACCCAGTGTGACTCCAATGCAATAAGACAATCCTTAGCAATAATGTTCGTAGAAATTCAGACAAAGACCTGAGAAACATGACAAAATACAACAATGCAACCCATTCAATATTATTGTACTGTGAGATATGATATCAGATATGATAGTTATCTATTTAAGAAAGGGGGGGGGGGGGGGGGGGCAGGAGGGGGAAGAGAATAAAGATATGATGCACCAATGCAGACCAGTTCATTGCTATTAAGAAGTTGGATATGGTTATTGTCCGGGAGAGGGGGGCAGAGAGTTCAGGAGCCTCACAGCCTGTGGATACAGGCTGTTGGCCAGTCTGGATGTTCTGGCCTGTATAGACCTGTACCTTCTCCCTGAGGGCAGCAGATGGAAAAGGTGGCGCGCAGGGTGATGTTGGTCCCGCAGGATACTGTGCACCCTCCTCAGACAGCGAGTGGGGAAGATATTACTGATCTCTGGCAGACTTGTTCCAATAATTCTGCCAGCTTCTTTCACCACCCGCTGGAGTGCTTGCTGATCGGCCTTGGTGCAGCTGGGGAACCACACTAGAAATCCATACGTCAGAACGCTGCTGATGGCACAGTTGTAGAAGTTCAGCATCAGAGATCTGGGAATGTGTGCGCTCCGCAGTCTCCTCAGGTAGTAGAGGCGCTGTTGGGCCTTCCGTGCAACTAAGGTGATATGGTTGCCCCAGGACAGGTCCTCAGTCACAGTTACCCCCAAGAATTTAAAACTGCTCACCCTCTCCACCGCCTCACTGCCAATGAAGAGAGGCAGATGGTTGTTATGACCCTTCCTCCGGAAATCTACAATGATCTCCTTGGTCTTTTTGGTGTTTAAGACCAAGTTATTGTCGTGGCACCATGACTCTAGTTGTTGCACCTCTGTCCTGTAGTTTGTCTCATCGTTGTTGGATATAAGTCCGAGCACTGTGGTGTCATCGGCGAACTTAACAATGAGATTGGACGCGCAGGAGGAAATACAGTCATGGGTGAAGAGAGTGTATAGCAGAGGGCTCAGAACACACCCCTGAGGGGCACCGGTGTTGACCACAAGGGTGGAAGAGGTGTTCTTACCCACTCTGACACTCTGTCTGCGGTTAGTGGGTCTAGTGGTATCAAACAGACGGACAGCCAGGAGGTCGACTGAGTGATGGGCCCCGAAATAGGAGGTAAGCACCACCTGTTGATGTATAATAATTTATACATGTATAAATGACTTTTATACAGTCATTGGTCCGTGCCGGGTTATGGCTGAATTCCAGTGGAATGACGGTCCCGCCATAATAGACGTTCCAGCCATGTGTTCCAGCACTAAACCTAACCTTATCCCTAACTATAACCTTATTCCTAACTTTTACTAGCAGTTAAATGACGTAAAATAGTGTTTTCCAAAGCAATTTTTAGAAAATGAACAAACATGTGTAGATTGAGTCCAAACGGTTCTCATGTGCTCTCCTTTTTCCGATGCCGTAATTTAGGAACGTGTTGGGTACCCGAAAGCACAAAATGTTGACAATTTGTCACCTAGCGAAAATCATTACGCTTTGGGAGTGAGAACGTGTCTGACCACTACCCGCACACTTTTGCACCGGAGGTTTTCGGAAAGCTTTTATTTTGGTATTTCCGCTGATCCATGCAATAAATTTGCATGTTAGCCTAAACATTTAGATTTAACATTTAGATTTAAATATAATATTTAGATTGAACATTTGACATTTAGATTTAACATTTAAAATTCTGTTTTAAATATGAAAGTTACAAATATTTTACTAAATGTTGTAAAAAATGACTTGTTTTGAGCTAAATGTGGAAAAATGTTGCCGTTAATTTCAGCATGTTTCACTTTACAAACGGCGCCCCATACTCACAAGCCAGTCATGTTGAATGGTCACGGTCGGGTCGCACCCTGTCGGTCAAACAATGCAGTATAAAGGCAACCAACGCTAGATTGCCTAGCCTGTTAACGGGAGTCCGAATCCCCGCGGAAGGCCACTCCGGGCTAAAAAATAACCACGCGTCCGCGGCTATTGGTCGGTGCCAAACGCTGAACAAAACTGCATTCCTCGGAGCCGCGCTCCGGTCCTAAATCAATATGTTTACATGTTTTAAAAGCATCACTGTGGGCTCTCAGCCCTCTAGTTATTACCTGATGCCCGAACCGCGTTCTGCTGGTCAATCTGACCAAATACCCTAAACTAAAACTTGCCTGACTGGCATCACAGTCAACGAATATAACATCAATTTAAACACATAACATCTTAACATAAACACCCCAAAATCCCCACGGACACAAACCAGAAGCTCATCTGAGTGAACATTTAATTTACCTTACATTCCAATTTAGCACCTTTGGACATTATTTTAAATCAACAGGTGGTGCTTACCTCCTATTTCGGGGCCCATCACTCAGTCGACCTCCTGGCTGTCCGTCTGTTTGATACCACTAGACCTCAGCCAAACCCCATTAGTCCCTCCTCAAACTGGTTTCGGCACCAGAAAGCACAAGTCATATTAGCCTACTGTAAACACAGTATACAACAATTATCTACACCATTTAGCATTTTTTTTAGGTTACTGTGACAAGCTTAAACTATGGATTACAGCTTTAACTTTCATGTGCTAGTGTCTTGTTGTTCACCTTTTCAATCCACGATGGTTGTCACTGGCCAAATATTTGTTGTTGTTGTTTTGTTTTTTGTGATCTTGAGGATTTTGTTTAAGTGTGGTAATGAGATGATGATTCTTTTTTCTGTATAGCTGAACAGGCTCTTGAGATCCTACATGTGCTGCCATCACTGTTCCCATCCACCTCTGCTCCTCCAAAGAGGGCACGGGATGCGAGTGAGGCTCTGGTGCATGTCCTTGAGGTGAGTTGTGTAAAATGTAGTAGTTGTTTTTTGTTTTTGTTCTTTTTGGGACAACAGTATTAAAAAATGCTTCTGATGAGTGCCAAAGTATTTTATATTCACATATTATATGTTCTAAGCCTTCAAAAGGCACCTAAAACACATTTTTGGAATGAGGGTTCTCACAGGTTAGATCTCTGTGACCAGTAAATACAAAAATGGATGCATTACGTGGTAGCACATTTTTATCACCTCAATGATACCTAATTAAATGTAGCCTTGGTTTTCTGTTTTTCAGGAAGGCTAGACAGATGTGAACAGTAATTCCATCGAGAATAATTAAAAGTAGCAATTTCAGATGTGTTTTCTCAGAACCTCAACTTTTGTTGTAATTTAGCTTTAGTTATGTGTTTGAAACAAAAGTGCATCATCCTTACAAAAGTATGTCTGTGTTATGTGTTAAAGGACCAAGAAGACCCTAATACCTATCTGATGAAACGTCCTCTCTCCTGCCCAGTCCTGATTGTGAGTCCATCCAACTGCATCCTAGCGGTAGGAGATGTGCCAATAACCACATTTCCAAAAGACTTGGTTACAGAGGGTGCTTTATACCTTATGGCCTACTATTACACCCTTCACTTTACATACCCAAAGTGTGTAGCCACTCTGCTTTCCGTCATACAGACGGAGGTTCTCTTGGACAAAATCCATGAGAGAGATCTCACATCATCTTACAAGAAGAGCATGGCTGAGTGGACTGCTTTTATTGGCCAGTAAAGCCAATATGGTCAGATGGACTATAGGAAAGGACTTCCTCTCTCGTTCCACGGCTACTACAGTCCATGTTGGTTGTGATTGATTTTTGTTTGTAATTTGGCCAGGTTAGCCCAGTGTTATAATTAAGGGTGCACGATAATATTGGCTAACATGCCGACATTTTGTGTTTGGTTTGTGCAGTGCAGAGACAGCCTCGCTTTTAGTTAATTTTAAGATTTTTTTTTTTTTTTAATCTTGAGTTTAGACAGAAGACTATTCAGAAAATAGGCTCTACTGTGAAAGAGTAAATTGACTAAGCTGAGACTGACTAGTTTAGTATAAAAGTAAGAATTGCTTTATTGGGTATTGGCTAGTACAACTGTAAAATATTGGATACATCCTTACTCAAACCTATAGACTGTTACCAGACAGAACCGCAGCTGAAATAACAAGGGAGAGTGAAAACTTCCCTTTATTCTTATGGTGTTTACCTAGCAAGAGTTGAAAAGTCCGACATGCGGCTTATTGTGATCTGGTCACCCTGTGTGCATGTCTGGTATGGCTGCTCAGCAGCCATACATTACAGGGAATGAAAAAATCTTTTCAATTTGTTATTGTTGCAATTGCATTCTCTTAATAAAACCCAGTATCTACAGTGCAGGCTCTCCTACTGAAAGTTTTTGAGATACATACATAAAATGTCCAGTTCACCAGCAGTTTAATGCTCTAAAGATTTATTTCAGTCCTTCATGTTGGAGACTCACATGTTGACACATGGCAGTACTGCACTTTAAAGATTTTACGTGGACTCTGCTGACTCCATTGCTAATTGTAGAACGTTTTCAACTGGCAGGAAGTCACGAGGAAAGGTGTACTCAGTCAGGTTGGAAAGTCCGGACATCACACAGCAGCTCAAGTCTGTGCGGAAAATATCCATGTCGCACGCCTCATACCACTCATTGGTTAAAGCGGTGTAGTACTCGACGTCCGAAGTGGTGGTGAAGCCGTTGAAACCCCCGACGACAAAGAGGCGATCATCAATTACCTCAATGCCAAAGTTGCTGCGGGGGGTCAGCATAGAGAACACGAGGTTCCACGTGTTGGTATGCGGGTTGTAAGCCTCAGCGGTGCGCAGATAGTTGTTTCCATCGAAGCCACCAACCTAAAAGTAAATACGTGGCTCAAATGATTGAATGTAAGTGTAACCAGCTTCACCGTACCCCTGTAAGAAAATGCACCTGCTATATGTCTTTAGCTGCTTTTGCACAGATACTCCAGAAAGTGACGGAAGAATTAAGTTGCAATATTGTCCAAAGTTGCCCTTAATATGTAGCAGATACAAGGAAATTGTTTACCTTAGGTGTGATCTGACTACTGGAAATACTCTGATTGGTTTAGGGTTTTACCTGGATAAAGCGAACAGCTACCTGACATATTCTCATGCTGTTATATGGAGTTTACACATAAAAGTTGTTTAAAAAAGGCCCATTAACGTCCCAGTATTTGCATTTTCACAGGCCCGCATTTGTTGGGAATGTCTAGAAAAGATCAGGGTGCAGTGGTGTGTGAAAATGACTTCTGAATTAAAAGGAGAAAGTAAAATAAAGTAGAAGCCAGCTCTTGTGGAAGTCTGTATGAGACCTTTTTTCACTCAAGCCTCAACTACAGCTATTAAAGTGCTGTTGTCTATTACACCACGCTATTATCAACAAAGATGAATAGCCCTCGACAAAAAGTATTTGTGTTTTCAGTATAAATGTCTTCACAGCTCTTTTGCCTTTAGTCCAAAAAGGAACATTGAGTTCCAGTCCTTTCTTCCTATAACAGATTAAAATAGCCCTGACAGGCCTTGGTGCCTATAAGCCTGATCAAAGACCCTGAGGTCAGCACCAGGGTAAGGTCACTGCATTCTGCTGATGATAACTTTTCCTTTTTTTGAATAGAGACTTAGTCTGAATAGAAAATAAATACTAAACGGTAGCTAGCTAAATAAAGAAGTGTGTCTCAGAAGGTGAGACTAAAATCTTTGCTTTTTACCAAAGGGTGCAGCTGCAAAACAACTAAATAAGTGGTTTTAAGGCAAATAGCAAGATAAATTTACAGCTAAAATGCCTACCGTCCCCAGAGGATGAGTTCTAATCACTTGGCTTATTCCCTCATTTTTCTAAAGGTATTGCAGGATAAGTTTGAAATTGTCTCTAACATATGTCCTCTATGGAACGATGAGGATGACAATGTTGGTTTTGAATAAGTATTTCTGTTGTACTGAGTGAAATGTGAAATCATCAAAGACACAACATTTTGGGAATGAGGCACATGAAAAAAAAAAAGAGAGGCAGAGACATCACTAATCAGTTAAATTAATACATAGAATGAGTAAGAATGCCTTCTCTGAACCTGTGGTCAGGATAGGAATCTGATCATTGATAAATACAAAACAAAGTTAGCCAAATTCTGTGTCAGCCAAATCTGTGTTAAACCTTGCTGATCAAAGCACATTACAGATTTGATTTGTATGTTACGTGAGTGTCAGCACTACTTTGTGGTCTTACTGCAAAGACATGATCCGCATATGCAATGACACCTATCCCGCTGCGGCGGCTGTTCATGGGACTGATCATCGTCCACTGGTTGCTCTCTGGGTTGTAATATTCAGCTGTCTGCAGACACTCGTTGCCATTGAGTCCACCACAAATGTAAATCTGAAAACAAAAAAGGGACATTAAAAATTTTTACATTTCTTAGATTTCAGTTGGAAACAATGTTACCTGTAAGTGAAATGTTTCCACATCATTTGTGAAGTAAGACCGATACTCAGTACCCAAGTGTCCAACTGAAAAATATGACAATTAACAAATGTGTGTGTTTTACAATTTTTTTAATATCTGTTATATTTTAGTTGACAAGTCAACTCAACTAAAGTACTGTACATAAATGCAAAGATGCACTTGTGATCAGTTAGAAACAAAATAGATATATATTAGTATATTTTTCAACTTTTTAAACTATACTTTTAAATTTGAAAACATGAACATAGAAACCAGTTTGTGACCTATCTTGCACCTCGCTTCACTGTAAAAATGTGTATTCCCTGACTGGTTGGCAAGTGGTTGCTGGAGGTTGATGGCTGTCACTACTGTGAAATTGTAACCAGGAAGGTTTTGCACCACAAGCCTCCTTGTGTTTCCTTTGGTCGTAAGCAGACTGTTGAGGTTTGCATGGAGTACTCTGACTTACTGCAAATACTCAAACTATTTGCTGTAGAAATCTGTAGAGTCTTTCATACAACCACTGCCTAACCAGCTGAGGAGTACACATTTTCCCCTAGCAACTGGTTGTTACCAAAGGTTTCTGACAGGTCTCTAGGCCTGTGTGCCTTAGACCCTACTCTATTTCTCTGCTACTGTTTTACTTCACCCACCCGGTTGTTAAGTGTTGTGCAGCTGGCGTGGCTCCTCTGTTCGTGCATCGGTGCAATAAGACTCCACTGGTTGATTTCAGGTTGATAGCGCTCTGCACTGCTGAGTCGTACATGCCCGTCGTGGCCTCCCAGGGCATAGATGAACCCGTTCAACACAGTCACGCTCACATAGCAGCGGCGGGAGTGCATGGGCGCCACCTCATTCCAGGCGTGAGTGGTCAGGTCAAACCTACGGACGCTGTTGAAATGCTCCACCCCGTCGAAGCCACCAACGGAGTAGACGTACCCGTTGAGGAAGGCGGCTCCATGATAAGCACGAGGACACTCGAGGTTGTTCGTTACGTTGACCCAGCGGTTAGCCCGGCAATCGTAGGCCTCGATGCCGTTAGTTGGCTCACCACCACTCCACCCCCCAATGGCCAGCAGGATGGAATGAGGCAGGCGGGGACGAGCAAGAGGGTGATACAAGGCAGACATGAAGGGTCTGCTTCCTAGATCATGTATGTCTAAGATGGCATTACTTATCATGGACAGGCACTCAGAATTGGCCTCCACCAGCTCACTAGACAGCACATTGTCCTTTAGGTAGTCTGACGTCATCAATCCCAGTCGGACCTATAGAGAGATGACAGAAGAGAATGTGACTATGAATTTCAACTACATCAGTTTTAGTAAACTCAAGCTTCTTTAGGATAATGCTCCTAATGTTGTTTAATTTTCTTATTGCTAGCAAGAGAGCGACCAAAGTCAGACACCATTAGCCCTTTCGTCAACAGGGACAGTTTTTAGTCATAGCCCTAGCAACTATACTTAATAAATATAATTTATTCTATAGTATGTGTGTAGAGATCTGATACGGTTTTAATGCTCTTGAAGAGAATTTCTTAAATGTGGTTTGGCTACACCTGAAAAGAGCAACATCTCAAGATATTAAAGCATCCTTATACCCAGATGGATCGACTCAATCTATGACTTAAATGCTGAAGATTTAAGTCCAAACTAAATGTAGTAATGAAAGTTTATAGACCTTGGACAACAGAGCGGTGAGGTGTTGTTTCCGTTGTACAGGTACATGGCTAATCCACTTTGTAAGCGCTTCATACACAGTGGTCTCCAACTGCACATTGAGGTCCTCTCTATCAAGGATGTCAGCAAGTTCCTCCACAGTTAGCTGCAGGAACTCCTCCTCAAGAACAACCTGCTCAAAGTTACTGATGATGTAGTGGTAGGCCTTGGTGCGTAGTTCGGGTGATAAGCATACTTTTGTGAACTGCCAAATGCCAACGCAGTTCTCTGGGCACAGTTGCTCCCCGAGGAAGTCAGAGCAGAGTTTCACAATGTCCATTGCATTGAATTGATCAGCTGCCATGAGAAGTTCCACTACATTTTCCCCCGTTATGGAAACTGAGCCGGTGTATGCAAAGTTAATGATGAGTGCCATCATCTCAGAAGACAAGCCAGGTATGTTGAAGACCTGTTTGTCTGGGTCGCTGCAGTGGGTGAAAAGAGCCCTGAGGGTAGAGATGGAGACAGAGTAGAGAATATTAAAAGGTGTGGAGGCAACAAGATAATAAACTATGTCATGCACAAGTACTCCAAGTAACTCCAAAACAGAGTTTGTACATGTTTAGTGCACTTGATTGTTGGGTTTTCAATGTCTTTATTACATTGGCAGCATGTTTATGAAGCTATTGCCAAACACAATGCAGTCCCACACCATGACAGAGCCTCCACCGTGCTTTAAAGTTAACTCTAAACACTCACTGTTGTACCTCTATGACAAATATTGAAATCAACTCCATAGGGCCAGTTTACCCTGATATTTAGTCTAGTTATTGCGTAATTTGGCATACCTCAGTCTGTTTCCTTTCCTTATGGAAGTTCCAGTGCATGTTGCTTAATTACAGTCTCGGTTTCCCTTCCACAACCATTTCTTTTCTTTTCTTTTTTCTTAACATTTATTTATTGGTTTTAACAGGTTTTACATGAACCATGAAACCATTTCTGATGAGGATGAGGAAACCATTCCTCTGAAAATGATCGGGTACAAGCACTGGACTAAAAAGTGTGAAAATCGTCCAAACGAAACCTTTATAAGTCTTCAAAAAAACACTATTGCTCAAGTAGACTTTTAAAAAATCATCTGTTTCAAAGCAAAATATAAAAAAATGAGAGGCAACTCAAAACTTTTGCTCAGCGTATAACTGTATAACACAGTTCAACCTTTTTAGTATCAGGAAGTCTGGTGTGTCTTACTGTCTCAATAACAGTGGGGAAGATATTAATGTAACTTAATAAAACACTTCAATTAGACTTCACACAATCACCAAGTGATTCACAGTGCTTTTTAAATGGCACATTTACTGAAGTGGAATCTGGAGCTCTGTGAAGGTAATGATGAAATCTGCAAATGTTTGCATTATGTTTTGGGTGTATCTGTCAGTTGACCGTGACAAAGTCTTTCTATCAGAAAAGTTTTATGATTCAACCTGTTCCTTTTGGTTGGCACTGTTTCACCAACTAAGACCATGAATTACATTTTTCACAGGTATAAATCAGTCAACTGTCCTTCACATTATCAGGTAAGCAACTCACCTGAAGTACGGCGTACAGTTACATAGGATGATCCTGTGGACCGGAAATTCAACATCCTCCACTTTGATGATTGCATCACAAAATTGTCCCTCCAAACGGAGTTCATTATACACTGAGCTCGACTTGTATGGCAGCTGGCCTTCTTCACTCATCTTGAGTTTTGTGACTGCTTTTCTTAGTTTTTTTTGTCTGCAGTTTGTCTTGAAGTGTTCAGATCACAAAATCAAACCTAACTGAGGAATTTGGGGAATGGAGCCCATGACATCATCATGACTTGGCAACTGTTGCCATGAATTGTTTTGAAATGTATATTTACATTGTTTTAATGAACCTTTCATTGCATAAAAAAAAGCTTTGTTTTGATTTGATTTGGATTTAAGAAATTGCATATGAGCCTCACAGATAGCATACAGCATTTTGTATGTTTGCCTCACAGAGGTCACCTAGTAAAATAAGCACTTCAAAACACTCTTACGAATGGACTACAATATCATATTTAGCTCATATTTAACCTTAATAGGCCATTTTGTTTAATAAAATCACTTTGTAATATCCAAACAGATATTACAAAGTGTGATTCATGGCTAAGCTGTTTTCTTGGGTTGTATTAGACTTTTATCTAGTTGGAAAAATGGGCTCCTGCACTTTACTGATGTACAATAGTAGTAAGAAAGAAAGAAACAAAACACATATATACACTGTATGTATAGTACAAGACTGTTATAATGACGGTGCTTGACAGTATTACCTCAGACAGGTGCAAGCAGTCACCTGTCTGAGCACAGACTGCAGATCTGTTGTTGAGCAATTTCTTTCCATTCATAGATAAATGCAGCATCCAGCTGCAATGGGTTCTGGTTGCCTCTAATGAACATGCCAGCCCAAAATTACCCAGGCATATTCAGTGGGAAAGACATCAACACTAAATGCTGGCCAAGGAAGTGTCTGGATATGCTAGTGATCTCTGGCAATGTGGAGGCGACACGCAAACTGCCACAGGCCAGGTTGTTGTACAGGTTAGAGAACTTCATCTCGATAGCTCTGTCAAGTCACTTCCACCAAGAACAGTCAGATTGATAGGTTTGTAGCTTGAACCCATCCGCTGGAACGTTGAAGACAATATAATTACACTGCAAAGCAAGACACAAGTAGGCAAGCTTCTTCATGTTTCTCGTGCACGGGAGAGAACCGGACAGGCACCGTTCCTTCGCTTGACCCCAGTTGCTCTCGTCCGTTCTCCCGTACCACTGTTCTTTTATTGAGGTTACATGAATATGCATAAGTTCATTAACATATGACGTCTACATACACACAAAGAGTACCTTGCCTGTGTGTGTGTGTGTGTGTGTGTGTGTGTGTGTGTGTGTGTGTGTGTGTGTGTGTGTGTGTGTGTGTGTGTGTGTGTGTGTGTGGACTGCTGATCAAAGGGTCAAACATCCTTGGTCAGGAAGAGGGTAGCCTCCCCCTCACCCTAGATGGTTCATCCTAGATAACACGGTGAGGAAGTCCTGCAGTTCATCTAAACAAAGAGCACTTAGACTAGAACAGATGCAACTACGTTAATCCTACCATAAAACAATAAGACACGGTATGACCTCTCATGCTCCCAAAGTGCTGTCTAATACACACAAAGTTTGCAGACTATCAAGGATCAAAACCTCTACCAATCTACAACTAATTACAAAACTAAGCATATATAAGTAAATATTTCTAAGCATAAATGACAATCAACAATACAAATCTAACATTTCCCCCCTTTTTGACCTTTATGCTTGAAAAGTTCCCAGGTATGAATACCTCATGTCTGACAGTTTCAATGCAAACCTTTTTATACTCAGCATATGTCAAATCACCCTAAATTACTGAAAAGGTACACAGTTTAACAAATGTATTAGCAGTTATCCCATTCCTCATTGATCTCATCTCATGGCAAACTGCATCCCACAAACAAACAAATTGTTAATTTAATAGTGAAAATAAGAAGATAACATTTCCAAAAACATCTCAGCTTGG
Source organism: Rhamphochromis longiceps (assembly GCF_057381845.1). NCBI lineage: Eukaryota > Metazoa > Chordata > Actinopteri > Cichliformes > Cichlidae > Rhamphochromis > Rhamphochromis longiceps. Next base: position 10,189,024 of record NC_140568.1, on the reverse strand, counting down.
TGGTGCTTCCTCCGGGTGTGCACATCACATGTCTCTCTGCAGAGTGGTTTAAGCTCTGCAGGGCGTCATGAATGTCTCTTCCAGTTGTTTCCATCACTGTCCATAGGACCAGAGTCCAAATGTATGTAGAATAGACATTCAAACATACCAGTTGGTTTTGTTGTTCGTCAACATGGGTCTCAGCTATTTCCAAGCTGCAGACTTCTCAGCACTCTAGTTTTATGGCCTCTTACCAGCCCCCATCACCTGACTTCAGACCTTCGTCTTGTGAGGGGGATATTTATGACTCCTTAATTGTCCACGCTCTGCAGAAAAAGCTCTCTGTGGAAAGGGTGCTGGGTTCCGTCATCTTACTGCTGTTATGATCCCAGCAGCCTTCAGAGTGTCATCGTATGCACAGTACAGTGGCACAGCGTTAGGTGATGTTCATAGGAAACTGCTGTTATCACCACCATAGCTTCTGGTTCCTGTGCTTTTCACAGAATCATGACGTCATCCTCGAACTCCTTCTGCGCTGTCGATGGAGCTTGGCACGCTCCCCTCATCCCTCGAGTTTTCATATCCCAACGCTGCTGAAGATTTAAGGCAGAGCACGTCGTACACCTTAATTGTCTTTCTCAGCGTCAATATTGAATGTTTCATTTTATTTAACATCTTGCTGTGGGAAGTCTCCTCTTGATCTCCTGGAAGCTCAGTAGCACAGCTCTCTGTGTGATGTCTGCTGTGCTGAAGATGATCTCTGATCCTCCTGAAGCCTCTCTCCTGGCCTCAGCTCCCATCCTGTGGACGATCCTCTCAGGCACTCCTTCTCGTCATGCATAGTCCTGATTTTGGGCCTGCTGGATCTGTCTCTCTTAGGTGAGAGTTGTCATGTGTCCATCTCCTCATAAAATTGACCTTTTAAAATGGTTTCTGGGCATGTTTTAATACCCAAAAAGTGTTTTTCTCAAAAGTCTTTGTAAACCAAAAACTTGACATATGTTGTATATTTGTGTGTCCGCCACTGCCCCCTGTCGGTTCGAGTTGTCCCTGCATGCCGCACACACAAGCGCGGGAAATTATACACGAGCGCGGGACATTATACACATGGCGCGAAATTGGAAGCTGCGCATGCGCATTTTAACATTACCCATTTAGACCATTGATATTTACATCAATGATTTACGGTGTGTTCACACCGAACGCGATGGACGCGAATAAAACGCCCCAAACGCCCCTAATTTGACGCGTGTACATTCGCGTCTCAACGCGTGTCCAAGAAAAATCCATCGCGCCTCAAAATATGATATTTTGACGCGCGTGAACCGGAAATGTGGGAGGAATGTGGGAGGGAGTTGTGCCAGACTGGTATCTTTGCAAGATGGCAGCTATCGAGCTAGCGCTTGAAGAGAGAGTCTCCCTTCTCTATGTACTGTGGAGAGCAGAGCAGCAGCGTAAAAGACGTCCTCGCCGTACCTGGGTCCATCAGGTCCTCCAGAGGCATGAGCAGTTTGGTGAGTTTCACCACTTGCTCCAGGAGCTGCGCCTGGATGACGGCCGATTCCAGCGCTATCACCGTCGGCCAGTTTGAGGACCTGCTTTCCCTCGTCGGTCCCAGCATCGCCCGCTTAAACACCAACTACAGACGCTCAATCCCACCTGCAGAGCGCCTGTCCGTCTGCCTGAGGTTAGTAAAACTATTTAATACGGTAGTCCTTTATTGATATCTGTGCTAATATGCTAATCCATCCAGTTATACACTGCTAACATGGATGTGCTATGCTAACAGTGAATGCTGTCGGTGTTTACTGAAAGCAAACTGTGGTACAGAGACGACTCTTTATAATATTTCTAGTGATACTCAGAAGGTCTCATCAAGTCCCGATTTAATTCGATTTATGCTGTTATCAGTGTTTGCATGATAGCATGGCTGTGGTGTCACATCAATGTATGCGCTCGGTGTTTGCTGATTGTTGGAGGTTCCATTTTTTAGGGCAGAAATACCGGGGTTACTCGCATATCTCACGGAGGAATAAACCATACACACGTTGTTTAGAGTTTTACATCAGAGGGACACACCTTCCTCTGCGCCATCATTTATTGCACACACACTTCCGTATTTATACCTTTCAGGTTAAGAGCACATACATATATGATAGGGCAACACCCCCACTTGCTCTTAACACTATACATTACATATTTACATGATATTCACATATCAACGTTTTATGTTCCAAACAAAATATGCGTAAATTTATCTATTTTCACTTTACTTACAGACTTAGTCATGATGTCTGCTACCATGTCTTCTGTTGCACAATACTTAACTTGTACTTCCTTCTCAGTTATAGCAGACCTAATAAAGTGATACTTGATATCGATGTGTTTACATCTTTGACGGTTTATAGGATTTTTGGACAATGCAATTGCACCTTGATTGTCTGCAAGAATGGTAACTGGTGAATATTGCCTTTTAATGTCCATGCCATTAAGTAGCTGTGAGAGGTATAAGCTTTCTTGTACTGTGGCGGCCATCGCCATGTACTCTGCCTCGCACGTTGACAAAGCTACTGTAGCTTGCTTCCTGGTTTTCCAGCAGATCACTGGCCCATTTTTGGATAGTACAAAACAATAACCCGTTGTACTTCTCCTGTCACTCAAGTCTGTGGCCCAATCTGCATCGCTGTATGCTATAAGATTTAGGTTTCCTTCTATCCTTTTATAGCACAGCTCTTTGTTTAGTGTCCCCTTAAGGTAACGTAATACATGTTTTGCTGCTGTCCAATGATGCTCTTTTGGCTCAGACAGGGATTGTGACAGTTTGCTCACTATCCAACTCAAATCTGGTCTTGTACATGTCATTAAGTAAATCAAACTGCCCACTAATTCTCTATATTTTCCTGAATCAACTGATTCACCATGTGCACCAAAATCATTTTTGAGTTCACAAGGAGTAGAACGTGGCTTACAGTCAGACATTTTGAACTTTTCCAGGATTTTTGTGATGTACCGTGTCTGATTTAGTCTTATCTCATGGTTCTCTTGTATACAGTCAATACCCAAGAAATGTTTGAGCTCACCAAGATCCTTCATTTTAAATTTCTCATCCAACATTTGTTTCACGTTTCTGATAGCGTCCTCACCGTTGGCAGCTATGATTACATCATCAACCCAGATGATAAGAATCACTGTCTCACTCGCTGTCTGTCTGGAATATACACAATGGTCTACAGGATTTTGTTTGTAACCTTTTTCACATAAATGGTCATGTAACATCTTATTCCAGTTCCTGCCAGATTGTTTCAAACCATATAGTGATTTGTTTAGTTTACAGACCAGTTTTTCACCTGTGTCTGACTTTACTTCAAAACCTTCTGGTTGCTGCATATACACCTCACAATCGATTGGGGCGTGCAAATAAGCAGTCTTCACGTCCATTTGATGGAGTTTAAAGTTGTGCTGTACTGCTAATTGCATCAGCGTACGCACTGACGTCATATCTGCAGTCGGCGAAAAGGTTTCTTTGTAATCAATGCCTTGAACTTGGCTATAGCCTTTAGCAACATATCTTGCTTTAAATGTTTTAGTCTGATTTGGGTTCTCTTTTATCACATACACCCATCTCCCCCCCACTGCATTTTTACCTTCTGGCAGCGTGGTTAAAGTAAACGTATTATTGTCTTTCAAGGATCTTATTTCATCTTCCATAGCATCTGACCAACACTTAGAGTTCGATGACTGCATAGCTTCTTCAAAAGTCTTTGGTATGTCGTACATCACCCTGTAACAGTAATCTACAGTCAGTGATGTTTGGTCGTCTTCTGCAGTTTGGACATAGTCTTTCAGGTAATCTGGCCTTCTCCTGTTTCGTTTGGGATATCGTTCAGACTCTGTTCTATCACTCTGTTTGTCTGAGTTTTGTGCATCATTTATGCCATTGTCCTGAATGTCACTTTCAGGTTCCAGGATCATACTTTCATCTGATCTCTGGTCATTCCCTGTTTTGTCCTTTCTAGCGGGGTACTTCAAGATGTCCCCTGGAGTCAAATCATCATCTCCATTGTCATCAACCTGAGTGGTCTGGGTTTGGTGCTCAACTACACTTTTAGTGAGGAACTTGACCAACCTATGTCTAAGAACTCGTCCTGTTTTAGGGTAGTAGATTAGATACGACGGACTGTTTTTATCGTAACCCACAAAAACTCCTTCGTCACATCTTGCGTCTAACTTTTTTTTGTTGTGCCCGTAACCATAGCAAACTGATCCAAAAATCCCCATCCTCGACATGTCTGGCTTCTTTCCTGTCAGCATGTAATAAGGGGTTTGCTTTGTGCGTCTGTTGTAACACCTATTACGAATTACTGCGGCAGTCATAACAGCATAAGTCCATAATCTTTTTGGCAGGTTACTTTCGATCAACATACACCGTGCCATTTCAAAAAGTGTTCGCCATTGTCTCTCGGCAGTCCCATTCTGATGAGGTGAATACGGCGCTGATGTCTCATGCCTTATCGTGTTTTTATTTAACAATGTCTGAAACTCTTTAGATGTAAATTCAGTTCCATTGTCTGATCTGATTCTCTTTACTTGCCCATAGGGGGCGACGTCTGCCAAAAACTTTTCAGTTGCTTTTACAGTGTCACTTTTAGCCTTTAGAAAGTACACAAACATTGTGCCTGAGTAATCATCAGTAAATGCTAACGTGTACCTGAACCCGTCTTTAGCTTCTGGTTCTATCGGTCCAGCTAAGTCAGTGTGCACTAGCTCTAATGCTTCTTCTGCTCTTTCATCAGGCTCTCTATTCCTGGTTTGGATAAATTTGCCTTTTGTACACACTTCACAGTCTTGGTAATGTTTAGCTTTACCTTTTATTTTCATACCCTCGGTAATGTCCTCTAGTTTAACCAAGTCTTCATAGTTGCAATGGCCGAGGATTTTGTGCCAAGTTTCTACATCATGACAGCCATTGCATTCGTCGTTGTCAACATAATGATCAGATGTAACACTGTTCAAATAGTATAGGCGTTCATATTCACTTATCTTAAACCTTGTCCCGTTCTTATGGATAAGCTGGTTGCAGCCCTTCTTGAAGGTTACTGAGGCTCCTTTGGCCGTTGCCGCCTGAACCGAGAAGATATCTTGCGGGTAAGAGGGAATGTAAAGTGCTCCCTCCAGTGTCGCCTTCACCTTTCGTCCCTCGCTGTCTTGTAGATAGACCTCCACATCTCCCCTCTTCAGTGCGACCCCACTCGTCCTCGTTCCGTCAGCTAATTCCATGAAGTGTCTTCCAGGTGTGAATGTCTCATCAAAACTCTTAAATCTCTGAATGTCCGTAATAATGTGAGAAGTGGCCCCTGTATCAACCATTAGGCCTCTCTGTTTCAGCCCTTGATTTCCACAGTCTTTGGCTTTGAACGCGAAACTATGATCTTCTGCATCAGTTACGTGTTTAGCAGTAATCTTCTTTCGTCGGCGACAGTCGCTGTCCTTATGCGTTGAGCTTTTACAGTAACCGCACCACTGCTTCACTTTTTGTTCTTTCCTTTCGGTCTTTGTGTAACACTCACGTGCTATATGACCCTCTTTTCCACAGCTGTAACATATTATTTCTGCATTGTCTCTCTCTTTCTTCCAGTTATTTGCCTTCATCACATTGTCTTCAGAACATGTGGCCTTTTCGGTGCTCTCGTAGCTTCTTAATTTAGCTTTGAATTCACTAAATGTCATTGCTTTGTCACTGTGGGTTACATGTATGGCAAACGGCTTGAAAGATTCAGGCAACCCTTTTAGCACCATTGCAATAAGCAGTCCATCACTTAATGTCTCTTCTGCATTCCTCAGAGCTGTAATGGCAGTCTCAGCCCTTATCATATAGTCTGTGACGCTCTCACTGGGAGTTTTCTGTAGCGACGTTAGCTCCGTGTACAGGCTAATCACACGTGGTGTCCCCTTACCGGCGTAGTGCTCTCTCAGAATCTCCAACGCTTTTCGTCCGTCATCCTTGGCATCTCTCATCACGAGTGAAAGACTTCTATCATCCAATACTTGGATTAGCTCTGCATAAGCTACTTCATTCTTTTCATCCAAGTCCTTGTCTTCTTCCTCCGACTCGCCGGGCTCGTTCAGAATGGCAGCCTTTAGCCCAAGTAGCCGCAGGTATCCCAGGAACTTTGTTTCCCACAGTTCATAGTTTCTCTTGTCTCCGTCGAAGCATAGACGGTTCCACCGGCTTCCCACATCCCTTCTGGGCCCATAACCTGTTGGAGGTTCCATTTTTTAGGGCAGAAATACCGGGGTTACTCGCATATCTCACGGAGGAATAAACCATACACACGTTGTTTAGAGTTTTACATCAGAGGGACACACCTTCCTCTGCGCCATCATTTATTGCACACACACTTCCGTATTTATACCTTTCAGGTTAAGAGCACATACATATATGATAGGGCAACACTGATATCAAACTGTAGCATTAGGACCACTGAGTTAACCTTTGTAGTGATACTCACTCCTTTTTATTTAGACCTGGTTTAATTCTGGGATAGTTGAATATTTGTATATAATCCCTGCAGCTGTCAGACTCTATAGCAGGGGTCACCAGCCTTTATTAAAACAGAGTTAGATAAAACTGTGAACAGTTTGGTTCATCTCTAGTTACATGGTTCTATCTTGATAAGCTGTCTTATCACAGATTAATTTTTCAAAAATATTAATGATTTAAGTAAGGAAAGGGCTACATGTCAACACACAACTCTTTATTTCTATTAATGTCTCACTTCATTCCTACCTGATTGACATGTTTAGGAATTATGAGTGATTGGCTCACTGTAGTTGTGAAAGTTGCTACCAATCAAATTATGATATGTTAAAGTTAAAACAAAACACAACTGTTTTAGGTATGACCTAATATACATTTTGTAATTATCCTTATAATTACAAAATGTTTTATGTAAGATTTAAGTTTTGTGATTTATATCTGACATCACAAAAGTATTTTGGAATTTGAATAATGTATTTTGTAACTGCAGCACAGAGCAGGTAGTGGGCAAGAGGAGGAAGAGAAGAGAAGAGTAACAGCTAGTGATGGGCAGATGAAGCCCCATGAAGCACTGAAGCTTTTCATCCAGTTGGTTCACCCCAACGCGAAGCTTCATGAAGCTTCATTTGCTCTAGCAGGACACCTACTGGACGTAAAAATAATAGTTGGCATGAATTTGAAGAGTGTGGCATTTTGCACACAGCCTGTAAATGTCAACAACAAAAGGAGTGTGTAAAACATGTATATTGTAGTGATGGCAGTATACTGTGTATATTTATAGTGGCAGTATGGGAAATGATTATTTGGAAATGCTTGAAATGGAAATGATCATTTACTGTGAGGTGAGGTGTGGTTGGGGTGTGGACAGTGGTTGTGCTTTTGTAACGTTGAGGTATGGACAGCTACACACTGAGGCTTTGAGCCTCAGTCCTGCCTGTTCACATTTTATTCTGTAAAAACTAAATTTTCACTGCTTTTATGACCTTTTTAGTGGGGAGAACATAGCTGGGATTTAATGATTTAACAAATCTTTTGAATCCTTTGTCCTCCACAATGCTAAATGGCTGGGAGTCCTCAATCACCATGCTGACCAGGTCTTCATCTATTTGAGATTGTTCTCCTGAGGAAAGACAATAAAGATAAAGCACAAATATAAATATCACACACGTAACTTATAACAGTTGTATAATATTGTTATATCATTTAGTAACATTACTGCATCCTATATTATCATTGCATTTGATGGCTCACCTGGTCTTGCTCCACGATCGGTGTCCCCCTTATTCTCATGCAAAGCTCTGTAGTGCCTAAGCATGGATGAGGTGTTGCTGTTATATCCCAGCTCCCTGGCACATAGCAAACACTTCACCTTGTACAAAAGTCAAGACAGCTCAACATAAATTGTATTGCACCATCAGTATCATGAAAATACATCTTCTGTAGAAATACCTTGTTGGGAGGAATAAGATCAAAATGTTCCCACACGGGAGGACATCCTCCTCTTCTTAGCTGGCTCCATTCTCTCCTGACTTTCTCTCCTCACTCTCATAAACCTCCAAACTGTCTCCAAACTCTCACTAACCGCAACTCTCCATCAAACACCCACATTGTGAATGAAGTCTGAGGGGTTTATATCGCTGTCATATCTCGCGGCAAAGTTCGAACCACTTCATGAACCAGTCACGTGGTACAGCCGGGCAGCGAGGCTTCGGACGTCATCATTTTCAGCTCCTCCCATAAATGAAGCAAGCCTCGATACGCGCTTCGCGGAAACGCCCCCTCCATTACTCGACACACGCTCCGAAGCCTCGATACAGAACGTCCCATCACTAGTAACAGCCACACCTACTAGGTCAGCGCAACAGTACAACAAAACCACGTTTAAGCTCTAAGCACAAGTAGAAGCGCAAACACTTATCTCAGTCAGAAAGCAATGCGTCCTTGACTGATGGACCCTCTTTAACTTATCAACTATGCATTTAACAACTAAACTTGTATTGGATGTTGTGTTTGTGTTGGTGCTTAAAAATTATAGTATAGTTCATAGGCATGTCACTATAAATGTTTGTTTAATGTATGTTTCCAAATTTGCAGTATTGATGGAGCACTTGAAGATGGGTCATTTGGGCGACTAGTAAACGATGAACACAGGACACCAAATTGCAGAATGAAGTTGATTGAAGCAGAAGGGAAGCCACATCTCTGCCTTTTTGCACTGAAGGAAATTGCGGCAGGAAGTGAAATTACTTATGACTGTGGTGGGAAAGAATGGCCCTGGCGGAAAAAGGTGGGTCATTTAAAAAAAATTTTCCCCCTATGAATTGTTGTTTAAAACATACATATCTAGATGTCACAATTAGGGCTGCAACTAACGATTATTTCAATAATCGATTAGTTGTCGATTAATCGATTAGTTGTTTCAGCCCTAGTCACAATATTTAAATGTCCTCTTGGTGGTATTCAATCTGGTTTAACTAAATCTTGAATTTGTATGACTTTCCCAAGTGATGATTGCAAGCTTATCTGTTTTGTGTCCCCTCCACAAGTGTGTTTTACTGAGTGGCCACACACTGGAGGTGAAACAGTGAAAGCATCAGTTTGAGCTCAGATGTCATTATGAGGCTGATGGACAGTGTCCTTGAAAACCTTGGGTTTTTCTGTGTCAGGCATATACATGCACCTTTTACTCACAGTCACTTTAGCTTCTTAGTATTGTCTTACTTTGGCTTCACTTAACTAGGTAAGGGTTAATCACTCTGTTTCCTTGCAGTTAGGGTGAGAGTTAGAACTGTATTTAACTGAAGGTGAAACAGAAAATGCTTAACTATGTGTGTGTGTCTGACACAGACAAACTCAAGGTATGTGAGAACACTGTCCTGACATCTGAGCTCAAACTGAGTCTTTCACTGTTTCATCTCTAGTGTTTGGCATACTCAGAAAAACACATGGGTTGAGGGGACACTGGTTAGAAAAGACCACTCGTAGTGGATTAAATACATTTCCACTGTAGCTGCCAGATGTTTGCAATATTTGTTCTACTTGTCATACCCAGCTAAAGATCGCAAGCATCCCTTCTGGTTGTTATTGCAGTTCTGTTTGTACTTTGCTGTGTAGTTAATACCATTTACAGTGAGGAAAGTAAGTATTTGCTATTTTGCAAGTTCTCCCACTTAGAAATCATGGAGGGATCTGAAATTTTCAGCGTTGGTACATGTCCACTGTGAGAGACAGAATCTAAAAGAAAATTCCGGAAATGATAATGTATGATTTTATTAAAATATTTTTGTATATTACTGCTTAAAATAAGTATTTGAACACTTGCTTATCATGCAGATTTCTGACCCTCAAATACCTGTTATTCTGCTTTTAAACAGTCCAACTACACTCTGCTCATGATTCTAATTTAGCAGCACCTGTTTGATGCCGTTAGCTTTTATAAAGACACATGTGCACCCCACAATCTGTCAAAAGTGTTGCAGCAACATGAGTAAAACCAAAGAGCTTTCCAACGACACAAGAGACAAAACTTTAGACCTTCACAAAGCTGGAAAGGGCTCCAGAGCCACTGCCAAGCAGCTCGGTGCGCGACAGTGCGCGTGCACGCATGTGCGTGTGCGCGATGGAGCGCGTGCAGGTGACTGTGCGTACCCTCTGCAAGACTCCTGCAGGCGCCCCTGAATGGAAGAGGCTAATGTCTTCCTCGGACTGGAGCCCCACGTAAGATCTCAGCTCGTGGGGTGTCAGTGATGCTAAGAAAGGTGAAGAATCAGCCCAGAACTACACGGGACGAGCTGGTCAATGACCTGAAGAGAGCTGGGACCACCGTTGGCAAGGCTACTATCAGTAATACACTGAGACGTCATGGTTTAAAATCATTCATCACACTGAAGGTTCCCCTTCTTAAGCCAACCCATGTCCAGGCCCGTCTGAAGTTTGCCAGGGACCATCTGGATGATCCAGAGTCATGGGAGAAAGTCCTGTGGTCAGATGAGACCAAAATAAAACTTTTTGGTCTAAACTCCATTGTTGGGGTTTGGAGGAAGAAGAAGGATGAGTCTCATCCCAATAATACCATCCTACAGTGAAGCATGAGGGTGGAAACATCATGCTCTGGGCTGTTCTTCTGCACAGGGGACAGGACGACTGCACTGTATTAAGGAGAAGATAAACGGGGACATGGATTGTGAGATTTTGGGCCAAAACGTCCTTCCCTCAGTCAGAGCATTGAAGATGGGTTCTGGCTGGGTCTTTCAACAAGACAAAGACCTGAAGCACTCAGCCAGGAAAACCAAAGAGTGGCTCCGTAAGAGGCATTTCAAGGTTCTGGAGTGGCCTCACTAGTCTCCAGACCTCAGTCCAATAGAAAATCTGTGGATGGAGTTAAAAGTCTGTGTTGGCCCAAAACATGACAGATCTACAGAAGATCTGTGTGGAGGAGTGGGTCAAAAGACCTTCTGCAATGTGTGCAAACCTGGTGAAGAACTACAGGAACTGTTTGGCCGCTGCAATTGTTAACAAAGGCAATATTAATATAGTTTGACTCAAGTGTTCAAATACTTATTTTACAAAGAAATATACAAAAAACTTGTTATAAAATCATACATTGTGATTGCCGGAATTTTCTTTTAGATTATGTCTCTCACAGTGGACATGTACCTATGATGAAAATTTCAGAGCCCTCCATGATTTCTAAGTGTGAGAACTCGCTATATATATATATATATATATATATATATATATATATATATATATATATATATATATATATATATATATATATATATATATATATATATATATATATATAAAATATTACTTCTGATTTGCCTCACTTCTCCGAGTCTGCAGCTCAAGGTACATTTTCAATGCTGTACTCAAAGTTTGCCCAACATATCTTATGTAATGAGCTGGGATCTGTGAGTTAGTCTTGTTCAGAGACAAATCCAGTGAAATATGCAGTAACGTATTTTAACAGCGCACATCACGTATGATAACGATGCTCTCTTGTTTCATTAATGCCACTTGCATCTCTGTTTTTCATTGCATTAAAAATGAAATCAGACTTTACTATTAACACTACTATGCTGATTACGATAACCTGGGATTGTGTATAGAACAATATTACTAACCATCAGTACATTTTTACATGGTCGATTGTTAGTTGTTCCATTCCTAATTGTGACACTAATGCTTTATGACTAGTATTTTGATGCTTCATCAGTTTTGGCCAAGCAAGATTTGGCCTGTGCAAAATCTACATCATTTCCCAGTAAACTTATTACCCAAGGTATTGTTGACTTCATCCAGTTCAGCAGCATTGCCATGTGTATAGTTAGTATAATAGAACTGGCTGTCATTGTCCCCTCTGTGCTCATGGTGTTTGATTGGTAGGCAGAAAGCCTCTTTAAGCCCATACATTTATACTGTGCAATATTTTTTAGATGACCAGGGGAATGATGCCTGTGTGACTTCTGGTTCACCTCCTGTCCCTGACTCAGTTACTAAAGGTATGATATAAATCAGATGCCATGTCCATCACTAGGCACTATGTGCAGTTAACACCAACATCATGTGGTTAGACATTATATAACATATAAAGAAGCTGAATGTATTTTGTGTTTACCAAGCAGTGTGATGAACTATCATGTTAATGAAAACAATCAAACTTTAAATTTTATCAGGTCTACAGTCTATTTATTATCACACACAATTTGTTTAGACAAGTACCAGCTTGTTTTCACAGTTTTGAACACCATCTCTACCTACACTGTTAGAAAATCCTCCGTCAAAATACGGGAAATGTCCTGGTAATTTTCTGCCAGTACATTTTCTGTTTTTCTACGGACTATTTACAGTAATTTCCTTCAACCCACAACACGGATGATTCCGTAAATTCACAGTATATTCTCCGTACCATTCACGGACAGTTTTGTTATTTCTAATACGGATAATTCCGTAAATTCACAGTATATTCTCCGTACCATTCACGGACAGTTTTGTTATTTCTAATACGGATAATTCCGTAAATTCACAGTATATTCTCCGTACCATTCACGGACAGTTTTGTTATTTCTAATACGGATAATTCCGTAAATTCACAGTATATTCTCCGTACCATTCACGGACAGTTTTGTTATTTCTAATACGGATAATTCCGTAAATTCACAGTATATTCTCCGTACCATTCACGGACAGTTTTGTTATTTCTAATACAGACAATTCCGTAAATTTAAAGTATGGAGAGTTCTCCAAAACCCTTACACCCCTCCCCCTCCAAAACCAAACAAACAAAAAAAACAAAATCATATTCCAAGGATTTAATAATTTCCATGGGGTGCTTAAAACGACAATACATTAAGATACATAAATATTACATAATGAACAGAGCTTCAAAATAGCACCGCTATGGACATTTATATCACAAATTCAGTTTCAGTCTGATGTTTCTGAATAACATGGATACATAAATAACAGCTGTAAATGGCAAATTACTTCAGTAGAAGAAAATCAAGCCCCTGCCATTGGTAAAAATGTAATTAAACCTATTTAAACAAGTCAATGAAGACCAATAATCTGAAACAATCAACAATGTGCAAAACAATGTTTTACAAAGATGCACTTTAAACAATAAAAGAAATGTTATGTGAATGTTTTAATACAAGGTACAAATTTCAAGAAATAACCACCAGTAGCTCTAAACCAATACAAATGCTATAGTGGTTTCATTGTGAACATTTACTACAAACAGATCTCTTATGCTATGTTTTACCAATGCAAAACATGGGAATTTCATCTAGCATTGTTTATAAAATTGCATTTTTTTGTCCATTTCAAAAAGCTGTTTAATTCTTGCTTGCTATTCAATATGAAACTTCAAATATATGATGTACAGTTTAGGGAGATAGCAAGCATGAAGGAGAGAAGACCGAGTTCCATGTGTACGTGAGTGCATCCTCTCAGTACCTTTGTCCATTTGAATAACCTACTAAAAGCAGCCCAAAAAGTTCCAGTTTGATTTCCAGTTTCATTTCAAATTTTCCAGGGATTTTCAAAGTTGTTGAGTTCAGACAGGAACTTGAGCAGTCTCGGTGGAACGTGTAGTTGCTTCATTCCCTTCATCTCAGCCTTTGACCCTCGTTCTGGATTTATTCCCAGGAACACTCTTTAGGAAATAGAAAATAGTTTTTGATTACACACTCATAAAATATGAATGAAAACTACAGGCTAATGTATAGGCTAAGCTACATACTTAGGAACTACATACTTAGGGAAGATAGTAACTTTAATCACCGCCGTGCTCTGTGTCAGTTTAAGTTTGCCATACAAAAAAAAAAAAAAAAAAAAAAAAAAACGCCCACAGGATTATTTGTTTATCCATTTTAAAACCTATCAAAAATCATACCCAAATTTCATACATGCGTGACAGCGTGAGAAGGAAGAGTCAAATTACTGATTGCAAGAATTGCTTGAGGGGTCAAAATTACCAAAGCAGCTAACTCCAGTCTTCTTTTCATTAAGATGAAAGAAACTGATCCTCCACAGAACTTAATGTTGTCAAGACAGTTCAGCAGAAACTCTTGATCTCTGCAGTCAAGTTTGATGGGCATATAAACCTGGATGCCATACAATCTGAAGACTTAGAAGACAATTCCCAAAAGACAAGCCTCCCCAGACGCACTGTGAAAATGGTCATGCCATGGAAACTAAACAAAAACCTAAACTGGAAGAAACTAAACTATGACAACTGTGACTCGAAATGGAGGAAGGAACACAGACAACCTGACAAAGACTGAATGAAAACACAGACTAAATACCCACAGGAGGTGATCAGGGGAAGTGGAAACAATATTAATAATCCAGAACTGAATCCAAAATCCTGCTCCTCACATACAAGGTCTTAAATAATCAGGCCCCATCTTATCTTAATGACCTTGTAGTACCATATCACCCTATTAGAGCGCTCCGCTCTCACTCTGCAGGCCTACTTGTTGTTCCTAGAGTATTTAAAAGTAGAATGGGAGGGAGAGCCTTCAGTTTTCAGGCCCCTCTTCTGTGGAACCAGCTTCCAGTTTGGATTCAGGAGACAGACACTATCTCTACTTTTAAGATCAGGCTTCAAACTTGGAACACCAGCATACTTGATGATGTCACAGGTACAGAGTTTTTACTGCCGTCCCCTCTTAATTTAACTGTGATTAATATGTTATGAAGCTTAATTTTAATCTCAGCCAAACCGATTTACTCAGGAACAAATAAAACACTGAAATAAACCAAACATTAACATTTCGAAGTTATCTAAGAGACTTCTATACCATTTTTAACCTGAGTAGTTAAAGACTGCGGGGGGAGGAGGGGGAAGGGGTGTGTGTGGCTGGGAGTCTGCTGTTCTTGCTGGCTCTAGTAATCCTCGACCTCCCAGCTGGTGGGAAACAGATGTCTCCGAAAACATCGGAGAATATTTGGAAATCTGGTATCTTGATAAATCGAGCAGATATTTGAAGCTTACACAGCTACATTCTCGCTTGAAAATAACTTGAAAGTTTGTTTTGTGACCCAGAAAGATTAAGTTTTTAGCCATTCTCCTCCACCATTGCTGCGTTTGGGTTTTGGACCAAATGCATTCTGGGATATTTAGCTGTACGAAGTGCACACAAGTCACCACCGATGCATGCTCGATAAAACAGGTGGAGCAAGAACCCATATGGGAATTTTTCGTAACTTGAAAAGAACTTGACACTTTTGCAACATAAGAAATCACAAATACAAAAATAAACTCAAAATGCTGGGTCACAGACGCAGCCCCTGACTTGTCTGTCATAGGGTTCTGCGACATGACAACAATCTCATATCCCGATATAAGACATTTATCGTCCTGTCAACGATATAAATCACAAAAATGTAATATTTTATGTAAATTCT
This sequence comes from Rhamphochromis longiceps, assembly GCF_057381845.1. Classification (NCBI taxonomy): domain Eukaryota; kingdom Metazoa; phylum Chordata; class Actinopteri; order Cichliformes; family Cichlidae; genus Rhamphochromis; species Rhamphochromis longiceps. The sequence goes on along the minus strand of NC_140568.1, from coordinate 10,173,588 downwards.
GTGAATCTCGGGCAACTCGACTTGCGTGAAGTGTTTCCAGCTGGGCGTCCTTTACCTGGAGTCGAGTGTTTTAACCGTTGCATGAAACTATACATTTTTAGACAAGTTGTAACGGCCACCATTTTCTTTCAAAGTTTGAGTCTAAGGTTTATTTTTTAGCACCTGACGGCTCTTTTTTTTTTTTTTTCTTCTCATCTGTAAACTCTCTGCTTACACTTCACGTGATTCGGTTTATTTTGAAAAGTCTCAACAGGATCTTGAGCTTTATTGTGGAAGGTTTACGTGGAAAACAAACAAATGGACAGCAGAGCCACACAGTGGTTTTACCGTCATTGTTGCTAACGACAACACGTAAAAACAGGCGTTTGTCCGTCCATGGTGTGGTTATATTAAATATAAGAGAAAACTTTAAGAAATTAATATCTCCGCTACAGTGACCATCAAAACGATGAAAAAATATTGCTGTAAACAGTTTATTTTATGACACCACAAAACAAACGATAGAGTAATAGGAAACAACAGATGTTTTTGTATTGTCATCCGATATATCCAACAACCCTAGTCTGTCACATATACTCTGTGTGAACCTGAGCACATGAAACTGTGGTGTACCTGCCAGGTATGTTGTTCTATAAAGACATCAGACCCTTGTGCTATCCTCAAGGATTACATTTCTAACAGTTTGTTCAGAATCTCCAAGACTGTATCATATACGATGCTGCTCAACCAGTGAAAAATCAAAGTGCTTACCTTTGAATGAACTCCAGGGTAAGTGACATCTCTTTTGGGTATTTTATGTTCAAGACATAAAACAAAGCAAAAGTGTACGCCAGAGCCACAATAGGGGAGTTGATGTGGTCGTTTACAATTTCTTGGTCAACAGCTACCTTGAAGTGCTGGTCACCTTAAAGCATAAGACATCAGTATTACTAAAGACAATCACAAATGCCCATATACGTTTGCTTATTAGGATGCCATTAGTTGCGACCTAAAACAGCGTCTTCTTGGGAGTTCATGTTAAAAATATACATCAAAACAACATTAGCCGTATACTAATATCATAAAAACAATGACAACCAGGTTAAATTCCACAAGTGTCTCTTAGGTGACCTGCTCTAAAACCTTTAAACATATTTTTTAAAATCCAACTTCACGGATAGTATTGCCATTATTTTTTAGAGTTGGTATCTGTAATGTAAATTAGCTTTAATAATATAGCATTTCATGCCCAATCTGTATAAAAAAAGTGGTCTTCATAACAGCCACATGTCAATTGCTATGTCATATGCATATGACCATGACTAAAACCAGTACTTAAAGGAAATGTGGCATAGTTTTTACAATAGCTATGTGTATGAATAACAAGACATGCCTATAACTTAGTTAATTAAAATAATAGCAACAATAATAAAGTAATACATTTTTTGGTTTACATGCTTTTCAGCAGCACAGGACCAAATGTATGAATAGGTGAGCAGATGACATCAATCACAACAGAGATGAAAACGTATACCATATAGATATGACTAGACCAAGATGAAGATAAAAAACCAACACAAAATGAAAAAAACCTAATAACGATATTTGAACAACCTGCTCAATTGAGATCTCATCTATAGACCATTCCTGTTACCCAACTCAGTGCATATGGTTTTGACAATGTTTAACTCCAGTTTGTTCATTTTGACACATTTGGTAATATTCGTCTTTAGTTCTTCTAAATTATTTAAAATTATACTAATTTGGTTGTCTATATACTGTCTGAAGACAACCAACCCTCTCAAATCTAATGCTGCTAATGCATTGGATGGTAATATTCCCGGATTTTTAACTGGAAAGTGTGTAATATAGACTACAAACCCATAGCAAGTATGCAGGGGGTGCATGGGATGCTCAGTCCATCAGCTGTGCAAATCTGTTGCTGTAAAATAAAACACAGAAACATAGGGAATGTCATTGTGAGCATTACTTGGGCAATGCAATTGATTGGTCTGCATTTAGTTTAAGGCATTTCATGCAAAAGCACATTTTATGTTTGAGTACATTAAGCCGGGGGGGGGCTAAACCCACCTCATTTTGGTACATAAGATGGTGAGGGTTTTCCTTGAAGTACTTTGCAATTCCAGCTATCAGTGATAATGGACCTTCCAGTATTTCGATGCCTTTTAAGTTAAGAAAGTCTTTTATGGGCTTTTCTTTGATTGTTAGTTCTTCTGATAGCCTTGTTTGAACTGCAAAGCCAAGGAGAGTCTGTGTGTGCTCAAAAAGGTGGACTGCCTCAAAAAGGAAGGGCCACTCATCCACTATTTTGTTTACAGCAGTTCCTTTGTTTATAGTTGCACGTTGGATGCAATATGTTTCAGCCATCAGTTTTCGAACAGATGATTCCTGAAGACGGTCAGTGTTGAAGGCTCTTTTTAACTCATCTTGCCTAATTTCTAGTTCTTCTGTGTCCTCAACTGCAGGCTGCCACTCAACACATCCATACCAATCTGAACATGTAGGCTTCTTCTTTCTGGCTTCATCATCTGCCATTTTCTTTGCTGAGCAGACCGTTAATGGCCTCCTAACATTTTCAACTCTGTTTTCTAGCTGTATAAACAAAGACTCATATCCTGTTCCAATGACTTTAGTTCCACTGAGCTCTCTGTCTTGAAAAGAGAAGGGATATTCCTGCACAATCTGCCTTGCAATCTCTCGCAGCTTTGCTCTTCCTGGTCGTATGTTTTCTTTACAGAGGACATCATCAATAATAACACGAACAAGTTCTCTTCTCTCCTTAGGCTTTGGTCTCTTCTTTTCCCTCAACGCAAGCATGAGGTTGGGAGGCATTTTGTGCCATGGTACAGCATATGGCTCACAGGGTAAGGAATAATCCATGGGACCAGGAGTTAGAGATGATGTTTGGGGAAGTTTGTCACTCTGTGGCAAAGGTCTTGAAATGGAGACCAATCCAACTTGTTGCTCTATGAAATACACAAATTAATATTAGCTCAGTTTTTAAAGTTACTCACACACATAATTTTAGTCTCAACAATCTGGGGAAGGTATACACAAATCTATTCATAACTTTGCTTTGGTAGCAGCATTTCCTTTGGAAAAAGAATTGCACACACACCCCAAGACTTACCGACACTGAAGGCCTGAATCAGTCTTCGACACTGAATGGGTGGTAGAATTCCATCGACGTCCTCAATCCTGACAAAGTTAAGGTCATCTACACTGTTTACTCCAATCACTTCCAGTCGAGCCATGAGTAAATCCATGAGATCATTGCTGAGCAATGGCATAGCTTTTTTAACCAACTCTTTTACTAGCTCCATAGTGGCATATGCTTAAGCGGGAGGAGGGACCTTGCACCTTTCTGATAAAAGGAAAGGGGAGAAAAATCACCAAGCTGGTCAATATTTTTGCAAATGAGCTTATCAGAACAAATTTTCTCAAGTTCATAGACCCCAAGCTCAGGCACCCAGCTGGCATTTTTCTCCCTCAGCAAAAGAAGGACAGTTGTTTCATTTTTAATAACAATGCTTACTATTTGTCCTAACTGTAGCTGTCTCTTGGTGTATCTCATTAGGACAAGGAAACCATTCTCATATGAAGTACCCCTGACTTTAACTTTATCTGTCACAACTGAGTTACTTGAGGTAACTTCAAAGTCTGCAACTGCCGCTCTTATGCCACCGTCATACAGATCTGGATAAAATGTAGTTGAGTTGAAAACCTGAACCTGTGGACTGAACAGGCCACCATGACTCTGATAAGCCTGGTACAACTGATGTCTATCAGCAAGAGACTTGGTCACATTTTTGAAGTTTTTACTTGACCTGATGCACCTTTTGAAATAACTATGCTTGCTTTCAAAGCGCATAGTCCACGTATGTATGAGTGGACCAAACTGTAAACTCAAATCAGCATAGTGAAGCAGATAGTGGTGTTTTGGTCTGAGATTTACATGTGGGAATAACTCCTGCCTCATTTCCACATACTCTTCGACGAGTACCTTCATGTATGCAATCTGCGACTCTGATAGCATAGGTGCACAGACAAATTCAACCAGCTCCCTCAGAAGAAGTATAAGCAGCCATACAGCATTGTCAGCATCTTTAATTCTGTCATGCACCAAAATGGGTAAAAACCTCAACAGCCACCTGTTCTGGGCTGCATGGCCTCCAAGCTTTATTCCCTTGTTGGAAATGGCATTTGGTTTGTCACCACTTTCACCAGAAAAAGATCCAAGTCTGTCATTTAGTGACTCATAGCTGAACCACTTTTTTGTTTTTATTAGGAACTGCAAACATAGTGCTATGTCATAGTCAACAACACCTTCAAAAAGGTCATGTGCCAGACATGGTGGCAGTCCAGGCTGACAAACATGAAAGTTAGATAATCTGTTGAAAACACTGTTGCCTTTAATTCCATGATGCATTGTTACATCAGGGTGACTCTCCAAAAAATCCAGAGACTCGTTATATCCAACAGGATCTCTATGCATGGCAACTGTGAGTGAGTTAGACCTAAAGTCATCTTTTGTAACAAGACAATATCTACAGAAATACTCACAAGAGCTGAAATTTTCTGTAAACCCACCAATCATGTGGGAGCCCAGGTTATCTCCCATTATGCATGCAACAGTACCAGTATACAGCTTGCCCTCAAAAGATATGCCTTTTAACTCCAGCTCACACAAGTCTGACACAAGTTTACTGAAAACTTTATCCACACCAAAATATTTGCAGTCTTCCTCTAAACAGAGCAGTACCAACTGTATTTGGTCAATAGCTGATCTGTGGTGTGTACATAAATTTCCCAAGGTTAAGTAGACAGCTAAAATTTTGTGCTTTCGTTTGGCAGATCCAAGAGGGTTGGCCACCTCAAAGGAATCTTGAAAAAGCATCACCTTTAAAGAATCTGGATCTGAAGAAAACATGGCATTAGATTTAATGACATGCCCATCTGTAATATCACAGATTGCACCATCAGCAGCAGAAACAGAATTAAAACTCTGTTGAACTGCATTTCCCTCTTTCAGCAATGCAGTGAGGCTTTCCAGAACTGGAATGTAATGATAATGCCTCTTCTGCCCATTATCATTGTACCCAAGCTTGACTTCCACAGGGTGAACATAGTTATAGTGTGCCTTGTAATACTGCACCCTTCTATGGTGTGTAGATAATGAACCATTTTCATTCAAGGTTTCGTACATAGGACTCTGCTTGTAAACAGTTTGCTTAAGACATCTTAATGTCTCAGCTGGAACACCATACTGTTCAAGTTCTTGAGACAAAACATCCATTGTGTACTCCTGCTGAATATCCTGAAGGGTTTTCATTTCATTTGCAATCCCTGTAATTGTAGATGCTGGAACTAAACACTTTGCCTGCAATCTCAAGAAAAACAAAGCTAGATTTGTTGTATAGGCATCTTGAATGTTATGATTCGCAACATCAGTGCTTTGGGCTGCATCAGTCACATCAGTGTTTTCAGTAACATTTTCTGTTACATGTGCTCCTTCACCTAGTAAGGGCTGTCCAACTTCACATATATGTGCAGGTGCTATCTGGGTGACAGTCCACCCTCTATGACACCTGGAAATGTGAGATGAAAAGGATGTCTTTACATTAAAAGTTTTTGCACAATTACCAAAAGGGCAAGTTACACTTAAACCCTCTTGTATGTGACCACTTAAGTGAGTCACAAGCCTTTTAACATCTGCATATTCTCTGTTGCAAAAATTCAACAAACACTTTAGCTGCACAGACACATTTCTGTTCCAGGTTTGTCTGGTACTTGTATCTTTGTGTGTCCGTGACATATGAACAGCAAGGCAGCTGTATGAGGAAAATCTTCTGCCACAATCTTTATGGCCACACGAAAAAAATACATTGTTAATGTGTCTGTGTGATCTGCAGTGTTTCAGGTATTCAGTCAAAGAGATGCACTTAAATCCACAAACATTGCAAGTCAACATAACTGAATAAGGATGCACCAATCAGATATCATTCTGATCCAAACACTAAGAGATGGAACAAATAGTCATTGTAATATGTCAAACTACAAGCCAATACATTTAATTCAAGCCTGTTTCAGTGTTTAACTTGCCACATTTCAGTGGCAGCTAGTGCGAGTTTCCCTCCTCCCCGCTCTCACTTACACCGGAGCTCAAAATGATAGCTTCCTTTTCAGTTTCCAAAGGTAACAAGCTCACATGGCCTTGTTCCAGTTCTGCCAATGTTTGTTGTTGCAAAAATCATTTAAGGCACCCACTCCACAGATCACAGCTGTCCTATGGAGAAAAAAAAAATTCAAGATCTTGAAAGAGCATGTTTTTACTTAAAAGGAACTTTACCTTTTTATTCAATTATTAATATCCTCAGTTTAAATTTTTTACCAAATTAACTAGATAAGCACCAAGTTAAAAAGCATACCAAAGTTAATTAAATGGTGTCATTAATAAATGCAGTCAGTCAATATAAAACCAAGCTTCATATGGGCTAAAAACCAACCAACCAACCAAAAAAGACACACACACAAAAAAAAAAAAAACCCAGTGCAATCTGTAAGTAAAAAAATAAAATAAAAAAAAATCTATGCATTAAAAAATGGATATTTACTCTTCCTACTTTTCACAATAAAAGTCCTGCACAGTCATTGCTGTACTCTGGTTATATGACATGTGACTATTGTGGTTATATCAGTTTTGGACAAGTATCAGATTTCATTTTTTAATTTCTTTATACATTAAGGAATATACTATTTTCCCTTTTCTCTTAAAAACATCTGTTAAGCTAAAATTGTGTCATTAAGAAAAAGCATGGGTTACAAAAAACAAAACATTTGTTCTATTTAACAAAATAAAATGCAGAAATAAGTGTACAATATTAGCTTTCCCACTGCTAGTGAAAACTGTTTTCTTTCCAAATAAATCTCTCACTGAACTAACACAGCTAATCCCCCAGCATGTTTGTACTCTATTGTTACCTCGGCCAGGTCCGCGGCTCTGAACCGTGGTAAAGAGACCTCTGGCTAAAACGTCGGTTCCGTGTCGGGCTCGTAGCTGGTAATTACCTTTATTGTCTGGGTCAACTTTGCTAGCTAGACAGAGAGAGGCGCTGAAGAGCTGCTACAACGGAACTTTCTTGTTTCGGAGGCGGCGAACACAGTGTACAGTCGAGTCTTCACAGCCTACTTACAACTGGGCTCGTTTTTGGCTGCAGTGGTTATTATTGTAATTATATGCTTTCATCTTCTGTTTCTCGTCGGTAACAACTAGTACTTATCGACTCTCCTCTTTCTCCCTTCCTCGCGCTCACTGACGCGCGCACACACACAACGGGAGGGGCAGTCCCACACATTCAAGCACGGACTACACCCCCCATCGGGCTATGTTCTTAAAGGGCTATGCTTGTAACACTCTGCTAATATTGTCTTCATGTTAAATAATTTTTTGAATAATGTTTTTTTTAAAAAAAATATTTAAACGTCACGCCAATATGGGCCGTAAGTAAAGGTGACGCGAGCTGCGAGTTTGAGACCCCTGACACACCTTAATGCAAGGTGCATTTCCCCAGAAACATGTCAGTTGACGGAGCTAGCAAACATTGTGATTGGCCTTTTAAGCACAGTCTATTTTCTGCTTTTTCCCCCGCAGAGTCTTTAAATTCATCACCAAGCGGATAACAAATTATTCCTCATCTTGGGAATATTGTTTGCACCAACTGTAATCTCCAACTAACCAAGCATATCAAACTCCCATTAACTCATTAGTTAGCTAGAAGGCCTACATTTAGCAAAGCATAAACCATACGATACAGGGAATAAACTTACTCATACCATAAGCATTTATTTATACGAATATCTGTCAAATAAAAACTGGTGATTATATAGCGAAACTCTGCCTAACAGCCAAACAAGCGCCATACACCAATAGAATTAAATATAAATTATTGTTACTTCAAGATTACTCAGCAAATTCTTCGATGTGGCAGACACGAACTGACCATTATTAGGACAATTTTCAACAAAAAACACGTAAAATTAAGTCTTTTAAGATATACATTTTAAAATGTGAAATACATATTGGATATTTACCTGAGAAAGATGCAAAATTGTCTCCAAATCCCTGCGCATGAAGATGGCTGCCTTGATTGTAAATTTTCCCGCTTCTTGTCGATTCTTACTCCCAGAATGCAATGCATAATTAAAGAAATACGGAAAAAAACCTGTGAAAAATCAAAACGGAAAATTCCTTCATAGAAAAACGGTAGATTGTACAGTATTTTTACGGATTTTTTTTACAGTGTACAAGTGCATCTCACATGATCTTTTTAAACTTCAAATTTGTTTTGTTTTATTGAACAGGTTTACGTGTTTCATCAAGGCGGTGTGTGAAGAGACCATGGTCTGAGGAGGAGATGGGAGCGGTGATGAAACATATGAAGCCTTTTATTGAAAACGGTATCACTGTCACCAACCAGCAGTGTCTGAAGTGCAAAGAAAAGGAACAACCTATCTTGGAGACGAGATCTATTCAAAACATTTGAGATTTTGTGCGCAACAGAGGACTGGCCTTTAAAAAAAAAAAAAAAAATGTTAAACACTAAATGCACTTTTTGACAGTCTGAGCCTTTACCTTTCTGGGCCTGATTTCAAGGTTAGTGTTCTCCATTCAAAAAGTATGTAGTTGACTTCACTGTGCTCACAGGCAGTGTTTTGTTTTGATGTGTGGTTAGCCTGAGTCTTTTAATGCCAGGATTCACTTTTATTTTCCTTCAATAATTGTTACAATGCTGTCCTTTTAAGGAATTGATTATTGAGTTGGTTATATTAAATATAATTCAGTAATTCAACAAATGTGTTGTGTGTTGATATAAGTCTTATGTATAAGTCATGGTGTCAGCCCGACTCACCCCTGGTGTGCAAAAAAGGTGCTGTTTTATTGGTCAGCCACTCAGTGCCAGTTTCTTCAGGACAATGAAAAACTCTATAATACATAGTTTGTTCTAGTTGATGCAAGCACTGTTGTGTTATGCTTCTAGTTGTTTTAATGACACTTTGACCACCTGTTAGTAGATCACAACAGATATGATCTGTGGTGTTTTATGTAAGCTTGTATGTCAGATTGTAATGCTCATCAGAGAAAACCAAAATATAGTCTTTTTATTATTTTTTAATTTATTCATCCATCCATCCATCTTCAACTGCTTATCCGAGGCCGGGTCGCAGGGGCAGCAGCGTAAGCAAATTTATTCAATTTTACTATAATGATGTATCAGTCACAGTCTTATAATACACCTTCTTTTCTAAGAAGGTTATACTTAGTGCATGTGTGAGTATATGTACAGTGAACTGGCTTTACACACCATGTGTCCTTTTAAACCAGATTTAATCAGTGTGTGTGTGTACAGTAGACTGGCTTTACACACCATGTGTCCCTTCAGAACAGACTATACTTTGTGTATATGTATGATGACATCACTGACCTTGTACACCAGACTGTCCTTATAGACCGAGCTACAGAAAAGTCTCTACAAACCACCAGAATGTCTGAAAAAATAGCCTTTTTTTATATCTCAGTCGAGCAAAGAAAATGTTTAAATTTTAAGTTGTGTATAGGTTTGCTGATTTTTTTCATGATTTTTGATATGCATATTGTAGCTCTAGCACCTCTGGAACCCGGTGTCCCCATAGCCCTATGTCCAGTCTGATTTGCCAAAAATTTCAGAAATTGTCCCTCTAACCCAAGAAACGTGTGTGTGTGTGTGTGTGTGTGTGTGTGTGTGTGTGTGTGTGTGTGGACTGCTGATCAAAGGGTCAAACATCCTTGGTCAGGAAGAGGGTAGCCTCCCCCTCACCCTAGATGGTTCATCCTAGATAACACGGTGAGGAAGTCCTGCAGTTCATCTAAACAAAGAGCACTTAGACTAGAACAGACGCAACTACGTTAATCCTACCATAAAACAATAAGACACGGTATGACCTCTCATGCTCCCAAAGTGCTGTCTAATACACACAAAGTTTGCAGACTATCAAGGATCAAAACCTCTACCAATCTACAACTAATTACAAAACTCTAAGCATATATAAGTAAATATTTCTAAGCATAAATGACAATCAACAATACAAATCTAACACAGATGGTCATGCAAGGGATCACGCGGGATCATGCGTCATGCATGCTCAGCCTGGCATCAGGATTCTTCAGTCAGTTGCAGCAGGGTGGCAGTGATGACAGTATAAGGCATAGGTGTCAAACTCTGGCCCGCGGGCCAAATGTAATTGTACCAAATTATTATTAGAGCTGGCCTACTGGTATTATACAACTAATATACATATTGTTTAGTATTAAACTTTGCTTGTTCCATATTCAGTTTTTCAGCAAAACTTGTTTGAGTCCATAAGAAGAGATTCATTCTTAAATCTGGAGGAAGATTTTTTTTTTCAATAAATATTAATGTTAGCCCGCGACCTTGTTCCAGTTTTGAATTTTGGCCCACTGTGTATTTGAGTTTGACACCCCTGGTATAAGGCATACACCAGAGAAGTCATTCCTTTGTCACTATCAGTGGCTTCATCCACCTGCAGAGGAAAGCAGCTACCATGCACCTTATCATTAAGCACTCGATAGGCAACTTTACAGGGGTAGAGCACAGACGCAGTTTTAGCAGAGACACTGTTGAGCACGACGGTTTAGAAGTGTGTGTCTGAAAAAGCCCTCTGACTTGTCTTTGTGCTCTGGATGTTTGGCGTCTTAGCTTGTTAAGCTTTAAACTGTCACAAACTTGCACTTTAAGACAGACACGCTGCGGCCTCTCCTCATCACCCACCGCTGCGCAGGTATGCTTCAATTCAATTCAATTTTATTTATATAGCGCCAAATCACAACAAAAGTCGCCTCAAGGCGCTTCATAGATACAGAGAAAAACCCAACAATCATATGACCCCCTATGAGCAAGCACTTTGGCGACAGTGGGAAGGAAAAACTCCCTTTTAACAGGAAGAAACCTCCAGCAGAACCAGGCTCAGGGAGGGGCGGCCATCTGCTGCGACCGGTTGGGGTGAGAGAAGGAAGACAGGATAAAAGACATGCTGTGGAAGAGAGACAGAGGTTAATAACAGATATGATTCAATGCAGAGAGGTCTGTTAATACATAGTGAGTGAGAAAGGTGACTGGAAAGGAAAAACTCAATGCATCATGGGAATCCCCCGGCAGCCTACGTCTATTGCAGCATAACTAAGGGAGGATTCAGGATCACCTGGTCCAGCCCTAACTATATGCTTTAGCAAAAAGGAAAGTTTTAAGCCTAATCTTGAAAGTAGAGATAGTGTCTGTCTCCCGAATCCAAACTGGAAGCTGGTTCCACAGAAGAGGGGCCTGAAAACTGAAGGCTCTGCCTCCCATTCTACTTTTAAATACTCTAGGAACAACAAGTAGGCCTGCAGAGCGAGAGCGGAGCGCTCTAATAGGGTGATATGGTACTACAAGGTCATTAAGATAAGATGGGACCTGATTATTTAAGACCTTGTATGTGAGGAGCAGGATTTTGAATTCAATTCTGGATTTAACAGGAAGCCAATGAAGGGAAGCCAAAACAGGAGAAATATGCTCTCTCTTTCTAGTCCCTGTCAGTACTCTTGCTGCAGCATTTTGGATTAGCTGAAGGCTTTTCAGTGAGTTTTTTGGACATCCTGATAATAATGAATTACAGTAGTCCAGCCTGGAAGTAATAAATGCATGAACTAGTTTTTCAGCGTCACTCTGAGACAGGATATTTCTAATTTTAGAGATGTTGCGCAAATGGAAGAAAGCAGTCTTACATATTTGTTTAATATGTGCTTTGAAGGACATGTCCTGGTCAAAAATGACTCCAAGGTTCCTCACAGTGTTACTGGAGGCCAAGGTAATGCCATCCAGAGTAAGAATCTGGTTAGATACCATATTTCTAAGATTTTCAGGGCGGAGTACAATAACCTCAGTTTTATCTGAATTAAGAAGCAGAAAGTTAGCGGCCATCCAGGTCTTTATGTCTTTAAGACATTCCTGCAGTTTAACTAATTGGTGTGTGTTATCTGGCTTCATGGACAGATAGAGCTGGGTGTCATCGGCATAGCAGTGAAAATGTATGCTATGTCTTCTAATGATGCTGCCTAAGGGAAGCATGTATAATGTAAACAGAATTGGTCCTAGCACTGAACCCTGTGGAACTCCATCATTAACCTCAGTGTGTGAAGAGGACTCTCCATTTACATGCACAAATTGGAGTCTATTAGATAGATATGATACAAACCACTGCAGTGCAGTATCTGTAATACCTACAGCATGTTCTAATCGCTCTAATAGGATATTATGGTCAACAGTATCGAATGCTGCACTCAGGTCTAGCAGGACAAGCACAGAGATGAGTCCACTGTCAGAGGCCATAAGAAGATCATTTGTAACCTTCACTAAAGCTGTTTCTGTGCTGTGCTGAGCTCTGAAACCTGACTGAAACTCTTCAAATAAACCATTCCTCTGCAGATGATCTGTTAGCTGTTTGACAACTACTCTTTCAAGGATTTTTGATATGACAGGAAGGTTGGAGATTGGCCTATAATTAGCTAAGACTGCTGGGTCTAGAGATGGCTTTTTGAGTAAAGGTTTAACTACAGCCAGCTTGAAGGCCTGTGGTACATAGCCGATCATTAGAGATAGGTTGATCATATTTAAGATCGAAGAATTAATTAATGGCAGGACTTCTTTGAGCAGTTTTGTAGGAATGGGGTCTAAAAGACACGTTGATGGTTTGGAGGAAGTAATTATTGAAGTTAACTCAGAAAGATCAATTAGAGAAAAAGAGTCTAACTTAACATCAATGGTACTAAGAGTAGCTGTAGATAATATTACATCTGTGGGATGATTACTGGTAATTTTTTCTCTAATGATAAAAATTTTATTTGTGAAGAAGTTCATGAAGTCATTACTAGTTAACGTTAAAGGGATGGTTGGCTCACAAGAGCTCTGACTTTTTGTCAGCCTGGCTACAGTGCTGAAGAGAAACCTGGGGTTGTTCTTATTTTCTTCAATCAGTGATGAATAGTAAGATGTTCTGGCTTTGCGGAGGGCTTTCTTATAAAGCAGCAAACTATTTCTCCAGGCTAAATGATGATCCTCTCAATTTGTGACACGCCATTTCCTCTCCAGATTACGAGTCATCTGCTTTAGGCTACGTGTTTGAGAATTATACCACGGAGTCAAATACTTCTGATTAGAGACCTTAGTTTTCACAGGAGCTACAGTATCCAGAGTCGTACGTAGTGAGGAGGTGAAATTATTAACAAGATAATCGACCTCTGTTGGGGTAGCGTTCAGATAGCTGCTCTGCTCTGTGTTGGTACAGGGCATTGAAGATGATAACAGTGGGTGGATTATATTCTTAAACTTAGTTACAGCGCTTTCAGAAAGACATCTACTTTGATAAAGTCTACTCTCCACCGCTGTGTAATCAATTATTGTAAATGTAAATGTTATCAGGAAATGATCAGACAGGAGAGGGTTTTCAGGAAACACTGTTAAATGTTCAGTTTCTATGCCATATGTTAAAACAAGATCTAGAGTGTGATTAAAGTGGTGGGTGGGTTCTTTTACATTTTGAGAGAAGCCAATTGAGTCTAATAACAGATTAAATGCCATGTTGAGGCTGTCATTTTTAGCATCTACATGGATGTTAAAATCACCCACAATAATTATTTTATCTGAGCTCAGAACTAAATTAGATATAAAGTCTGAGAAATCAGACAGAAACTCTGCGTAAGGCCCAGGTGGACGATAGATGATAACAAGTAAGACTGGTTTCTGAGTTTCACAGCTGGGGTGGACAAGGTTAAGCATCAGGCTTTCAAATGAATTAAAAGTCTGTCTTGGTCTTTCATTAATTAATAGGCTGGTGTGAAAAATTGCTGCCACACCGCCCCCTCGGCCTGTGCTTCGAGATTTCTGGTAGTTAGAATGACTCGGGGGTGTTGATTCATTTAAACTAACATAATCATCCTGCTGCAACCAGGTTTCTGTAAGGCAGAGTAAATCAATTTGTTGATCAATTATTAAGTCATGTACTAACAGAGACTTGGAGGAGAGAGACCTAATATTTAATAATCCACATTTCACTGTTTTACTCTTTGGTTCAGATGTGGATACTGTATTGTTCTTTCTTTGTAATTGTTTATGTTTAAGTTGTTTGTTGCTGGTTTTTAGTTTGTTTTTTGTCTTTTTGGAAGCTGACACAGTCTCTATGGAAATGGGTTTTTGGGGGGGTAGCAGGAGGAGAGAAGCTGCAGAGAGGCGTGTAAGACTGCAACTCTGCTTCCTGGTCCCAACTCTGGATAGTCATATTTTGGGGGGTTTAATAAATTTGTCCATATTTCTAGAAATGAGAGCTGCTCCATCCAAAGTGGGATGGATGCCGTCTCTCCTAACAAGACCAGGTTTCCTCCAGAAGGTTTGCCAATTATCTATGAAGCCCACATCGTTTCTGGGACACCACTCAGACAGCCAGCAATTTAAGGAGAACATGCGGCTAAACATGTCACTCCTGGTCTGATTGGGGAGGGGACCAGAGAAAACTACAGAGTCCGACATTGTTTTAGCAAAGTTGCACACCGATTCAATATTGATTTTAGTGACCTCCGATTGGCGTAACCGGGTGTCATTACTGCCGACGTGAATTATGATTTGCTTGTGATTATGCTTCATCTTATCTTCTTTGGTTTGGAAACTGTAAGAAACTCCATTCCGGGTTTCTCTGAGGCGTGGGCTTTCATCATCAGAGTTCATCCTCCTATAACAATTAAAATATTCTCAAGCATGATCAACGGTTAATTACGGCACCGGCCGGAGTACCGGGAGCAGTTTGGAAGAACAAAAAGACGCGGAGCAGGTCGCAGAGAATGGGGGTGAGGGAAGACTCCAAACCTCCCTCCACCCGCTCATTGTAGTGTTGATGCATGTGTGTTCTAAGGTGCATTTAAAACCCAGGAGGGCATGGAGCTACCTGCCAGAGAGCAGCAGGTAAGCGCATGGTCCCTCCTGCTAGCCCTCAATGTCTACCGGTATGTGTATTTAACCTTGAGAGCACTTTGTTACTAGCGGCCTGTCACAAAAACACATTTTGTATAGTGTTTTTTTATTATCTTGTTAATAAAATGTATACAAATGTGTGTGATTAATCACAATGTGTTAGTGTGTAATCACCCTGAGACATGCATGCCTGTCTGTAAGAGTCAGATCTAAAGCCACTTGTGATTTGGAGATGCAGCCTGCAGATTCTGTCCAGATTATCCCAGCTCTCTTCACTATATATCCAGGCTTCACTTATCAAATCTGTAAAATTCAAGGCTGGTCCTTAAAAGTTCCCAACAATGCAAAAACTGCATAGCCACACAAGTCCCAGCGTTTCCCACCGCAGCAGCTGTGAAACGAAAGAGGAGAAAGGATGAATGAGTGTTTGCTTATCGGCTCTCCGCTCTCCCCCAAGCTGGCGTTGTTCTTGGTAGCCATGACAACGGAGATAGTCCCAGCTTTGTAAATACAGGCCCCAACACCCCAAAAAAGAAAAGAAAAAAAAAGGATTGGGATTCCCTGCGCAGACCAGGAATCCCCCTAGCAGACTGAAGACACAGATAGGACCTGAACTCAGTGAGTGTGTTCGAGCCGAGGCTCGAACCAGGGCTTGTCTGTGCTTCAAGTTGCCAGGGGCCGGCAAGTGTTCTGCGCCACCTGCCGGCCGTGGAAGCCGTGCAAATTTGCTATATTTGACTTCTCTGAATATAAATTATTTTTGAAAAGGAAAACTAATAATTTTAATGTGAGGCAAAACATGTATGGTGCTCGATAAAGATGACACGCCGACTCACTTCTTCTTCTTTCTTTTTTTTGCAAAGTTTGTTTTCATATTAAACCAGTGTCAGTGACGTCATTCTATGCGACTACCACAGTAAAGGAAAAGCCTGGATCTGTACATCTTTTTCTTTTATTTTTGTTGTCTAAAACACAAAAATCGCGAAACAGTCAGCTCACAAAGTTGCAGGTTGGTGGCAATTTGGCAGAACAGCCAATGACTTAAAACATTTAAGTGCATATATCTTGCCACAAGACATGTGCGCTAAGCTAAGTCGGCTAACTACACAGCTAATTTCATCAGGCTGCTAATGAAACATCTAAAATGACAGATGGTTAACTACACAACGGAAGTAACAGCATTACAATCACTTGATTTAATTACATTTCCCCCCCAAACTTTTGATCCAAATTAGCAAAGTACTGCAGCCATCTGAACCTTCTAGGTGTTACATGTTACAGTGTTCCACTCTGGCCAGCTTTGAAAATGGAAAACTCTTTGCGTGGTTTACTCGGTTCTGTAAATAAGGCTCCTTTCATTTGTGAGACTGTATTCCACAGCCAGTTGTCTTCTCTCCCCTTTGGTCCGCCCTTACAAGGTGAAGGTGCTGCCCACCCATGATACCAGCAAGGTGCGTGCAAGTGGATCCGGCCTTAACACCACTGGAGCGCCCACCTCTCTGCCAGTGAAGGTCACCATTGATGCCAAAGATGCAGGTGAGGGACTGCTGGCAGTGCAGATCACTGTGAGTGCATGAACGTGGACCACACAATAATGTATTCAAAGCATTGATATTTAGGTAACAGTTTTTGTTTTCTCCTGAAGGACCCAGAGGGGAAGCCCAAGAAGCAGATATCTGTGACAGCCATGATGGGACCTACCTGGTGTTTTATGTGCCAGACATGACTGACAGATACACCACTCTCATTAAGTACGGAGGAGACAAGATCCCTTATTCACCCTACTGAATCAGGGCTCTGCCCACCGGAGATGCCAGCAAGTGCACTGTCACTGAATGTTGTCCAGTGGCCAGGTAGGACTCACTTCCTTGGTTGCTTATACACTTTTAGTTTTCTTTGAAAAGGGCCCTTTAAGTCACTTGATCCATGACTTGAGCGAGCACTCTCCATTTGTTCATTTGATAGTTATTGTAGAAAAGATAAGAAATGATGCTTTAGTCTTTTTGTAAATTATAGTCAAACATACAATAAACTGAGGTATTCCCTTTGGTTAACAGAGCAATCCGATAATAAAAGTGGACAAAGCACATCGAGTTGCCACAAATATCTTTGTATATTACGCAGTGGGGCAAAAAATGAGGTGACCAAATACTTCTTTTCCACCATAATTTGCAAATCAGTTCTTTAAAACTCGGACAAGTTAGAGGTATACCTATGATGAAAATGACAGGCCTCTCTCATATTTTTAAGTGGGAGAACTTGCACAATTGGTGGCTGACTAAATACTTTTTTGCCCCACTGTATTTGATCCTGTCTCCCTCAATACTATTTAATATCTAAATGCTTGATTCATCATATTATAACAAATGTGCTGTTGTAGCTACTGACAGTGAGTTTGATTCCATTTTTTCCATCTACCAAAGAGAAATAATATCTCTTAGTGGCAGGTGGATCACACGTTGATTCTAACACTTTGCATATGACTGGGTAGGATGAGCATTTTATAAGCGCTTGTGTGGTTTTTGTTTATTTAAGGAAATACATCAGTTTCCCTTGTATTTTAAATTTGAGTGAAGATCCTAAATTGGCCCCCACTCTTCACTTTGAGAAAAGGCTAATCTGTCTTATCCCCACATGAGCACAGTCAGATATAATACAGGCTTTCACTCAGGAGCAGGAAGGCTAAAGGCTGTTTAATGTTTGATCTAACTGTGTCAGACATTTGCGTTCTCACGTGCATGGACAATATCTTGAAAACTTCAGAGCTGCAGTGCATGTGTAAAAGTGGTTAGAAAGCAGTGCTTTAACACAGGTTTTGTCTCTTTGCGTAGCTGCTCGGTCCATCCAGACTCCCCTCGATATACAACAGTGATGCCAGCAACTCAAATACAAGCTCTCTCCAAGTGATTCCTTCATCATCAACATCTGCATCCATGATCCATTAGCTCAACAGCAACATCTGTCAGCTGTGCATCCAACTCGGGGGAATCGCCTGCTGTGCTCAGCCAGTGGGCCGCAATTTCTGTGCCTTGTTGATGGCCTCGCTGTATCCTGTGCTGGAGAAAGCTGGTGAGGAGACACTGCTGGTGAGCCAGGCGGCGCTGAGCTCCATGTAGGACATCAGTAAGGCCTGTGGATACACTTCCCTCAAGGAACTGATCAATGAGAACTCTGACTACCTGCTTAATGACATATCACTCAACCTTCAGAGGCTCAGCCAGCATCCACAGGTAGTTATGAGGTGTTTTTGTTTTTAGCCCAGAATGGACACAGAAATGAGTGCTGGAGGGTTTACCCGATTTCCTTCTTTGTCTGCTTAAGCCTGTGCGTCCCTTTCAGTAAGTGATTTGAATCCACCTGACATTCAGAAGGTCGTGGTAGAGCATATCGTACGAAGGCAAGATGTCAAACACATCCAGTCCCAGGTTAGACTCCGTACCTTCTCCGGTAAGGTTCCCAGACCTAACAACAAAACTGATTATGACACGTGGCGCACACAAATTAACCTGCTCCAAAATGACCCCAGCATGTCCCCGCTGCAAATATCCAGAAAGATCCATGAGAGCCTGCTCCCACCAGCAGCTGATATAGTTAAAATGTGTGACTCACAGGTGCTATAGCGTACGGCCACAGCTTCACTCTGAGCTCCATCTCCATAGAGTGCAGACAGTGATATCTGATACTCCTTAAGACACAGGACAACAGTTTATTGAGATATTGTATTTTTTATTTCATAATATGTACTCCAACAACTCAATAGTTCTTCCCCACCTGCCTCAGGTCGCCTCCACTTAGGGAGATCCACTTAATGAGGTAAGAAACATCATCATCATCATCTGCAGCTTCCCAGCGCACCGTGATGTCACTGTCTGAGAAATTAGTTATCCTAAGGTCTGAAGGAGGAGGCACCTTCACTAGAAGAAAAGAATGTGTATGGGAATTTTTTAAAAATGGGAAAGCTACATCTTTATATCTTTCATTATTAATAACATTTACAGTACTGTGCAAAAGTCATGAGCCACACGCTGAAGTATTTCATTGGACATTATCTGTTTTTTTCCAATCCTTTTTAATCCAGTTCTTGTACCTGACCATTTTCTGAGTAATGTTTTTTGTTTGTTTGTTTGTTTGTGTAAACACTTTGCACTGACCATTATTGGAGAATTAAAAAGCACCTAATTCAAGGAATATGTGTACACATAACAGAAAACTTGGGAAAGAACCAATTTGAAATCTTTAAGCACTTTGTTACTAGCGGCCTGTCACAAAAACACATTTTGTATTGTGGCATGAATAAGGCACGGCGGGACCACGGAGCGACGTTCAGAGCCAACTTTATTTGATTCACGTCACACCACACCACCACCAACCCCTGAGTCCCCGTGTTTTAACACGGCGGGCGTGATTGCGGATGCCGTGCAGGTGCGTCCGCACGGCCCCGCAGACCACGCCCCACCACATACCCCCATCGCCCGATTGAGGCCGGGGAGCAATCTGGCCGAACCTCCTCCCCCCCCCCCCGCGAACTGGGGCGAGACTCGGCCCCTAAACATCGGCGCCCCAGCCCCTGACCAAGCGACGGGGAAGCGTCCGTTCTGGTGGCCGCCCGCGCATCCAGCGGCAACGGCGAAGCTGGTCCGGAGGTCGGCCGCGTAGCAAGCGGACACGGCCCCACAGGCATGGCCGTGAGCTCCTGCACACAGGCGGCTGGGCAGACGTCAGGCGCGCAGAATCGACTGGTGGCAGCGAGGCTGGACTAGCCAGCCCGCCGATCCCCGGCCTAGCGGGGCTGTCCCGCTCCTCTGCCTCCAACTCCGGCTGCACAGGCTGCCCTGGAGCAGGGACCTCCGTCTCCCCGCACAGCTGCTCCGCCACCGCCTCCGCCACTCCCGTTTGGAGCGGCTCCCCGCACTGCGCCTCCGCCCCCAGCAGGCACAGCCCCTCGCCCACCTCTGGGTGGAGCGACTCCTCTGCCTCCGGCAGGTGTAGACCCTCGCCCGCCTCGTCCTCGGCCTCCGATTGGAGCGGCTCCTCCACCGCTCCCGGCAGGAGCAGCCCTTCACCCGGCTGCTCCTCCTCCTCCGGCAGGCTCGGACCCCCGCGTGGCTCGTCCACCACCTCCGGCTGCCGAGGTGACCCACACGGCTCCTCCACCGCTTCACTGTCCTCGGGACACACTTGTGGGGGTGGCGCCCAGGCCCAGAGCAGCGCTGCCAGCTCTGCCATCTTCCCCAGGTGGCGTTCGCTCTCCTTCCGCAGCTCTTCCTGTTGGCGACGCACCTCCGCCGCCTGCTTCCGCTGGGTGGCCGCTATTTCGGCCACCCTCTCGGCCAGCTCTTTCCTTTCCTGGCTCTGGTAGGTACCCGCCATGCCGCCTCCTGGGTTTCGGCACCAATGTGGCATGAATAAGGCACGGCGGGACCACGGAGCCACGTTCAGAGCCAACTTTATTTGATTCACGTCACACCACACCACCACCAACCCCTGAGTCCCCGTGTTTTAACACGGCGGGCGTGATTGCGGATGCCGTGCAGGTGCGTCCGCACGGCCCCGCAGACCACGCCCCACCACATGTATAGTGTTTTTTTTTAATCTTGTTAATAAAATGTATACAAATGTGTGTGATTAATCACAATGTGTTAGTGTGTAATCACCCTGAGACATGCATGCCTGTCTGTAAGAGTCAGATCTAAAGCCACTTCTTTTTTTCTTTTTTTCTTTTTTTTTTGCCTGTCCCGTTTGGCTCTTTTGCCATCAGAATTGTTGTCTAAAGGCAAAGAAAGATGCCCAACGGATTTACTTTACCAAATTGACCATCCCAGCCTTGCCGTAATGGTCCATTTGATTCACCTTTTATTGTTTATTTTATTTTGGGGGAAAGAAGGGGAGAAAGAAAGAGGGAAAGAGAAACAGCTGAGAAGAGGGACGGGGGAGAAGGGCAAAAAACAAAAACCAACAGAATGAGCAGAAAAAAAAAAGAAATAAAAAATGCATATATCGATCACCTGGATCACCTGCTGAGAAAGAAAAAAAGAAAACAAGCAGAAGAGAACAAGAGTAATAGAATAAACAGCATCACAATGATATATGGGAATATGACAGTAAATACTAAATATTAAACATTATTGTGCAGCACATAAGATCAACAGAACACAGTGTGCTTTGAGGTAGGAGCCAAAAAGGGTGTAGTTTGTGGGTGTGATCACCCATGTGTACACCTGTGAGCATGGATGCGCTTGTTTTTTTTAAAAAGGTTCCTTCATGTAATGATCTGCTAGAGGGTGTGGGGGGGCCACAGCCCCGTCCTCCAGGGCATGAAGCAGGTATGGAGGAGATCAAAACTCCAGACATCCAGAGGCCCCCAGAACACAAGAGACCAAGGAAGACCAACAGAGGGGCAGCCGCGCCACTGTCCCAGAAAGAGCTGAGGAGAGTCCCAGATGAGGGCTCACTCAGCAGCCGCGGAGCAGAAGCCAGGGGGAGTTGCAGTGACGCGCCCGTGAGCTCCGCCGGCAGCCAGCCGTGCCTGAGTGACCGAGCCCCAGGCCGAGAGGCCGGGGGCACCCCACCTCCGAAGTGGCCCGAGCGAGCCCCAGGCTCCAGGCCCCGATAAGCGGCCGCCAAGGAGTGAGCCGGTGTGTACCTGGACGCCCATCCCCGGACACAAAGAACCACCAACGCACCGATGTCTGAGGGAGTCCGCCACTGGCAGGGGAAGTGGTGGTAGGGGGAGATAGGCCTCCAAACCTTGGAGGGCCTGAGATGTCCCCAGAGAGGTGGCGCCTGACACCCAACCTGACATATAGACACAGAAATACAGGCACACACATATACAAACATCCATTCCCACCCTCATGCTCTCATATGCACTTACTCCACACTCAACCAACGTGGAGACAGACATAAAGAGACGCTGTACACACGATCACACTCCCCAAGCGTACCCTACAAACCGGGTCTAGGTACCCTTGCCCCTGGAGGGGGAACTGCACCCAGACCCAGGTGGTATTACCCTTTTCCCTGCGGTGGGGGGAGGCAGACCGCCCCGACTCCGCAGCAGCAGGGAGGCCCCACACCCCAGACCGCAGTCGGACGGCCAACTCCTCCTCCTAGCCCCCCCCCCCCCCCCCCCCCCCCCGCTCCAGCAGGTCGCAGAGAATGGGGGTGAGAGAAGACTCCAAACCTCCCTCCACCCGCTCATTGTAGTGTTGATGCATGTGTGTTCTAAGGTGCATTTAAAACCCAGGAGGGCATGGAGCTACCTGCCAGAGAGCAGCAGGTAAGCGCATGGTCCCTCCTGCTAGCCCTCAATGTCTACCGGTATGTGTATTTAACCTTGAGAGCACTTTGTTACTAGCGGCCTGTCACAAAAACACATTTTGTATAGTGTTTTTTTTATTATCTTGTTAATAAAATGTATACAAATGTGTGTGATTAATCACAATGTGTTAGTGTGTAATCACCCTGAGACATGCATGCCTGTCTGTAAGAGTCAGATCTAAAGCCACTTGTGATTTGGAGATGCAGCCTGCAGATTCTGTCCAGATTATCCCAGCTCTCTTCACTATATATCCAGGCTTCACTTATCAAATCTGTAAAATTCAAGGCTGGTCCTTAAAAGTTCCCAACAATGCAAAAACTGCATAGCCACACAAGTCCCAGCGTTTCCCACCGCAGCAGCTGTGAAACGAAAGAGGAGAAAGGATGAATGAGTGTTTGCTTATCGGCTCTCCGCTCTCCCCCAAGCTGGCGTTGTTCTTGGTAGCCATGACAACGGAGATAGTCCCAGCTTTGTAAATACAGGCCCCAACACCCCAAAAAAGAAAAGAAAAGGATTGGGATTCCCTGCGCAGACCAGGAATCCCCCTAGCAGACTGAAGACACAGATAGGACCTGAACTCAGTGAGTGTGTTCGAGCCGAGGCTCGAACCAGGGCCTGTCTGTGCTTCAAGTTGCCAGGGGCCGGCAAGTGTTCTGCGCCACCTGCCGGCCGTGGAAGCCGTGCAAATTTGCTATATTTGACTTCTCTGAATATAAATTATTTTTGAAAAGGAAAACTAATAATTTTAATGTGAGGCAAAACATGTATGGTGCTCGATAAAGATGACACGCCGACTCACTTCTTCTTCTTTCTTTTTTTTGCAAAGTTTGTTTTCATATTAAACCAGTGTCAGTGACGTCATTCTATGCGACTACCACAGTAAAGGAAAAGCCTGGATCTGTACATCTTTTTCTTTTATTTTTGTTGTCTAAAACACAAAAATCGCGAAACAGTCAGCTCACAAAGTTGCAGGTTGGTGGCAATTTGGCAGAACAGCCAATGACTTAAAACATTTAAGTGCATATATCTTGCCACAAGACATGTGCGCTAAGCTAGCCAAATTAGTTTCTGTTAGCGAATCAAGTTCAAGCTCCTCACATATCATCATCCAGGGTACAGTCATATGCTCATGAGGAGATCCCACGCAGGTAACACTACGGCAGTGCAACAAGTTAAATATGCACACATTTTAAGCTATTTCCTAATATCTAACCATTATGATCAATGTTTGCCTGCAACCGACACAACCAACACAAATGTCATTGAAAAAAACAAAACCCTGTGATCACATGTTTCTGTTTTTCTAGAACAGAAGAAGCACAATTTAAAAAGCCAGTAGTAATAAACCTTTGTTGTTACTGCATGATTCGAATGAAGTACCTGAAGTCTGGCTGGAATAAGAAGTGGTAATCTGTGTACTGTGCTAGTGATCTGCATAATTCACCTCATCTGTTTGGATGGCAGAAGTCGGCTAACTACACAGCTAATTTCATCAGGCTGCTAATGAAACATCTAAAATGATAGATGGTTAACTACACAACGGAAGTAACAGCATTACAATCACTTGATTTAATTACATTTCCCCCCCAAACTTTTGATCCAAATTAGCAAAGTACTGCAGCCATCTGAACCTTCTAGGTGTTACATGTTACAGTGTTCCACTCTGGCCAGCTTTGAAAATGGAAAACTCTTTGCGTGGTTTACTCGGTTCTGTAAATAAGGCTCCTTTCATTTGTGAGACTGTATTCCACAGCCAGTTGTCTTCTCTCCCCTTTGGTCCGCCCTTACAAGGTGAAGGTGCTGCCCACCCATGATACCAGCAAGGTGCGTGCAAGTGGATCCGGCCTTAACACCACTGGAGCGCCCACCTCTCTGCCAGTGAAGGTCACCATTGATGCCAAAGATGCAGGTGAGGGACTGCTGGCAGTGCAGATCACTGTGAGTGCATGAACGTGGACCACACAATAATGTATTCAAAGCATTGATATTTAGGTAACAGTTTTTGTTTTCTCCTGAAGGACCCAGAGGGGAAGCCCAAGAAGCAGATATCTGTGACAGCCATGATGGGACCTACCTGGTGTTTTATGTGCCAGACATGACTGACAGATACACCACTCTCATTAAGTACGGAGGAGACAAGATCCCTTATTCACCCTACTGAATCAGGGCTCTGCCCACCGGAGATGCCAGCAAGTGCACTGTCACTGAATGTTGTCCAGTGGCCAGGTAGGACTCACTTCCTTGGTTGCTTATACACTTTTAGTTTTCTTTGAAAACGGCCCTTTAAGTCACTTGATCCATGACTTGAGCGAGCACTCTCCATTTGTTCATTTGATAGTTATTGTAGAAAAGATAAGAAATGATGCTTTAGTCTTTTTGTAAATTATAGTCAAACATACAATAAACTGAGGTATTCCCTTTGGTTAACAGAGCAATCCGATAATAAAAGTGGACAAAGCACATCGAGTTGCCACAAATATCTTTGTATATTACGCAGTGGGGCAAAAAATGAGGTGACCAAATACTTCTTTTCCACCATAATTTGCAAATCAGTTCTTTAAAACTCGGACAAGTTAGAGGTATACCTATGATGAAAATGACAGGCCTCTCTCATATTTTTAAGTGGGAGAACTTGCACAATTGGTGGCTGACTAAATACTTTTTTGCCCCACTGTATTTGATCCTGTCTCCCTCAATACTATTTAATATCTAAATGCTTGATTCATCATATTATAACAAATGTGCTGTTGTAGCTACTGACAGTGAGTTTGATTCCATTTTTTCCATCTACCAAAGAGAAATAATATCTCTTAGTGGCAGGTGGATCACACGTTGATTCTAACACTTTGCATATGACTGGGTAGGATGAGCATTTTATAAGCGCTTGTGTGGTTTTTGTTTATTTAAGGAAATACATCAGTTTCCCTTGTATTTTAAATTTGAGTGAAGATCCTAAATTGGCCCCCACTCTTCACTTTGAGAAAAGGCTAATCTGTCTTATCCCCACATGAGCACAGTCAGATATAATACAGGCTTTCACTCAGGAGCAGGAAGGCTAAAGGCTGTTTAATGTTTGATCTAACTGTGTCAGACATTTGCGTTCTCACGTGCATGGACAATATCTTGAAAACTTCAGAGCTGCAGTGCATGTGTAAAAGTGGTTAGAAAGCAGTGCTTTAACACAGGTTTTGTCTCTTTGCGTAGCTGCTCGGTCCATCCAGACTCCCCTCGATATACAACAGTGATGCCAGCAACTCAAATACAAGCTCTCTCCAAGTGATTCCTTCATCATCAACATCTGCATCCATGATCCATTAGCTCAACAGCAACATCTGTCAGCTGTGCATCCAACTCGGGGGAATCGCCTGCTGTGCTCAGCCAGTGGGCCGCAATTTCTGTGCCTTGTTGATGGCCTCGCTGTATCCTGTGCTGGAGAAAGCTGGTGAGGAGACACTGCTGGTGAGCCAGGCGGCGCTGAGCTCCATGTAGGACATCAGTAAGGCCTGTGGATACACTTCCCTCAAGGAACTGATCAATGAGAACTCTGACTACCTGCTTAATGACATATCACTCAACCTTCAGAGGCTCAGCCAGCATCCACAGGTAGTTATGAGGTGTTTTTGTTTTTAGCCCAGAATGGACACAGAAATGAGTGCTGGAGGGTTTACCCGATTTCCTTCTTTGTCTGCTTAAGCCTGTGCGTCCCTTTCAGTAAGTGATTTGAATCCACCTGACATTCAGAAGGTCGTGGTAGAGCATATCGTACGAAGGCAAGATGTCAAACACATCCAGTCCCAGGTTAGACTCCGTACCTTCTCCGGTAAGGTTCCCAGACCTAACAACAAAACTGATTATGACACGTGGCGCACACAAATTAACCTGCTCCAAAATGACCCCAGCATGTCCCCGCTGCAAATATCCAGAAAGATCCATGAGAGCCTGCTCCCACCAGCAGCTGATATAGTTAAAATGTGTGACTCACAGGTGCTATAGCGTACGGCCACAGCTTCACTCTGAGCTCCATCTCCATAGAGTGCAGACAGTGATATCTGATACTCCTTAAGACACAGGACAACAGTTTATTGAGATATTGTATTTTTTATTTCATAATATGTACTCCAACAACTCAATAGTTCTTCCCCACCTGCCTCAGGTCGCCTCCACTTAGGGAGATCCACTTAATGAGGTAAGAAACATCATCATCATCTGCAGCTTCCCAGCGCACCGTGATGTCACTGTCTGAGAAATTAGTTATCCTAAGGTCTGAAGGAGGAGGCACCTTCACTAGAAGAAAAGAATAATGTGTATGGGAATTTTTTAAAAATGGGAAAGCTACATCTTTATATCTTTCATTATTAATAACATTTACAGTACTGTGCAAAAGTCATGAGCCACACGCTGAAGTATTTCATTGGACATTATCTGTTTTTTCCAATCCTTTTTAATCCAGTTCTTGTACCTGACCATTTTCTGAGTAATGTTTTTTGTTTGTTTGTTTGTGTAAACACTTGTTTGTTTGTTTGTTTGTTTGTTTGTGTAAACACTTTGCACTGACCATTATTGGAGAATTAAAAAGCACCTAATTCAAGGAATATGTGTACACATAACAGAAAACTTGGGAAAGAACCAATTTGAAATCTTTAAGCACTTTGTTACTAGCGGCCTGTCACAAAAACACATTTTGTATAGTGTTTTTTTTTAATCTTGTTAATAAAATGTATACAAATGTGTGTGATTAATCACAATGTGTTAGTGTGTAATCACCCTGAGACATGCATGCCTGTCTGTAAGAGTCAGATCTAAAGCCACTTCTTTTTTTCTTTTTTTCTTTTTTTTTTGCCTGTCCCGTTTGGCTCTTTTGCCATCAGAATTGTTGTCTAAAGGCAAAGAAAGATGCCCAAGCAAGCTTTGAAATAATATGTTACAAAAGTGTGAAACTGCGACATGAAATTTGATTTGAAAATGAAATTCATCCTGATCAGGAGCTGTTATGATCTAAATGGTGTTCTAGATCCAGTAAGCATTCATTCAACTTGTATGCAGCAAAATTAAAAATAAGTTACCACATGTTGTTTTTTAATTTGGTAAATAATTGATAAAATGTTAAAAGTACTGGTCGTACCTTAGCCACATGTTTTTTCTGTGTCCTGAGCTACAAGGTTTCTGGACAGGGTATTTTGCTATTATGTCAACTGTTCTTGGGGTAACTCTTCATCCTTGTCCTCTGATTGCTGTATTTGGGATTCCTGTTCGCTCACTTACACTTGATTCCACACAAAAGGATATTATAGCCTTCACATCCCTATTAGCGAGACGTCTAATATTGTTGCATTGGAAGTCTGTTAAGTATCCTACTGTTTCCCGGTGGCTTGAAGATGTCATGTTTTTTTTAAAACTTGAAAAAATTAAATATACGTTGAGAGGTTGCACAGCCAAATTTTTTCACAAGTGGCAACCCTTTATCTCTTATTTTGCTAGTCTAGAGGTATTGCCTGTTTAAATCTACTTTTGTTACTGTTATATTCCTCTAATATGTTTGATGGTTGTGTTGATCTGTGTGGGACTGGGGGGCGTTGTGGTTTGTTTGTTCATATATATATATATATATATATATATATATATATATATATATATATATATATATATATATATATATATATATATATATATATATATATATATATATATATATATATATATATATATATATAGCACTTCAGATACTGCAGGAGTCTGACTCCGTCTGTCTTTTCTTATATATATATATATATATATATATATATATATATATATATATATATATATATATATATATATATATATATACATATATATACATATATATACACATACATATATATACACATACATATATATACACATACATATATATATACACACACACACACTTAGGAAAATGAAGAAAGGTTGACTGTATTTCGGTAACTACTTACAGAAAAAGATTGATGAGCAGAAAAAAAGAAACAAACTTTAATTGTTTCTGATTAGAAGCTGTACAATCCAGACTGACTTTAACAAATGTGCTATAGGCTCACCTGGAAAATAGTGAGCTTTAAAAGACTGATTTTGTTCCAAAGGCTTGCACAGACCTCAACCAATCCTAAGGCTAATTAGCACGGCTAGAATTTTAAAAACATTTGTTAAATGATGTCATTGCTAACATATACCTGTTTTAGAGCATGGTGAGTAGCGAGAATGCAAAGTTATTGTTACCTCTAAAAAGAAAAATGTGAAGATGTGATATTAGCATGAGCTATATAGTATCTCCAAAAGTTGATTCTGTTCATCTGGACTTTACGTTTTGTGGGAAAAACGTTTCGTCACTCATCCAATTGACTTCTTCAGTCTCAGCTGACTGCAGGTTTCCCCAATCTTATAAACAGTGCATGTATATGGTTACCTGCCCCCTTGCAAAACTTTGCTAGACCCGTCCCTGCACAGTTACCAGCTGTCAGTAAAAAAGGATCCTGATGTTATTTGTCTCTCAGAAACAGTTCATAACTTCCCTTCAACTTATTCATGTCACCTAAAAGGTAAACCTGTTTCTCCATCACCTGTTCAGCTCTGATGATTCAGTAAGGACATCTCCTGGTTTCATCTTCACGTTTCCCTCTCACCATATATCCAAACCGATATCATGACCAGCAGCTGTTACAGCTGTGGCTCCAGCCAACATCAGCTGATACTAGAAAGTAATATTAAATAAATTCTAATAGCAGCTGATCAAGTTTTAACCTGCTGCTGTTGTTTAGAGCGACCACCGCTGGTTTCCTCTTTCTGGCTCGAAATGCGCGATAAACAAACAAGAGAGAAAAGCGATCAGCTGATCATTGATCAGTTTCATCATTTAAGTAGCAACAGGAGAGAGAGGGAGAGAGAATGGGAGAAGAAGAGGCAGCTGGCCACGTAAAGACACAGAAGAACTCCAGCTTTGTGTATTTTTTTTTCATTCAAGCTGGACATTCAAGCACACTTTACTTTCTGAACCTTTTGTTCAGTTTCAGCAAGAGCTGGTTTTCTAAATTAACAGAGGCAATCCGACTTCGTTTGGCTGTGAAGAGTAGACCAGCACAGCTAAAAAGTCGTTCACACGCAGCAGAAGCAGGCAGAGCTGTCTTCAGTTTAAGAGAGAGGTTTTTGATACCTGAGAAGGAGTGCAGCAGCTCCATGGTGTCTGTGGCACAAGCAAGGTAACCATCAAGCTCAACTGCACTTTGCAGCCTTCTGGAGATTGGTCTGGAGAAGAATTCATCTTCATCAGATGACTCTCTTTGCTGATCCTCACTCTCATGCTCTGTCGTTTCAAGATGTTGTTTGATGTATGTCAAGGCTGTAATTGCAAGTAGATAACACAATTTTGTTATTTAAATTTCAGTGATTATTCCTGAACACAAATTTAAAAACGGCAAATTCTCAAAAAGGATTGTTTAGTATTCGGGACAGACCATCAATAACTTACAATGTATTAGGTGAAATACTCACTTAAGCATGTGTTCAAATGTAAAAATACACAAAAATGGGATCACATGAATCCTTACCAGCCTCTGTTACATCTGCTCTGTCAGTCCAGGAAGTCTTGAACTTGGGTAAGAGGACTGCAGCTGCAGCCAACTCTGGATCCTCCATCATCGCTCCAAAACGCTTTTGAAGGCCATTTTGCAGGACTCTGATGAGTGGCACGCATGTCTTGCTTGATGTCTCCAGCCTGCTAAGTTTGAACAGTAGTTGTTGGATTACTGGCAGGAGCCATCCCATAAAGGAAGTGGACTCAGACTGAAGAATGTTTGAAGCTTTCACCAGTGGCTTCATGGTGGTACAGTACTCCCTAAGGAATGCAACTTCTGCAGGACTCAACCTGTAAGACACAACAACAAAACCCACCATGACTATAACAGGGATCTTCTGATTTAATATTAAGAGTCTGCTCACGTTTTTAACCATCCATTAAGGAAAATTCACAAGATTTGCAACCATATTGGTAGGTGTCCAATTTTACTCACATTTTCACCTTGAACTCCTCACAAATGCTCCTGATGGCATTTTCCCCCTTCTCATCAATGATGCGTATTATCCTTTCAATGGCAAGGTAGGTTGAATTCCATTGTGTTGCATTGGGACGAATGATCTGTAGCTCACACT
Organism: Rhamphochromis longiceps; assembly: GCF_057381845.1. Lineage (NCBI taxonomy): Eukaryota > Metazoa > Chordata > Actinopteri > Cichliformes > Cichlidae > Rhamphochromis > Rhamphochromis longiceps. Next base: position 10,143,054 of record NC_140568.1, on the reverse strand, counting down.
TGTCCTCTACCACTTCATTAGCCAAATGAGATCGGCCAGTTTTGTTCCAAATGGCCTGGCATTTTGCAAAGCATGCACGGGAGAGCCTCTCGTAGGTTTCATTCATGCTCTCTGCTAGGGCAGCATCAGATGTTGCCACAAGGTTTAGCAGGTGACATGCACATCGCTGATGAGACGGGAGTTGATACTCCAAACCAGAGTCTTCATCAAGAATTGCACTTGCCTCATGGTAGTCAATATGGTCAGTCAGGTCAATAGTTTCTGGGTCTGTTTCATCTTCAGCTTCATCTGCATCATTTTGTGCCCCAAACAGTGGATCCAACTTTGTCAAGGCCTTCCACATATCAGTTGTGGTTCTTACAACTTTGCCTCTAATCTTGTATTGGCAATGGATATCATCAAGCGCACCAGCAAGCATGTCAAATGTGTGAGACCCTCTCAATCTTTTGCATGCTGGTGCTACAGATCTTCTTTCCAGGGACTCTTCCTCCAATGGCATGTGACTCCAAGGTAACTTTTCTGATGAGCTGACCAACAATCAGTAGTGGTAGCAACAAATTTGACTTTATCCAATGCTGCAACCAAAGTCATCTTCATGTGATCAGCAGCTTCACAGATTCTGGCACGGACAGTGGGTCTGGAGAGGACTTTGGCTTGAGGTTGTAATGTGGTAACCAATTCTTTGAAAGATGGCTGTTCTACCACTGCAAATGGCTGTAGACCCTCACATATGAAATTGATGACAAGCATGTCAACAGTTGCTTGTGGAACATGTTTGTTTGCAGCTCTCAACATCAGGTCTGGTAACTTGGCTTGTGTATTTGCTGAGAGCTTGTTTGGTGTGGCTGTGGCCTTTCGCTGACGAGATGTTGATGCCACAGTGATATTGTACTGCTCAATCTTCGATGGATGTTTCCTCTGTAGAGATAAATATTATCATACGTCAGGTTCATACATTACTTCATAACATCACTGTGATTAACACTACAGGAAAACATTTTTAAAACATCATTCAACTAGACATGAGCTAATCTTTGATTGTTTAGCATAGTATAAAAGAGTGGTGAATTTGGTCAAATCTTGCAGATATATTGCTGTATTTATTTACAAATGTAAACCAATTTTGAACGATCATTGCGAAAAACATGAATTTCTGTATACATTCCAAGTTCTGTAATCTGTATACTATCTGTAAAAAGAGTATCGACCAATGTATCAGTATCTAAATTTTTAAGTCCTTTTTATCAGTATCACCCTAAAGTTTTCAGTATTAGTCAGGTTCTAAAAATACTAAGAGAGCAAAATATGTGTATATAGCAAATGTAATTTAAGGAAAGGGATCACATACACAAAAATGCTGCCCATACAGCTAACAAATAAAAACAATCCACATTATGTTCTTTAAAAAAAAATATCATATTGGGAAACATATAACCCTACTGATTAAAACCCACGTCACTATGATAGACCTATATCAGGCCAATCCGGTTGTTCAGTGATGACGCCACGAATCCTACTTCCGGGTCTAAAGTAGTCTGCGTTTAATATGGCTTTTGTGTTGTTAACATGTTTAATGTTATGTATTTTCTTCTATTTGATCTCAAAAGAAAGGGAGGTCAACAGGGATCACTGACTGTCAGTGATCCCTGTTGACCTCCCTCGGCTTTTATTACCGCTAATCATTTATTTAAGCTCAGTTTTTAAAACCTTAGGATGTAACTACAGCCCAGCCCATGCAGCAGTATATGAATGACTAACCTCGTATTTTGGATGGATTATCTCAGTTGTTCTCCTCGCGTATAGGTGTAACGGAGAAACAGCCAATCAAATCGCAGCTTTTCGGGCATTGGAAAAAAATGGGGTTTTTTTTACACTGAACTGTCTGAGCGCGGGTTCGAGTCCTGGTTGGGACAAAGGTTGTGTTACATTATCAAAAGTTAAACACCATTTTCAATTTACTTATTGTGGATAACATTTATTTTTCACTTTGCTTTTAATTTTTATTTCATTATCATTTTATTTAGATTATATAGTGTTATGGCCTGTGGAGCAATTTTTCTGCATTACGTACCTATACTGTCATAACTCAGACTGTATCATGACAGTCTTGAGATGATACATACCAGACATATAGTCTACAATTATGCAGACATCCAACTTTTAATAAAAAGACTAAAGCTAAAACTATAATACAGATACATTCTGATGACATAGAAAATGATGCTTATACATAATTTAAACAAGGCATGTCTGTAATAAGTCATCTGTCTGCTTCCTGGTGGCTGTTAGTTTATATCTATTCATTTTCCAGCACAAACTCAGTACTGACATCATTACTTTATTCCAGTCATGCTCTTGCCAGCCTCCACTCTGCATGCTTTAAATCTGTTGCTCTTCTGCTTCTACCATTCTGTGTTTCAGATCCTCAGCTATGCAGCCCGCCTCCTCTCCTTTCTCCTCCTCACCGTGGTCACTCAGAACCCTGTCCCAGCCTCCATCTTCATCACTACCAGCATTTTGACTCTGGGGTGTGGCTTATGCAAAATCCTGTCACTGCTGAGATTTCTTCTGCTATGATGGGTCATTGGAGTCTAACTGCCTAACAGTTACATTTATTTCTGTATCTCAATAAATCATGTTCGGTTTTTCCACATGATCTCTCCTTATTGAACTGCTTTGGTAGATAAGCTTCAAGCCAGAAAGCAACAATACCTAAACCAAAAATATTATCATCAGAAGTGAGAAAGTGTCTGGACTATCTCCAGCTGTGTTGCATGTATTAAAGATAACTTCAGACACTGTCTGGTTGTCATGTCTGAAACAGGCTGTATAGTCACACAGATAAAAGACAGCAGTCATGTTTCTAATATTACAAATCAACCAGAAAGATTATAAAGATAAAAGCTGTGAGACCCCACTAGAGAAAGGATGGCTTGTTATCATTACATGAAGTGATTTAGAAATAATATGTAAGCTTTCAGGGCTGCACTCATAGCTTTTTAAAACTGATTACCTGATGGTGAGCACACACAGGTATATAAACATACAGGTGAACTCTAAGAGGTTATAAAGAAGAGAGCTGTGCTGCTATTTTTACAGAACACAATTTATTCACATTTTTATATTTACAATCAGTTTTTATTTATATAAACAAAATAAACATTACAAAAGTAGAACAAAACTATCTTATGTACAATATCAACAGTTTCTCCCCTATTTCCTCTTTTCTTCCACCCATCTTTGTCTCTCTGCCTCGTAGAAAGGAGACTCCTGAATCTCCTTCCAGGTGCTCTTGGCTCGTGAGCCAAAGCCAACCAGCTGATCATCCTCAGAGGCTTCTGCAGCAACACTCACTCTGCTGGTCTTGCAGTTCAGAAGAGTCTTTATCTCTGTAAAGCTGAGGGCATACTGTACAAATGAATGCAAGCTCTCCTTGCCATGCCCTTCTTCCACAGAGGTCCCTGCAGCCTCTTCCTTCTGGAGATCTTTGATCAGGTACATGGTGTACCCGACATCATTCCCCAGAAGCCACCGGAAAGATTTCCCTTTATACTTTCCAAACTGCAGAATGTACTCTCCCTGCACTTCCTTCATGTCAGACTCATCCCCTCCTCTCTGATAGATGACAGTCAGAGCATTCTGATGTACAACATCATCCCTCACAGGTGCAGACTTGTCCTGCAGTTTGGGGTCATTTTTAATCCGTCGAGCTTCTTTTGACGGGTCCTGGAGAAGGTATCCAAGTGGCCCCTTGCGGAACAACCACAGAGATTTTCCCTGGATATGGCGCAACTTTCTTCTGCATCTTGACAAGCAGTGAAAAAATAAACAATTATATTAAACAAAATTGATTCCAAACACAAACAAAGACATTTCAGGTTATAATCTTGCTGCTGGGTTTACACAGCAGGATGCAGGAGAACAATAACGAGACTCAATTTGAAAGAACATTGACAACATTTGGGATAAAAGTGTTTTTTCCTCCAGGTATAACAAACTGTTCTGTCTGTAAATAAAAACCTTTCATGGTTGAATGATTATTGGCATATCTGCAAAATTTGTGGTAACTGCTTAGTAGTCATGGCACATAAGAATTGCTGGTAGATTAACAACATATATGTATTTAAGCTATCGTGTTTATTCATACACGAGTGGGCATTGCTCATGTTAGAGATATCAAAACAGATTTTCGCATTGATAAGGTGACTGACCATTACAACATGAAAGCAATACATTTTCTTTTAAAGCAGGTTCAGTCATTTAGCATGTCATCTCATAACAAGACACTTATTGGTTATTTAATTGTACCACATTATAGTAATGTCAGTGTCACAGCAGTCGGAAACCTACAAAGTTTATTTAATGGCAAAACACGTCAATGAAACACGTAATTTATTTAAGGATCACGTTCATTCATTTTTTACCGTGCCACTTTACAACAGCAGATAAACTCCCACCGTCTTTAACTGAGCGATGGATGCTTCGTAAATGCAATCGCAACACGCCTATTACCTGTAATATACACCTGTAAATGTATTCTGTTTGGTTTACTGTTATTTCAAACGACGTTTCTTACCTTTGATCAATGAATGAGGAGCGTTGGGATGTGTTGCGAGCGTTGAGTTACTTGTTTTCTCTCCCGAAACGTAAAAGAGGAGATTTTTTAAAAGTGCCGCCGCATCTCAAACTCGTTACAGCGCCGGAAGACCGTAGTGGCCAAAAATATATTACATCCGTAGTGGTTTAGCACTACCATAGAGAATGAATGGGAAACGGTTTAGGCCGTTTAGCTAAACAATCCCAGGCTCCCGCGCGACAAACGTCACTGCTGTTTAGTTTTCTGTCTTCATTTATGTTGGAAGTGATAGCAGAGCTGTACGTTTTAACTTGTTTCCAAAACCCCGCAGTCAGGACATGTTATATTGTATTTAGATAGAAGCTAGCGAGCTAACTCCCTGCTAACTTCTAACTCCGTTAAATGTCATAAATTCCGTTTTCATGGATGCCTGGATGTTAAACTCAATTGTTACACCTGGTAGAGCAGAACGCTGATCATTTTATTAAAGATGAAAGACTTTAGACAGTTTTTCAACTCTCAGTAATGCCATAGTGATCGTTTGATATATGGACCTGCAGCGGAGTTTAGACCCAGACACGGCTAGTGACGTCAGACTGAACAATCGGATAGTTCTATCACGTGCACGTGTACACGTTGACAACCGTAACCATGGTCGCCGAGGGTATTTAAATGCTGCACAAGGTTCCAAACGTCCGTTTACACTTGCTCGTGGACTTGTTTCGACCTGCTCCAACCTCAGCCTGTGGAAAGCTAAGTTTTGCAAAACATTTTACTAAAAGCGGATTTAATTTGAGAGCACAACAAGTACTTCATCTGTGGATCGTTTGTACTTGTTTTTGTTTTTCAAGTTTGAAGATGGCTCGCCGTGCCCATACGGTAAAAAAATACATTTTTCCTGGCCAAAATATATTTCAAATATATGGTAAATATATTTTGTATTTGTGATGCTCCAAAAAAATATATTTTTGAAATTGAAAATGTATTTCTTTCAAACCAAAATACATTTCAAAACATATTTTAGGGTGAAGAAAATACATTTCCAACCTTACAGTAGAATGTATATCAAAGTATCCTTTATTTAAAATATATTTAGTGCAATAATGATGATAATGATAACAATACTAAAAGTAACATGTTTTATGCACATCTGCAAAAAACAGTTGGATTCAAACAAAACAGAGTCAAAGGTCTATCACGAATTAGGTTGTTTATTCATTTGCTTACAGTATTTCACATTACACAATATCTCACTATAATGTAGCGTTCATTGACTTTGAAATTATCTGTCAGTGATACAGTAAACAAGATACAACAACTGCTATGTACACTTTAGTTTTTGACAATATATACAATTTAGTATTTAAAGGAACACACTCCACTGTTTTGGAAATAGGCTCATTCTCCATCTCCCTCAGAGTTAAAAATGCAGCGTCTTCTTTCTAGATCCGTACGTTAATAGGGCTCTGGAGCGTGATCTTACGGGATGGGGCGTAGCCACGATTTTTGGTCAAGGCGCCATATTAGCAGGCCAAACAAATGCTTGCTGTGTGGTCGGTTGTAATGTTAGATTGCACTACCGACAAAGGAATAAGCTTGAAAACAGGCTCTCTTTTCATTGTTTCCTCACCTGGAAACATCATGAGGGAGCTTATGTGTTGGATGTTACCAAAAGAAGGCGTCTAGCCTGGATAGCAGCTGCGAGACGAGCTGATATTCAGTTCTCTACCAGCCACAGATATCTGTTGGTGTGCTCCAGTATTTTCATTCAGGTAAGTTCTAAATAAGTTCATATTATTATTTATAGCCTGTTAATTTTATTTTCAATAGCACAAACTTAGAACAAACATGCAGAACTACCTTCTATTTATAGAGTTGCTAATTATTTGGCATTATTGCAACAAACCAGCCTATGAAATGAATGAAACAAATCCTGACTGGGTTCCAACACTACACATGGGGCACTACGAAATCCCTGCTTCAAACTACATGCTACATACCACCATGCCAATCAGATTACTTCTTCCATGTGTGGGTAAAAAGGTGACCTTCCTGGATAAGATGGCAAAGGTTTGCTGCGTTTTGGTGAACATGTGCCCCAGTGTGGTAGTAAAACCAGGGAAAAATGCTCTTGTTAAATACTTTTAAGTCTTGTGCTGTTTATGTAGTGATAAGTTTTCAAAAGAGACAGTAAATTACAGAATGCTAGTAGTGGGTGATATTATACAAATGCTGTCATGATTTTATGTGAACATTTTGTCATTTGTAAACTATACATAACATTTTTTCTACATTGTAACTGATGTGATGTTCGACAAAGTGCTTTTAATTAAAAATAGGCAAACATTTCTTTGTTTCTTTATTCAACTTTTGAACAGTGGTATTTAGTAAGTACATATTCAGTAAATGCAAAGTATTTACATGGCCCCCTAAATTAAAACATTATGGGTTATTCAGAACAGAACTATGCTTGGAAAAATATTGTCCCATCAGTTGATCCAACTCCTCCACAGTAGCAGGTGGAACTTTTCTTTTTTGAGGATGGCTTCTTTTACCTGTCACAACGAATGGTCTGTTTATGTTTTGATCAAGAACCTTTTTTTGGGCAGCTGAAGAGGAGAAGTCTATCTTATGGCCAACCTCTGGCTGTATCTTGGTCATATTACCCAGCAAAACCCAGTATGCAGGTTCATCTGTAACAGTCCTTGTGCCACAGATCCTCACTGTTGCTTCTACATTAAACAGAAGAGCAGTGACATGGCTGCAAGTCTCCACGACTCTAGTCATACAGCTGCAGTGGGCGGCTTCAACCTTCCCTGTGATGCTCACAATGACCTGTGGCTGCAATGCTGCAATTCAGTCTTTAAGAGTGCAGGACCTAAAACACACACAGACAAAGTTCATTTAAAGACAAGAACTTTAATAAGCCAAGTCCGACACAAATGTGTTTTATTTACTTTCAAATCCATTTATCATAAATGTAACAAATAAAGTGTTTTTATGTATCCATCTATAGAATGCTGCATGTTATATTCTAAATCTGCATGTTTCTTTTTAGAAACCTATCAGCAAAAAATGAACCTAAAGTATGTAATGAATGTATTTTTAGTGACACAGGACACAAACAAGGAAGCAAATCAAATCAAATCACAAATCAAATCACTTTTTATTGTCACATCACATGTGCAGGTACATTGGTACAGCACATGTGAGTGAAATTCTTGTGTGCAAGATGTGTAATTAGGATTATTTATAATAAATATGAATTAATTAGGGAAATTTCTTTAACCATAAAGAATAACTAAATCCTTCAGGACAATGTCACATCAATGCACTGAACTCACTATGTTATCCCTCTAACAGAGCCTCTACATGTTCTCACTGTAATTTCCCCCTCACGAATGAATTTTTACTAGCACTAATTTGAATGTTGGGGGGAATCAAACGCATTTTACTCGCAGTACTCAAGCTGACTTACCTTTGCTTGAATGACGGCGTACTCACAACGTGGAGGCTTACATTTTAAATATATAAATATATTTTAAAATGTATTTTAGCACATATATTTTTTGGCCATTTTTTGTATATTTTGAAATATATTTCAAAATGTATTTTAAAATATATTTTTTTACCGTATGGGTGGACCCGGACTCCCCGACTGTCACCTGGACTTCGCTGCAGGTACGTTTGAAAATTTCTTTAAATGTAAATTACTGTAATAATTTAACAAGTTCCAGTGTGAATATCAAGTTCTAACGTGATCAAATATGTGTATTCCAAGATTGTTTCCCGTAAATTGTTTGTATGTTTTAAATTTTCCGGGAGAGGTGTAGAAATTATTAACGACTGGTGTATGAATATGAAAAAAGGTGTTACTTTGATTTGAAGGCTTCAAATTTGACACTTTTCTTTAAAATGAAATGGTTAAAAATAGCTTAATGGACTAAAATTTGTAAAATGCCCAAAAATCAGTTTCTGTGGTAACGGCATCTTCAAGATGTCATGGCGTCAGAACACGCAGGCGTAAACACACAGATCCAGGTCCCCTCCTGACATCCTTTTCTTCTCCGGATCAAAGGCTTTATTGACATAAACTATATTTTTTCTCTGCTGCAAAAAACAAAGATAGCAGATAGCTTTTCTTCAAATTCTTTAATTCTCAATCGCTTTTGCAACTTTGTACTTTTGTATTACTTGCAGCAACAACTCCACCTCATTGTTAGTCCATTTAAAAAACTCGTCGCTTTTCCTTTTCATTTTCCTGCACGTTTCAAAGAGCCGGAAAGTAAATAAACGGCAGACAGAAATGAGGCAGGTCCAGTCACCTTGCGTTTCACGCATGCGCAGTACTGGAACGTAAGCGTTTTCGGCCGTTTCAATGTGGACACACAACTCTGTGAAAACGGTAGTTTGGACACGAGCATTTTCAGACAAAAACGCCTTTTTCAAATTGATCCGGGCTAGTGTGACGTAAGATCACAGGCCGTTCCAATGACGTCACCAATCACCACACTTCAAAGCACAAAGCCTGCGTTGTCACAGTAACGCATTCTGCGATAGGAGGTCATATATAGGAGTGAACTTGACTCTCACACAGCCTTAACTGTCTGCCTGTCCTCATGTCTGCAGTGCTGCTGTCTCCGGTCACCCTGCATGTTTCTAAGGTTAGTTTTCTCCATATTTATATTGTTCTTGTAGTTTTTGTCCTCTGGTTTTTGTCCTTGAGGTTTGAATATACATGTCAAATCAAATCAAATCACTTTTATTGTCACATCACATGTGCAGGTACATTGGTACAGTACATGTGAGTGAAATTAATGTTGAAGTTCCAGTTGTGAAGCTGAGGTGTCTATGAAGTGTTCAGCAGTCTGATGGCCTGATGGAAAAATCTGTCTCTCAGTCTGCTGGTACGGGACCGGATGCTGCAGAACCTCCTTCCTGTGGGAAGTAGTCGGAACAGTTTATGGCTGGGGTGACTGGAGTCCTTGATGATCCTCCCCGCTTTCCTCAGGCAGCGCTGTGTGTGTGTGTGTGTGTGTGTGTGTGTGTGTGTGTGTGTGTGTGTGTGTGTGTGTGTGTGTGTGTGTGTGTGTGTGTGTGTGTGTGTGTATGTATGTATGTATGTATGTATGTGTTTTTTGTCCTCAGATTAGGTTTGAAGTGTCTGTGTGGTGCAGCTGGTCTGGTCTGTCTCTGTACAGTCGAGGCTGCACCCACCTATAAAAGGTGGAGGCTCGCCAGGACATGCACACCTCACAAGTTCCCGGCTCTCTCGACTCTGTTGAAGACGGGTTTCTTGGAGAAGGGGAGGGCAGTGAGGCACAGTCCCCCGTCCCCCGACGCCCCTCGCGATGCCCCTCCGTCTTCGACTAACCCTCTGCATAGGAGCCGTGAGAGCCAGGAACTTGTGAGTTTTGTATGTCCACTCAGGCATCCTTCATACCTGGTCTGTAGGAAGTTCCTGTCAGAAGGAGGGGGCACCGCGAGGGCGTCGAGGGGCGGAAGGCGGTGCCTTAGTGCCTTCCTCCTTCTGACATTGTAAAGGAACCCTATTTTTTTAATGGTAAGGTGTGTGTGTGTGTGTGTGTGTGTGTGTGTGTGTGTGTGTGTGTGTGTGTTTTGTACTCAGATTAGGTTTGAAGTGTCTGTGTGGTGCAGCTGGTCTGGTCTGTCTCTGTACAGTCGAGGCTGCACCCACCTATAAAAGGTGGAGGCTCACCAGGACATGCACACCTCACAAGTTCCCGGCTCTCTCGACTCTGTTGAAGACGGGTTTCTTGGAGAAGGGGAGGGCAGTGAGGCACAGTCCCCCGTCCCCCGACGCCCCTCGCGATGCCCCTCCGTCTTCGACTAACCCTCTGCATAGGAGCCGTGAGAGCCAGGAACTTGTGAGTTTTGTATGTCCACTCAGGCATCCTTCATACCTGGTCTGTAGGAAGTTCCTGTCAGAAGGAGGGGGCACCGCGAGGGCGTCGAGGGGCGGAAGGCGGTGCCTTAGTGCCTTCCTCCTTCTGACATTGTAAAGGAACCCTATTTTTTTAATGGTAAGGTGTGTGTGTGTGTGTGTGTGTGTGTGTGTGTGTGTGTGTGTTTTGTACTCAGATTAGGTTTGAAGTGTCTGTGTGGTGCAGCTGGTCTGGTCTGTCTCTGTACAGTCGAGGCTGCACCCACCTATAAAAGGTGGAGGCTCACCAGGACATGCACACCTCACAAGTTCCCGGCTCTCTCGACTCTGTTGAAGACGGGTTTCTTGGAGAAGGGGAGGGCAGTGAGGCACAGTCCCCCGTCCCCCGACGCCCCTCGCGATGCCCCTCCGTCTTCGACTAACCCTCTGCATAGGAGCCGTGAGAGCCAGGAACTTGTGAGTTTTGTATGTCCACTCAGGCATCCTTCATACCTGGTCTGTAGGAAGTTCCTGTCAGAAGGAGGGGGCACCGCGAGGGCGTCGAGGGGCGGAAGGCGGTGCCTTAGTGCCTTCCTCCTTCTGACATTGTAAAGGAACCCTATTCTTTTTTTAATGGTGAGATGTATGTTTGTGTCTGTGTGTGTGTGTGTCTGTGTCTGTATGTATGTATGTATGTATGTATGTATGTATGTATGTATGTATGTATGTATGTATGTATGTATGTATGTATGTATGTGTTTTTTGTACTCAGATTAGGTTTGAAGTGTCTGTGTGGTGCAGCTGGTCTGGTCTGTCTCTGTACAGTCGAGGCTGCACCCACCTATAAAAGGTGGAGGCTCACCAGGACATGCACACCTCACAAGTTCCCGGCTCTCTCGACTCTGTTGAAGACGGGTTTCTTGGAGAAGGGGAGGGCAGTGAGGCACAGTCCCCCGTCCCCCGACGCCCCTCGCGATGCCCCTCCGTCTTCGACTAACCCTCTGCATAGGAGCCGTGAGAGCCAGGAACTTGTGAGTTTTGTATGTCCACTCAGGCATCCTTCATACCTGGTCTGTAGGAAGTTCCTGTCAGAAGGAGGGGGCACCGCGAGGGCGTCGAGGGGCGGAAGGCGGTGCCTTAGTGCCTTCCTCCTTCTGACATTGTAAAGGAACCCAGTTTTTTTAATGGTAAGATGTTTGTGTCTGTGTGTGTGTGTGTGTGTGTGTCTGTGTGTATGTATGTATGTATGTATGTATGTATGTATGTATGTATGTATGTATGTGTTTTTTGTCCTCAGATTAGGTTTGAAGTGTCTGTGTGGTGCAGCTGGTCTGGTCTGTCTCTGTACAGTCGAGGCTGCACCCACCTATAAAAGGTGGAGGCTCACCAGGACATGCACACCTCACAAGTTCCCGGCTCTCTCGACTCTGTTGAAGACGGATTTCTTGGAGAAGGGGAGGGCAGTGAGGCACAGTCCCCCGTCCCCCGACGCCCCTCGCGATGCCCCTCCGTCTTCGACTAACCCTCTGCATAGGAGCCGTGAGAGCCAGGAACTTGTGAGTTTTGTATGTCCACTCAGGCATCCTTCATACCTGGTCTGTAGGAAGTTCCTGTCAGAAGGAGGGGGCACCGCGAGGGCGTCGAGGGGCGGAAGGCGGTGCCTTAGTGCCTTCCTCCTTCTGACATTGTAAAGGAACCCTATTTTTTTAATGGTAAGGTGTGTGTGTGTGTGTGTGTGTGTGTGTGTGTGTGTGTGTGTGTGTGTGTGTGTGTGTGTTTTGTACTCAGATTAGGTTTGAAGTGTCTGTGTGGTGCAGCTGGTCTGGTCTGTCTCTGTACAGTCGAGGCTGCACCCACCTATAAAAGGTGGAGGCTCACCAGGACATGCACACCTCACAAGTTCCCGGCTCTCTCGACTCTGTTGAAGACGGGTTTCTTGGAGAAGGGGAGGGCAGTGAGGCACAGTCCCCCGTCCCCCGACGCCCCTCGCGATGCCCCTCCGTCTTCGACTAACCCTCTGCATAGGAGCCGTGAGAGCCAGGAACTTGTGAGTTTTGTATGTCCACTCAGGCATCCTTCATACCTGGTCTGTAGGAAGTTCCTGTCAGAAGGAGGGGGCACCGCGAGGGCGTCGAGGGGCGGAAGGCGGTGCCTTAGTGCCTTCCTCCTTCTGACATTGTAAAGGAACCCTATTTTTTTTAATGGTGAGATGTATGTGTGTGTGTGTGTGTGTGTGTCTGTGTGTATGTATGTATGTATGTATGTATGTATGTGTTTTTTGTCCTCAGATTAGGTTTGAAGTGTCTGTGTGGTGCAGCTGGTCTGGTCTGTCTCTGTACAGTCGAGGCTGCACCCACCTATAAAAGGTGGAGGCTCACCAGGACATGCACACCTCACAAGTTCCCGGCTCTCTCGACTCTGTTGAAGACGGATTTCTTGGAGAAGGGGAGGGCAGTGAGGCACAGTCCCCCGTCCCCCGACGCCCCTCGCGATGCCCCTCCGTCTTCGACTAACCCTCTGCATAGGAGCCGTGAGAGCCAGGAACTTGTGAGTTTTGTATGTCCACTCAGGCATCCTTCATACCTGGTCTGTAGGAATTTCCTGTCAGAAGGAGGGGGCACCGCGAGGGCGTCGAGGGGCGGAAGGCGGTGCCTTAGTGCCTTCCTCCTTCTGACATTGTAAAGGAACCCTATTTTTTTAATGGTAAGGTGTGTGTGTGTGTGTGTGTGTGTGTTTTGTACTCAGATTAGGTTTGAAGTGTCTGTGTGGTGCAGCTGGTCTGGTCTGTCTCTGTACAGTCGAGGCTGCACCCACCTATAAAAGGTGGAGGCTCACCAGGACATGCACACCTCACAAGTTCCCGGCTCTCTCGACTCTGTTGAAGACGGGTTTCTTGGAGAAGGGGAGGGCAGTGAGGCACAGTCCCCCGTCCCCCGACGCCCCTCGCGATGCCCCTCCGTCTTCGACTAACCCTCTGCATAGGAGCCGTGAGAGCCAGGAACTTGTGAGTTTTGTATGTCCACTCAGGCATCCTTCATACCTGGTCTGTAGGAAGTTCCTGTCAGAAGGAGGGGGCACCGCGAGGGCGTCGAGGGGCGGAAGGCGGTGCCTTAGTGCCTTCCTCCTTCTGACATTGTAAAGGAACCCTATTTTTTTTAATGGTAAGATGTTTGTGTCTGTGTGTGTGTGTGTGTGTGTCTGTGTCTGTGTGTATGTATGTATGTATGTGTTTTTTGTCCTCATATTAGGTTTGAAGTGTCTGTGTGGTGCAGCTGGTCTGGTCTGTCTCTGTACAGTCGAGGCTGCACCCACCTATAAAAGGTGGAGGCTCACCAGGACATGCACACCTCACAAGTTCCCGGCTCTCTCGACTCTGTTGAAGACGGGTTTCTTGGAGAAGGGGAGGGCAGTGAGGCACAGTCCCCCGTCCCCCGACGCCCCTCGCGATGCCCCTCCGTCTTCGACTAACCCTCTGCATAGGAGCCGTGAGAGCCAGGAACTTGTGAGTTTTGTATGTCCACTCAGGCATCCTTCATACCTGGTCTGTAGGAAGTTCCTGTCAGAAGGAGGGGGCACCGCGAGGGCGTCGAGGGGCGGAAGGCGGTGCCTTAGTGCCTTCCTCCTTCTGACATTGTAAAGGAACCCTATTTTTTTAATGGTAAGATGTTTGTGTCTGTGTGTGTGTGTGTGTCTGTGTCTGTGTGTATGTATGTATGTATGTATGTGTTTTTTGTCCTCAGATTAGGTTTGAAGTGTCTGTGTGGTGCAGCTGGTCTGGTCTGTCTCTGTACAGTCGAGGCTGCACCCACCTATAAAAGGTGGAGGCTCACCAGGACATGCACACCTCACAAGTTCCCGGCTCTCTCGACTCTGTTGAAGACGGGTTTCTTGGAGAAGGGGAGGGCAGTGAGGCACAGTCCCCCGTCCCCCGACGCCCCTCGCGATGCCCCTCCGTCTTCGACTAACCCTCTGCATAGGAGCCGTGAGAGCCAGGAACTTGTGAGTTTTGTATGTCCACTCAGGCATCCTTCATACCTGGTCTGTAGGAAGTTCCTGTCAGAAGGAGGGGGCACCGCGAGGGCGTCGAGGGGCGGAAGGCGGTGCCTTAGTGCCTTCCTCCTTCTGACATTGTAAAGGAACCCTATTTTTTTAATGGTAAGATGTTTGTGTCTGTGTGTGTGTGTGTGTGTGTGTGTGTGTGTGTGTGTGTGTGTGTGTGTGTGTGTGTGTGTGTCTGTGTGTGTGTCTGTGTGTGTGTCTGTGTGTATGTATGTATGTGTTTTTTGTCCTCAGATTAGGTTTGAAGTGTCTGTGTGGTGCAGCTGGTCTGGTCTGTCTCTGTACAGTCGAGGCTGCACCCACCTATAAAAGGTGGAGGCTCACCAGGACATGCACACCTCACAAGTTCCCGGCTCTCTCGACTCTGTTGAAGACGGATTTCTTGGAGAAGGGGAGGGCAGTGAGGCACAGTCCCCCGTCCCCCGACGCCCCTCGCGATGCCCCTCCGTCTTCGACTAACCCTCTGCATAGGAGCCGTGAGAGCCAGGAACTTGTGAGTTTTGTATGTCCACTCAGGCATCCTTCATACCTGGTCTGTAGGAAGTTCCTGTCAGAAGGAGGGGGCACCGCGAGGGCGTCGAGGGGCGGAAGGCGGTGCCTTAGTGCCTTCCTCCTTCTGACATTGTAAAGGAACCCTATTTTTTTAATGGTAAGGTGTGTGTGTGTGTGTGTGTGTGTGTGTGTGTGTGTGTGTGTGTGTGTGTGTGTGTGTGTGTGTGTGTTTTGTACTCAGATTAGGTTTGAAGTGTCTGTGTGGTGCAGCTGGTCTGGTCTGTCTCTGTACAGTCGAGGCTGCACCCACCTATAAAAGGTGGAGGCTCACCAGGACATGCACACCTCACAAGTTCCCGGCTCTCTCGACTCTGTTGAAGACGGGTTTCTTGGAGAAGGGGAGGGCAGTGAGGCACAGTCCCCCGTCCCCCGACGCCCCTCGCGATGCCCCTCCGTCTTCGACTAACCCTCTGCATAGGAGCCGTGAGAGCCAGGAACTTGTGAGTTTTGTATGTCCACTCAGGCATCCTTCATACCTGGTCTGTAGGAAGTTCCTGTCAGAAGGAGGGGGCACCGCGAGGGCGTCGAGGGGCGGAAGGCGGTGCCTTAGTGCCTTCCTCCTTCTGACATTGTAAAGGAACCCTATTTTTTTAATGGTAAGGTGTGTGTGTGTGTGTGTGTGTGTGTGTGTGTGTGTGTGTTTTGTACTCAGATTAGGTTTGAAGTGTCTGTGTGGTGCAGCTGGTCTGGTCTGTCTCTGTACAGTCGAGGCTGCACCCACCTATAAAAGGTGGAGGCTCACCAGGACATGCACACCTCACAAGTTCCCGGCTCTCTCGACTCTGTTGAAGACGGGTTTCTTGGAGAAGGGGAGGGCAGTGAGGCACAGTCCCCCGTCCCCCGACGCCCCTCGCGATGCCCCTCCGTCTTCGACTAACCCTCTGCATAGGAGCCGTGAGAGCCAGGAACTTGTGAGTTTTGTATGTCCACTCAGGCATCCTTCATACCTGGTCTGTAGGAAGTTCCTGTCAGAAGGAGGGGGCACCGCGAGGGCGTCGAGGGGCGGAAGGCGGTGCCTTAGTGCCTTCCTCCTTCTGACATTGTAAAGGAACCCTATTTTTTTAATGGTAAGGTGTGTGTGTGTGTGTGTGTGTGTGTGTGTGTGTGTGTGTGTGTGTGTGTGTTTTGTACTCAGATTAGGTTTGAAGTGTCTGTGTGGTGCAGCTGGTCTGGTCTGTCTCTGTACAGTCGAGGCTGCACCCACCTATAAAAGGTGGAGGCTCACCAGGACATGCACACCTCACAAGTTCCCGGCTCTCTCGACTCTGTTGAAGACGGGTTTCTTGGAGAAGGGGAGGGCAGTGAGGCACAGTCCCCCGTCCCCCGACGCCCCTCGCGATGCCCCTCCGTCTTCGACTAACCCTCTGCATAGGAGCCGTGAGAGCCAGGAACTTGTGAGTTTTGTATGTCCACTCAGGCATCCTTCATACCTGGTCTGTAGGAAGTTCCTGTCAGAAGGAGGGGGCACCGCGAGGGCGTCGAGGGGCGGAAGGCGGTGCCTTAGTGCCTTCCTCCTTCTGACATTGTAAAGGAACCCTATTTTTTTAATGGTAAGATGTTTGTGTCTGTGTGTGTGTCTGTGTCTGTGTCTGTGTGTATGTATGTATGTATGTATGTGTTTTTTGTCCTCATATTAGGTTTGAAGTGTCTGTGTGGTGCAGCTGGTCTGGTCTGTCTCTGTACAGTCGAGGCTGCACCCACCTATAAAAGGTGGAGGCTCGCCAGGACATGCACACCTCACAAGTTCCCGGCTCTCTCGACTCTGTTGAAGACGGGTTTCTTGGAGAAGGGGAGGGCAGTGAGGCACAGTCCCCCGTCCCCCGACGCCCCTCGCGATGCCCCTCCGTCTTCGACTAACCCTCTGCATAGGAGCCGTGAGAGCCAGGAACTTGTGAGTTTTGTATGTCCACTCAGGCATCCTTCATACCTGGTCTGTAGGAAGTTCCTGTCAGAAGGAGGGGGCACCGCGAGGGCGTCGAGGGGCGGAAGGCGGTGCCTTAGTGCCTTCCTCCTTCTGACATTGTAAAGGAACCCTATTTTTTTAATGGTAAGATGTTTGTGTCTGTGTGTGTGTGTGTGTGTCTGTGTCTGTGTCTGTGTGTATGTATGTATGTATGTATGTGTTTTTTGTCCTCATATTAGGTTTGAAGTGTCTGTGTGGTGCAGCTGGTCTGGTCTGTCTCTGTACAGTCGAGGCTGCACCCACCTATAAAAGGTGGAGGCTCGCCAGGACATGCACACCTCACAAGTTCCCGGCTCTCTCGACTCTGTTGAAGACGGGTTTCTTGGAGAAGGGGAGGGCAGTGAGGCACAGTCCCCCGTCCCCCGACGCCCCTCGCGATGCCCCTCCGTCTTCGACTAACCCTCTGCATAGGAGCCGTGAGAGCCAGGAACTTGTGAGTTTTGTATGTCCACTCAGGCATCCTTCATACCTGGTCTGTAGGAAGTTCCTGTCAGAAGGAGGGGGCACCGCGAGGGCGTCGAGGGGCGGAAGGCGGTGCCTTAGTGCCTTCCTCCTTCTGACATTGTAAAGGAACCCTATTTTTTTTTTAATGGTAAGATGTGTGTGTGTGTGTGTGTGTGTGTGTGTGTGTGTGTGTGTGTGTGTGTGTGTGTGTGTGTGTGTGTGTGTGTGTGTGTTTTGTACTCAGATTAGGTTTGAAGTGTCTGTGTGGTGCAGCTGGTCTGGTCTGTCTCTGTACAGTCGAGGCTGCACCCACCTATAAAAGGTGGAGGCTCATCAGGACATGCACACCTCACAAGTTCCTGGCTCTCTCGACTCTGTTGAAGACGGGTTTCTTGGAGAAGGGGAGGGCAGTGAGGCACAGTCCCCCGTCCCCCGACGCCCCTCGCGATGCCCCTCCGTCTTCGACTAACCCTCTGCATAGGAGCCGTGAGAGCCAGGAACTTGTGAGTTTTGTATGTCCACTCAGGCATCCTTCATACCTGGTCTGTAGGAAGCTCCTGTCAGAAGGAGGATGGACAGTGAACATTTTAAGCCCACTCGGCAGCGACAGATGGCCACCCCTTCCTGAGCCTGGTTCTGTCGGAGGTTTCTCCCCTTTAAAAGGGAGTTTTTCCTCCCCACCGTCGCCAAGTGCTTGCTCATAGGGGATTTTTTGGGCTTTTTTTTTTAAAAACCAACCGCTGATAAGTTCACTGGCATCAAGTTTAGGACTCTGCAAATATTTAAATGGATAATTCGTCATCAAGTGAGGAATGATCCATTTAAAGAGTCACATATATTTGTATATAAATATGATTTGTTGGACAATAAGACAAATCATAGACTAATTTGGACAATTGGGAAAAATTAAATAAATAAAAAAATTGGATAAAATGCATGTGTCATTGTTTCATATTGATTTCAAATAACATACCATTTGATTTCAACATATTTTTGTTACACTTGCAGTGGTGTTATTTTGTTATGATCCTGTTCATTTTAAATATAAATATAAATCATCTAAATAGAAATGGAAAACTAGAAAAATTAAAAATATAGCTTTACTAATCTGAAAGTTATTTGTCATTGGATCCATCATTCCCACAGTGGAAACACATTATTTCATATTATGTTCAATTCAGTAGTTAAAAGTATAAAATTTAATAATGTCTATTTTTAGTTTACTTTGTTAATAAACACATTTTTTAGTATTTTAGAAACTAACATCATACATATCCAAATATGAAGCAATGTTTTAACTGCCATTTACATACAGACCTGTGGCCAACTTTATAAACCATTTTGAATTTTTTCCAGCTGAGGCGTTCAAAATAGATATACAGGGAGTGCAGAATTATTAGGCAAGTTGTATTTTTGAGGAATAATGTTATTATTGAACAACAACCATGTTCTCAATGAACCCAAAAAACTCATTAATATCAAAGCTGAATGTTTTTGGAAGTAGTTTTTAGTTTGTTTTTACTTTTAGCTATTTTAGGGGGATATCTGTGTGTGCAGGTGACTATTACTGTGCATAATTATTAGGCAACTTAACAAAAAACAAATATATACCCATTTCAATTATTTATTTTTACCAGTGAAACCAATATAACATCTCCACATTCACAAATATACATTTCTGACATTCAAAAACAAAACAAAAACAAATCAGCGACCAATATAGCCACCTTTCTTTGCAAGGACACTCAAAAGCCTGCCATCCATGGATTCTGTCAGTGTTTGGATCTGTTCACCATCAACATTGCGTGCAGCAGCAACCACAGCCTCCCAGACACTGTTCAGAGAGGTGTACTGTTTTCCCTCCTTGTAAATCTCACATTTGATGATGGACCACAGGTTCTCAATGGGGTCCAGATCAGGTGAACAAGGTGGCCATGTCATTTGTTTTTCTTCTTTTATACCCTTTCTTGCCAGCCACGCTGTGGAGTACTTGGACGCGTGTGATGGAGCATTGTCCTGCATGAAAATCATGTTTTTCTTGAAGGATGCAGACTTCTTCCTGTACCACTGCTTGAAGAAGGTGTCTTCCAGGAACTGGCAGTAGGACTGGGAGTTGAGCTTGACTCCATCCTCAACCCGAAAAGGCCCCACAAGCTCATCTTTGATGATACCAGCCCAAACCAGTACTCCACCTCCACCTTGCTGGTGTCTGAGTCAGACTGGAGCTCTCTGCCCTTTACCAATCCAGCCACGGGCCCATCCATCTGGCCCATCAAGACTCACTCTCATTTCATCAGTCCATAAAACCTTAGAAAAACCAGTCTTGAGATATTTCTTGGCCCAGTCTTGACGTTTCAGCTTGTGTGTCTTGTTCAGTGGTGGTCGTCTTTCAGCCTTTCTTACCTTGGCCATGTCTCTGAGTATTGCACACCTTGTGCTTTTGGGCACTCCAGTGATGTTGCAGCTCTGAAATATGGCCAAACTGGTGGCAAGTGGCATCTTGGCAGCTGCACGCTTGACTTTTCTCAGTTCATGGGCAGTTATTTTGTGCCTTGGTTTTTCCACGCGCTTCTTGCGACCCTGTTGACTATTTTGAATGAAACGCTTGATTGTTCGATGATCACGCTTCAGAAGCTTTGCAATTTTGAGACTGCTGCATCCCTCTGCAAGATATCTCACTATTTTTGACTATTTATGGCACCAAAACCAATGCCACTTTCAGCCTGTCAAGTCCTTCTTTTGACCCATTTTGCCAAAGGAAAGGACGTTGCCTAATAATTATGCACACCTGATATAGGGTGTTGATGTCATTAGACCACACCCCTTCTCATTACAGAGATGCACATCACCTAATATGCTTAATTGGTAGTAGGCTTTCGAGCCTATACAGCTTGGAGTAAGACAACATGCATGAAGAGGATGATGTGGACAAAATACTCATTTGCCTAATAATTCTGCACTCCCTGTACTTTTGATTGTCACAGTGTTATTTGGGCAGCTGCCTGCCTAATATAACATAACATCACCACAATATTTTACATTAAATGAGGAAATGTATCTTTGTTTCCTCAGCTAAGACTGCTTGGCTGCTGTAGCTTGTGTTTATGTTGAGAGTGACATCTGATTTAAAAGCAAGAAGCAAAAGCCACTGAGCACCATCAGGCAGCACAGAGGCAATGCTACAAATTTAAGGAACGAAGGTCAATTCTTTGTGTGTGTACATGCACAGAGCACATGTGCACACGGTTGTGCAGATTAACTCACAGATGTATATGACAACTCACGTTTGTGGCATTGACATTGTTTTCCAATCTTAAATGTAATACATACATTTCCGTCATTGGCCATAATTCTTGCAAGGAAGGGACTCAAAGGTCACAAGTTATTAAATCAAATTAATTAAACACACCATTAAAAGAAGTTCACTATTCACTCCTTAACACATTGAAAATAGTGACATCAAGGGAAAAACATGCAGTGCAGCACTATCAGATGCCAGTGACGGTTGGGCTCAGTGATGAATCAGGTGAGCTGGATTCATGGCTGAATCAAGACATAGGTTCCCCTGCTGTGGTCAGTGAGGGAAAAACAGTGGCGAAAAAAAACACGACGTTTCAAATGTGAAGTTCATATTAATACAGGTTTTGTTTCTAGGCAATTGTGCAGATGCAGGCTCTGGGCGGAGCCAGGAGTTTAACAGATTTAACATAATAACTACACTGATTTCATTTCCTAACACAGGATGACAAGACTGGGGCAACGATACTCGAGAGGAGAATTTCTGATACTTTCTGAGATATGATGTCACTAACCTTTTCTTTTAATTTCTAGCTCCAGGTGAATTGACACATGGGAGTGTGTCAAAAAGGGGGAAGATGAGTTTTAACATCAAACAATGGTTTTATGAATATTCTATGACTTTATTTGTGTGTTTAATAATTTAGGTATGGTAAAACTTAAGCTTGTAATGACCCAAAAGTTCCCAGACTTTTTTAGAGAACCAGTGAGAAGTTTAAAGCATGATTTGCATGTTTAAGCATTAATGATTGAAATAAACGGAATAGCGTTTAGAGCAGGGGTATTAAACTAAAATTTGAGGAGGTCCAGTTGGAGAAAATCTTCTCAAGCAGAGGTCCGGGACATCATAATGTCTAACTTATGTTATGATTGTGATAGAGAAGCAACCTTTTTTTTTTTTTTTTTTTTTAATTTATATCTGAACGTATGAACAATAGATTGTCAAATCAATGAAAATACAAGTTAAAACATTTCAACAAAATTTATTGTTAACACTGAAACACACAGTAGGCCTACATTAGAAATAGGGCTGCTGTTTAAAATGAATTAGAGAAAATAAATAAAATGGCTAAATTGTGCATCTTAAAACAAAGTGATTAATTTCAGAAAAAAAAAGTTTCCCTTTTTCTTTACATTTTACATCTCGACTAAACAGTCTCAATACATTTTCAACAGATAACATCAAAACATTTTAACAATTTTACAGTTTCTCTTTCTTTCCCCCTTATATTCCACGTCCCAACTTTCTGTTGTTCAGTGAGAGAACTGAGCTTTAGTTCGCTCTACTAGGATTTTAAATCTGGGCTGGAATGGTGTCAGGGCCATTCTCATACACATGTGTAGGTGCTCATTGGTGATCCTGGAACGATATTTAGTTTTTATTATGTTCATTGTGGAGAAAGCTGCCTCACAGCTGTATGTGGAGCCAAACATGGCAGGTTCAGTTCTTCCAAACTGCTCTTTCAGGGCCACATCTGCTTGGAGATCAATTAGTTGCATTTGAAGAGGCCCAGCATTTGCCCACTTGAAGTGCTGTGTGACTTCCTTTGAGAACCCTCTGACATCAGTGATGGCAAATGGGTTCTTTATGAACATGGTGAGCTGCTGTCCAAAGCTGAAGCTATCAAAACGTTTGCTGAAGTTTTCAATCAGCTTATCAACAAAGTCAACAAAAGAGGACACATCTCTCTGTCCCTGAGCCTGTTCCTTCACTGTTGGGAAGTGTGCATAGTCTCCTTGCAGGTCTTCTTTGAACACTTCAAGTTTCCTCTGAAAGCAGTGGACAGCTGTCATCAGTTCACAAATTGAATTGTCCTTGCCCTGCAGCTTCAAATTCAGTTCATTCAGGTGTGAAGTGATATCAACCAAAAAGGCCACAATATCCATGTTTTTCCCATCATTTAAAAAGAGAGAAAAGTTTGTTGCTTTTTGACTTTCCAGCTCTTCCAAGAAAGCTGCTACTTCACTTCTGATGGACCAAAATCGCTCCAATGCCCTGCCTTTGCTAAGCCATCTCACATTGTTGTGAAGCAGAAGATCATCAGCGTGTGCATCAACTTCTCTGAGAAATTCCCTGAGCATGCGATGCTGACAAGAAGAAGATGCCCTGAGAAAATTAATCATTTTCATCATTGTTTTCATCACCT
The DNA here is from genome assembly GCF_057381845.1 of Rhamphochromis longiceps. Taxonomy (NCBI): domain Eukaryota; kingdom Metazoa; phylum Chordata; class Actinopteri; order Cichliformes; family Cichlidae; genus Rhamphochromis; species Rhamphochromis longiceps. The sequence goes on along the minus strand of NC_140568.1, from coordinate 10,120,132 downwards.
CAGCATACTCGTCTGACAGGGTGGAGCATAACACTGACTGATGAATAATGCAATGATAAGAGATTAGCTCGGGATTGTCCTCTTTCATTCTTGCTACAGCTCCTTTCTCTCTCCCCATCATAGCAGGGGCTCCATCTGTGGTTATTGAAACCACTTGGTTTGGCTCTATTCCTCGCTTTGTTAACATTTCCTTAATGGCCAGGTAAATATCCTCTCCTCTTGTAGTGCTGTGAAGGGAAGTTACACCTAGCAGGTCTTCACAGAACTCTTTCTTATCATTGTTGAAGAACCTTACATAAACTAACAGCTGAGCATTGTCAGACACATCAGTGGACTCATCTACAGCCAAGCCTACACATGGTGTCTTATGAATAGCTTCTTCCAGCTGGGATAGCACATCCTGAGCTAATAATTCACTTCTCTTTGTGGCTGTTGATGCTGACATAGGTATTTGCTTTATTTTGTCATGAAGCTCTTCTTTTTGTTTACCCTCAAGTAATGTTTCTGCTACTGCACTCATGCACTCTTTGACAACACCTGCATCTGCAAAGGGCTTTTTGTGTTGACCTAAAATCCAAGCAACTCTGAGGGAACATTCATGAGCACGTTGTTGGGCGGTGAAAGAACTGGTTAAGATCCTTGTGGACTGATCATATTGGGCTCTGAGACTGCTAATTTTCTGGGACCTGAGTTCAGACTTGGGTGGGTATGATTGTTCAAAAGCTTTGTGCTTTGTCTCATAGTGGCGTTTGACATTGCCACTTTTAATCAGTGCCACGGTTTCTGAACATATGAGACACACTGGTTTGCTGCTTGCGGCCGGAAGAATGAACATATATGCGTCAGTCCATTCAGTCTTGAAAGTTCTATTTTCGGTGTCTACTTTTCTCTTTTTTGAAAGCGCCATAGTTGTTTTACCTCTTGTGACTCCCGCTCACGTCTTGTCTCACTGTATCGTTAATCGTCTCGCTTGTCATTCACCTCTCACCATGTCTTTCCTCTGTCTGTCTGTGTCTGCACTCAGCGTTGCGATCGCCTTGAATGCGCAGATGTGATTGGCTAAGTAGTGTCACGTGGGTGGCGTAACTCGCACACAATTGGTTAGTATGTTCCCTGGTCTAATACAATGTAAGGTTACCGCTTAAAATTGAATCGCCCCGTCAAAATTAAATATAATTTAATATTTTGTTAACTATAGGTCCGGGTCCATATAGGATGGCGACTGGGTCCGGATTCGGACCCCGGTCCGCCTGTTAGTGACCCCTGGTTTAGAGGATAAAATCCCTGTGTTCATGAGAAGCTGAGCATCGCACTGGAGAGGAAATCGTAGGACGGAAGGCTGAAAGAAACACATGATTTTTGTAAAAAGGTGGCAAAGATTAGAAGTAAAAATGGTTAATTTGTTTTTGATTTCTTTTACTAAAATAAGTGGTTATTTTTATTTTCATATACGCATTGCAAATGTGCTCATAATGAGTTGGCACTCAGTCTTTAGAAGGTCATAAGCTTCGTTCGGCGTGATGGACCGGACTGATATATTGCAGGTATTGACTTTGAGTGCAGAGGGCTAAATGCAAACACGCTTACACACACATAGATTATGATTAGAATAAGTCCCTGGGCCAGAGAGTCCTGAACATTCTGAATATTCTAAACCAATTTTGAATCACTCGAGGAACAATGAATAACAACATTAGATTATTAAGGCTAGGCAGAGAGGTGTTTTGGTTTTCTGTCTTACAGAGAAAGGAACAGACACCAGACGAGGTCACGGAGATATGAGGATCCTTCGCAGCAGAGATAGGCGTGGAGACTGCCGAGACGGCAACTGGGGCCAAGGGTCATGCAGTTTGGGCTCTAGCTAGTCACCTCAAAAGGATGGATCCCATAAACACAGCAATAACCATGAAGGGGTTGGCAAAAAACCAGGAACACCAGACCAACGAGGTTCGAGAGGCTCTTGGTAAAAAGGGGGACACGGCTGTGACCCCAGAATACACAGATCGTTGTTTGAAAATCGGGGCAGAATAATCCCCTGATCTGTGCAACGACTGAAGGGTGGTCTAACCCCTGAGGTCGAAGAAAGAAGAGCAGAGAATCACCCGACTGGAAGACACTGATAGCTGCAGCAATAAAGTAAAGGTTAAAAGCTCCTTGGACAGAGGTTCTAGTCTGAGTACGTTTGAAAGGTACAAGGTGGCACCAAAATGAGGTTGGGGAAACTGGAGCACCAAGATAAAGCTGTGGGAGAACTGGAGAGCGATGGGAGTGTCATCTGTAACTACTATTGTTGTTGTAATCATAGTTTTTCTTGCATCTGAACTGTGCAAACACAGAGGTCATCCAATATGGTCCACTCGTTAAACGGGGACACAGGGCCTCAGGACTAAGAAGAAGAAATGGACCTCGCAAACCTGGATTCTAGGGTGTAAGTGATCTCTTTTAAAAGAGATCAAAGGGGGACTGTGAGATTATTATATTATCTTATGCCACGTTATGCCCCTGATTAATGATTGTGAAATTATTATGTAGTTTTAGTTTGCATTATTCTCCTGAATTAGAAGAAGGTGATAACTATTACATTTGTTAAACTGATTTGTATTACATTAGGCTGCTGATTTATTGTGAATGAATGATATTGTTTTATGATGCATTATACTGCTGAGTTATAAGAAATACTGTTTTCAGAGAGTCAGGACCTTGCTTTTTCTGATAATAGAGGAGACAGAGAGCACATTCCACGGGAGCTTCACTCCCACCGTTGTTAAAGGTAGACGAAATAGGGACCCAAGGCCATAAGTCAGGCTCGCTTTTGATTAGAGTCCCAAACATGATAGCTTGAACCAAGTTTGAAGAATTAAGAGACCAATTGAGGAGATGAGTGTGGGAGGCGTAGTAGGGAAAGGTGTTTGTTTTTGTCTGATGTCTCAGAGGGTGTTGTCTCATTCCCTGGGCCAGAGGACGGCTAGAGAGGGAACGGTGACCCGGGCCCATGATGCCATTAATGGACATGGAAGCAGCTGAGTGGGCCGAGGAGTGACACAAGCAACGTATGGTGACCTCTTGTGGTCAAGAGGTCAAAAGCGGGAGTGTGGAGATCAGGGAAATATTTTACTGCTACTATTCATAACCATCATCATTACCATTACATTAATTATCATTTCATCAAAGCATTTATTCAATAGATTACACATGTTCTTAGTTAAGATTATTACACCTATCACAGAGAGCTGTCTGGTAAAAGGTTAGAAGCATCAACGGGCGGGGTGAGGCTGAGTGCGTTGGAGGTCGAGACACACACACACAAACAGTAGTTAGACTCATATTTAGGTAAGAGTTCAAATAATAGTTTGCAAAAGCTTGTGACTGCAAAATTGTGTCTGCCTAAGGGACAGTTTGTTCCAGGAGATAAGCGAGAGTTAGAAGATTAATAGGAAGCACCTGGCCTCGAGACGGAGAAGATGTCCTTTTAAATGTGTCCAAAGTCGTCAACAGAACATTTGTGGTTTTGAAACTTATGCATGTATTGTATCTGCTTGACGCATGAGGGGGCGTCATAAACGTAAACCCTGATGGTATAAACAACTGCTTGTGTATCATTGGGCGGAGATCGATGCTGTCTGTGGGCAGTGTTCATCTCCCCATGCGCGTGTTCATTAAAATCATTGTTTGACCGAAGCTCTTCTGGACCATTATTGTTTTGTGCTCACCCTCAATATTTGAACTCGTAACAAACAGCAATAACGGCAAAACATGTAATGGACGTGCTGGTCCACTAGACAACATCATGTTAATGTAATGCTTTGGGTCTCTTATGCAAAGTAAAGAGGCTGAAATAAGGTGTCCATGAGTATCAGTTTTCAACATTCAGTATTAAGAGCCAAAGACTGTACGGGTTGGGCCAGTCGTCAAGTCCTGGAGCAAAGTGAGCCTGCAAATCAATAAGATGCAAATCAGTTTATACCTTTCATATAATGTTTGAATTTGTTTATTCTGAGTTTTATTGTTCAGTTAGTTTCCACAGTTCATATATCATGTGTAATTTTTCATTAGTTTCAGTGTTTGTTTGTATTTTATTCTATTATTGATGGTTGTGTTGACAGATTTATCCAAATTTAAAGCTATAGATGTGAACTTCTGGTTCCTTTATTATTACCTGTATAATTAGTTTCAGTGTTTGTGAAGTGGGGAAGGAGGACCCAAAAGCAGGACTCGTACGATGGACAGTGCTCTTTATTTACAGTGGAGTAAATAAGACAACACAATAATCCCTTGAGCTCCCTCGACTCCTGTGTCATGTCTTCACCCAAAACTCTGTGCTCTCTGCTCCCATGGCTGCTGTCCACCTGTGCTCCACTCTCCTCCTCCTGGGAAAAAAAACAACAGAGGCAGCCGTCAGGACACCATGCCGCCTAATCAACAAAAAACAGTCCCAGTCTAAATAATCTAAAAGACCAACCACAGCTCCAGTGATGGCAACACACAGTTCTAGTGACCAACCCAGTGGGCGGCACTCGAGAAAAAGCAGTTCAGGTGGCCTGCATACATTTAGTATCAGGCTTTACAAAAAAAAGTATCAACTATGTTAGGATCCATGTTCATCATGTGTGATGTGTGTTTACATTTGAAGGTGTTTGTGGATTTGTCACCTCTCTTCAAGGTGTGGTTTGTGTTTGATGCTGAAAGAGATAAAGACTGCTGATTGGCTGAAGTAGGGTTCAGTAAAAATTGTTTGGTTGTTGGTTTGGGCACTGCTCAGGTCCACATTAAATAAACTGCTGCTCGTGTGTTTGTAGGTTCTCAGTCATCCAGGTCATGGTTGTCTAAGGAGCCTGGAAAGAAAGCGACTTTACTTCTTTAAGGTTCTGGATGATGTTTAACTTCTGATCCAAGAAGCTTCTTCAGTTGATGTGCTTCCTTTGCTCATTTTCCACCTCTGCACAGTTTCGTTTGATGACAATGTAGTGCAGTTCTCCCAAACATACAACAGAGGGCGCTATGCACATTCACTGAAGTGCAGAAAAATACAAGTGGGGGAGGAAACAAACAGCAGCATCAAGAGAGAAAACTGAAGTGTTCAAAGCGAGTTACTTTAGTCTCTTATTGTAATATTAATTGACATCTAAACATCACGTTGATGCTTCATGTTTGAGTTCCGTGTCCTTTTACTGCTCAGTTGGAAAATATTGATGCAATTTAAAAGACGAGGAGAAGAGTAATTTCTCTGTACTACTTCAAAAGTAATTTGAAAGCACTGCCTCATATGGAAAATGAATCATGATGAAATCCTGAAACAAATAGTGTTTGTGAATATGAAGAGTTTAGTTTTCATTTTGGTCTTAGAAGTATAAAAATGCAGGACTGAAGACAAGATGGAAATGATGTGTTATGAGAAATAAAACACATATGTCGCTATGTACTATAATTTTATTTTGTTTATTTTTTGTTCTTGTAGGTTTTTTGCTTTAGTGTAAATTTTGAAAGCACTGCTTTTAGTTTGAAAATTGGATTCAGTTTTTAGAGTTCGGACAAAACAATGGACGGTTTCAAGAAATGTATTTTATCAACAAAACTTATTTTGATGGTTACTGTATTTATTTTAATGCCCTCAGTGCACGGAGGCCAACAGCCTCCACGTAAACATTTCCACCCCCAACAATCAACTCAGATTTATGAAGTCTATCATGTTCAGGCCCTGCAGCTGATTGGTGGCATGTCTGATCAGAAAGCCTTTCTGCATCTTCACAGTGTGAGTCTGAGAGTTTCTGAACAACAGGATGAGCTGCTACACACCTGACACCACATTCAAACACACACAAGCTGCAAATCTGACACAATATTTTAGACCAAAGAAAAAGGTTCACAATTTGCAGTTAACATGAAGATATTCTAGAGTAGAAACAACACACAGCACACAAGTTTCATGTAGAGATGATTGTTTATTCTGGATGTTATTTTCATTCAGTTATTTTCCATTATTTTGAGCAATTTTCTGATTTATCCAGTTCATGTCAGAACAAACATTCACAGTAACAGCTGGTCCAGTACAGACACGTTCAAAACCAGAACTGATTACACCATAAATCATGTTGTTGTAAATCACTCCACCACCAGAATCACCCTGAGAGAAGAGAAATGTAGTTTGTGCTCCCCAAAATATCTAAAACATACACAGATGATATACAGTAATATTAGCAGTTAACTAACCCCACGTGCATCTACTTGATGTTCTTCCAGACACAGCCTGTTGTTATATGGCACATATGCAGTACACTGAGAGTATCTGGTAGGCTCACAGTCAGCAACACACATGTCTGCACACTGAAGATTAGGTGGTTCATCAGGGACTAGAGAAAAAGGAAAAGAACAAAAGTTATTCATAATCTTTCAAAAGCTAAAATTGTGAGTAGAATGATGTTTCATCTTTTGTTATGTTTCCAAATGATTTTTAAACAAGGAACTTGGCGCACAGTATATCTACTCCAAAATTTACAAAAAGAAAAAAACTTGTTCTTCATTCAGTATTAAACAAAAAACATAAATGTAAGTATAAAACAGTCACAGAAACCGAAATCAGATTCTAGCATTAACTGTGAAATAATCAAACAAAATATGGTCTTACGTGTGTGGCCGGTGGCATTTACTCTATAACCACCAAGTCCTGCAACCTGAACGACGTCTCCTCTAGAAACAGACAAAAAACAAAACAATCATAAATTAATTTCACATCCATCCATGTGACATGAACACAAAATAAATCAATAAATCATATGATGTACTCTGCAGGCTGGGTATTTCCAGGTGGCTGAAGTGTTTCCAGGCTCCTTAGACAACCATGAGCTGGATGACTGAGAACCTACAAACACACACGAGCAGCAGTTTATTTAATGTAGCGGTGAGCACTGCCCAAACCAAAAACCAAAAATATATATTGTACCCTACTTCAGCCAATCAGCAGTCTTCATCTGTTTCAGCATCAAACACACAACCACAATTTGGAGAGAGGTGAGAGATCCACACACCTTCATGAGAGGAGCCACTAATGTAAACTAACACCACACATGATAATCATGGATCCTAACATAGTTGATACTTTTTATGTGAAGTCTGGCACTAAACCTCTGTGTTCCTGTCATACTGCATGTACTATATATACATGTAGCATATACAAAGCACAATAATTAAGCTGTTAATAATTAACAATGTCTTCTGTAAGTATTTCATTTTAAAATACACATCCATTCATGCATTAATGTTTAATGTGTGAAACATTTAAAAAGTTAGTTAAATAATAAATAAATAATAATAATAATGATAAAAACCCTCTGTAAAGGACTTTTGGATTTGATGCTTTATGTCTGGATCTTGTGCTTTTGCACCATCTGGTGATGAACAGTGGAATGTAGAGTTGGTTGCATTTTTGGGTCTCCACCCAACCCCTTTTTTGCTAGCACACATGGTTAGCTCCACACATGGAAAAAGTAATGTTCAAAATTAAATAAGTGCAAGAAATAAGTTAGAAAAAGATAGTAAGGCCACAAAGGACTATTTAGCCCCTCCTGGAGGTCAGCTTACTTTGCTTGTGTTCTTTAAATGTTTTATTTTCTGTGATTAATTACGTTGTGATTGATTTACACAAAGTAGAAGAATGCATTTTGATGTGATGTTTTTAAAAAAAATCGTTTTCTTCTTTGAGCAGTTCTCCCGGGTCGTCGAGACCAGAATAAACCCCGTTTTATAACTCTACATGGTGCCTACGTCAACCTTTGAAGGCGCTACACCCTCAAAAGAATCAGCTGTACAGCACATTTGCTGCTGTTGTTACCAGACACAAATATAAATGTGCCAAATTTTAGATCACAGGAAATATTTCTTAGAGCAGATTTTAAATCAGTAACTTTGCAAATTTAGAGGAAATGTTTTTGGACAACAAACGTGTCACATTTTAAACAGGGTTTAATCAGCGCTGACATACAGACATTTATGCGCTGGGTATAACAGACATGCTTACCGTGTGAAAGGACCGCGGATGTCTTGGAGCAGAGAAACATGCTGTATTGTTGTTTTTCTTTATTGCATAAGCAGTGCCCGACTGTCCGAAACGCTCTGTGCGGGTAGCAAAGTCGGCTCCAACGCACCTGCAGGCATCCATTTGAAAGAAAGGTGTCGCTGCGGCTAGGCTCTCGGGATAGTCAGGCTTTTATTTATATTTGCGGCATTCTGGTGCGTTAAAACTAGCAGCCTCTGTGTCCCGCTTGGATCACCATTCTGAAAATTCTGATATTTAAATAAAATGATGAATCGGCGAGTGATGAGGAGCCACGTAGATCCTAAAATGAGGTTTGATTAAATTAAACTCGTATGAACAGTGATGACGCGTTCCAAACAAACGATGCTTTCTACATGGCCAAATTGTGTGCTAACTACCTCACAGCGCTGTGTCCGGGGTCCGAAAAAAAAAGTTAAAACGATATACCTTGCGAAAGTTGTGAAGTGCTGAGGAAAATACTGTGTGTCTGATGGGGTGTTTTTATATAGGTGGACTTGGTTTCAGTTGACCTCTGACATGGAGAGATGAAAAGAGCAGTTTGTAAAGAAAAAAGGTGAAAAACTATGGAACTACAGTTGGGATGTGTGTGCTGGGATGCTCTTGATAAGTATGCAGCTTTTATTGTTTTATGACTTGTTTTGCTGACTGTTGGGGCCCTACCTGTAACCCCCTCTGTCTCATCAAGTCTTACTGTTGCAGTGCGTTTGTGTGGCTACTAGACAATTATAGGTTGCATTAAAGGAACATTGGGGGGTCGATACAGTGCTATTGTGGCTAGTTAAGAATATGTGGTTTTTAGAAGTATCACAAGAAAAGTTTATTTCTAAAAGGATACATGTTGTTTGTGGTACTCTGTTTTAAAAACTACTAGCCTCTGTGTCTTTCAGAGCACAAAAGAAAAGTGCTCCTAAACTAGTTAAAAAAGTGCCTTTATATTACTACTGAGGTTGAGGCAGTAACAAAGTTCTTTAAATCATCAGGCAAGAAAATCCAGAAACCTTGGGTTAGCCGTGGCTATCCGGGTCATCTGAGCCCGAATAGTAGTGATGTGACGTTCTCTATCGAGGCTTCAAAGCTTGTGTCGAGTAATTGAGGGAGCGTTTCTGCAATGCGCGTATCGAGGCTTGCTTCATTTATGGGAGGAGCTGAAAATGATGACGTCTGAAGCCTCGCTGCCCGGCTGTACCACGTGACTGGTTCAGGAAGTGGTTCGAACTTTGCTGCGAGCTACGACAGCGATATAAACCCCTCAGACTTCATTCAAAAATGTGGGTGTTTGATGGAGAGTTGCGGTTAGTGAGAATTTGGAGACAGTTTGGAGGTTTATGAGAGAAAGTCAGGAGAGAATGGAGCCAGCTAAGAAGAGGAGGATATCCTCACCTGTGTGGGAACATTTTGATCTTATTCCTCCCAACAAGGTATGTAAATTTCTACAGAAGATGTATTTCCATAATACTGATGGTGCAATACAATTTATGTTAAGCTGTCTTTACTTTTGTACAAGGTGAAGTGTTTGCTATGTGCCAGGGAGCTGGGATATAACAACAACACCTCATCCATGCTTAGGCACTACAGAGCTTTGCATGAGAATAAGGGGAACGCCGATTGAGGAGCAAGACCAGGTGAGCCATCAAATGCAATGATAATATAGCATGCAGTAATGTTGCTAAATGATATAACAATATTATACAACTGTTATAAGTTATGTGTGTGATATTTATATTTGTGCTTTGTCTTTATTGTCTTTCCTCAGGAGAACAATCTCAAATAGATGAAGACCTGGTTAGCATGGTGATCGAGGACTCCCAGCCATTTAGCAATGTGGAGGACAAAGGATTCAAAAGATTTGTTAAATCATTAAATCCTAGCTATGTTCTCCCCACTAAAAAGGTCATAAAAGCAGTGAACATTTAGTTTTTACAGAATGTGAACAGGCAGAAGTGTGTAGCTGTCCATACCTCAACGTTACAAAAGCACAACTACTGTCCACACCCCAACCACACCTCACCTCACAGTAAATGATCATTTCCCATACTGCCAGTATAAATATACACAGTATACTGCCATCACTACAATATACATGTTTTACACACTCCTTTTGTTGTTGACATTTACAGGCTGTGTGCAAAAGGCCACACTCTTCAAATTCATGCCAACTAATATTTTTACGTCCAGTAGGTGTCCTACTAGAGCAAATGAAGCTTCAAGAAGCTTTGCGCTGGGATGAACCAATTGGATGAAAAGCTTCAGTGCTTCATGAAGCTTCATCCGCCCATCACTACCGAATAGCCTCCTTCTCCTCCTCCTGCACAGGAAATAATCCAAAGTCCGTTAAATTCAAAAGAGTCACTGAAATAAATGTCTGTTGGGTAAAACATGGTCAGGTTAAAAGCGAGCCGTTTAATGTGGCTGATAAAAGAGTACAAAAACAAAAGGCAGATGCACACAAGAAAGAACCTAACTAGAACTAAACTGGGAAAACTGAATGCTAAACACAAAAGGCAAAGAACAAAACCTTGAACGTTGCAAAAAACATAAACATGGAAACTCCTGGAGACATGGAACAACAGACAACTTGACAAAGAATGAACAGAAACACACAGAATAAATACACACAAGGGTGATTAGGGGGAAGTGGAAACACATGGGGAAACAGCTGACACTACTCTGACATAACGAGACAAAGGAAGCAAAGCTGACTACACTGACATAGGACACAGACCTTCAAAATAAAACAGGAAACATGAGACGCAGACAAGACAATATAAACTTGATAACATAAGACACGCAGCATGAAACACATAAAGGGCAAAGGGAGACTAAAACACAGGGGTAGAAGACACAAGGGGAATCTAAATAAACAAATGAGCTTAGATAACCTAATGAACTTAAAAATAAACCATAAACATCAAAAATAAACTAAAACTTAAAACGCTGGGTCAAAAGACCCAGGATCGTGACAGTGGGAGGTTGAAGCCTATCCCAGCTGCCACAGGGCAAAAGCAGGACAGGCTGCCAGTTTATCACAGGGCTAACACAATATATGTGATAGAAAATCAACTGAAATGTTTGATATTTATTTATAATAATAAGAGAATAACTACTATTTATAATAATATTATAGTTGTTATTATAAAATGTATTTATAAATATGTGTATATTTTTTATAACACCCAACATAAAAGGCTTCTTTCCAAACCTGAGCTGTTTCAGACGCTTCTTGAAATTCTGACTTCTCTGAACTCAGTGTAAGGTGTCTGCTCCCTCACTGCGGCTGTGCCTGGAAGTACTTCTGCTTCTTGTCTTCCCCTAATGCAGCTTTAAAGTATTAAGTATGAAGCAACAGTGCTTCTCTTTGCGCCTCTGAAATCTGTGTTCTCTCTACTGATAAACAAAAGAAACAATGTAAAATGTATTAATAAATCAGTAACAAAAATATAGCGTAGAAGGTAAGTAGAGATTTTCATACCATCTTCAAGCCTAATGCTTTTAAGTCCCACACTCAATGCAGCCTGACTCAAAACCTGATTCTAAATGGTTCAGCACAGACAGAGAGGCACAAATGTTTAGTATTAACCTAAGTTACTGATCATTTACAGTATTACAGAGTCTATCAGTCTTTGCATGAAGTAAACATTCCTGTAAGTTTCTAGCTGACTCTCAGGTGTCACAGGTGTGCCAGCAGGAAAGAGGGTCAATAAACCTGCATCCTGAAGTTTGTCATGCAGGATTAAAGGAGCCAGACTTTGTTCACACAGGTAGAATTTTATTTTACACTGACTCTGGGTAAGTATGAGTATCATACGGTTTAAATGAAGCGCTAGAACTAGCAGAAATTTATTATAGATCCATTGAAGCTAATCGGGATATTTACTGTGAATCTGTGAATGCGTTTAACCATGTTACTGGTAACTTCATTAACTAGTAACTTAGCAACTTAGTCATAACAGGAGTTAATATTTCTGTCTAGACACCATTTAAATAGTAACCGCTTTACCACAATATAAGATAACCTTTACACCGTAACTTTAAGCTAGCACCATAAAGACTGTAAAACACGTAATAATATCTACAAATGCATCTCAAAGCTCTTACATCAGCACTCGCAGTATTACTCAACACAACCACATTAACATTATTGAGTGCAGTGTTGGGGAGTAATACATGTACAGGTGTTAGGTATGTAAAGTACAAAATATGAGTAACCAGTTCGTCACAGTTACAGTTTAAATAGGTGATAATTAGAATACAGTTACTGAAATAAATGGATTACACAGCGGTCATTTTCTGTTTCATATGTTAGGCTATCCCACCTCTAATTTTGGTAATTAAACGCATTGCCGGAAACCCAAATAAAACACGTAATAAGAGTGTAGGAGCCATATGAGTTGTTTCCGTCTGACTAAGTGGGTTGGTTTAAATGGACTCACTGTATTGGTCATGGGTGTGGGGCGTGTCTCATGGGTGTGGTATAAGATAAATGTGGTTGCACTCACTTGTTCACAGCACCTAATGTGATGAGCAGAAGGTAGGGTGAGCACGAGGCAAAACTTTCTGTTGACCGCAACATACCGCAACATGATCGTAATATTATCGCAATATGAATGCAAATTGAACACAACGTGATCGCAATTGATAGCAGCTTGAATGATTGTGATATATTTGGACTGTAACTTGATGGTGTTTGTATATTTGTGCACTAATTGATGCCATAGACCAGTTTGTAATTTTGACATAGTAGCTAGTGCAGTTATTCGTAAGTTGCAGTTATTTGTTTGTGCAGTCTGTGCGTTTGTTTGATAGTTAATCCCATATGCTGATTTGTGGTTTGGACAGTTGCATGTGAAAATAAAGAAGCAAATGATACAGAAGTGTTTTGTGCGTTAATTGTTGCGCGTCATCGGTGTCCTCATGTTTAGCCTGCCGCGGCCACTGGTTGGAAGAGCCGCAACAAAGAGGCTCGAATGTACTGTTGATGTTGATGCCGTCAGTTACACAATGGACTCGGAGCCAGCACAACAGAGCCTGCAGCAGGGCAGGAATGCATTTCTTACTTGGAAATTCCAACACCACTTCACATTTAAAGAAGAAAAGGATGGGCGAATATGACTCACTATATAAAGTAGGCCAAATCTGATGCAAGTCTTTTAGTTTTTACTATTTCTTTTCCATATGGGAAATGAAGACAGAACACTAAACAGCAGTAACTTTTGTAGGGTTACTGAAGTTGGACTAGCTGGTATATAATGATGTGATCATTTATTTAACCCTGATTTTAACAGCTCCCAAAGAACCCCCACAGAGTCACTCTGTGAGCAGTTTGCAGACCACTTCAGGGGAAAAGTCAGCGCCATCAGATCTGACATTTTATCTAATCGCGATATGATTTTAAACACATCTGAGGGCTCGATTGTACCTGAGGAGACACTGGACAGCTTTGTCCTGGTTAATGCTGAAAACCTTAAGAAAGTTTTCTCCACAGTGAGACCCACCACATGTCTTTTAGATCCAATCCCCTCTTCACTCTTTAAAACACTGGATTTTTTGAAGCTGAGCTTTTATACATGATGAATTGCTTTCTTCAGCTGGGTGTCTTCCCTGTTGCCTTTAAAACGGCAGTGGTGAGGCCCCTTCTGAAGAAGAGCAATTTGGATTGTAATGATTTTAATAACTACAGACCTGTATCCAACTTACCATTTTTAAGTAAAATCTTAGAAAAACTTGTTTTTACTCAGATTAATGACTTTTTGAATGATAGACAGATCCTGGAGATATTCCAGTCTGGATTTAGGGTGAACCACAGCACAGAGACGGCTCTCCTAAAGGTTTTAAATGATCTTAGATGTAACTGGGACTCCCAAAAGCTCTCAGTCCTGGTGCTACTGGATCTAAGTGCAGCCTTTGATACAGTAGACCACGCTATTTTTTTTTTTTTTTTTTTTTTTTTTAAACAGACTGAAACACATGGTGGGCCTCTCTGGTGCTGTACACAACTGGTTCACTTCCTATCTCTCTGACAGAACTTTTATGGTGAGTATGGATACATGCTCCTCTAAGATCCATAAAATGACATGTGGTGTGCCTCAAGGGTCGGTTCTAGGCCCTGTACTTTTTAATTTGTATATGCTCCCTCTCGGCGGTGTCATCAGGAGGCATGGAGTGAACTTCCACAGTTACGCTGATGACACGCAGCTGTACATCTCCGTGTCTCCTGATGACACCAGACCAATGGATGCCCTTTTTAACTGTATTTTAGATATAAGATCTTGGATGGCAGAAAACTTTTTACAGCTTAACCAGGACAAAACTAAAGTTTTAATCATCTGTCCTGAGGCTCAGAGAGAGAAACTCTTGTCTAAATTAGAGGCATTTTCACTATGTCCTTCGCTACAAGTGGAAAAACCTGGGTGTTATTTTTGACTCTGAGCTTGGTTTTATCCCACATGTTAAATATGTAACCAAAATTGGATTTTATCATCTAAAAAATATAGCCAGAGTCCGCCCTATTCTCTCTCGGGCAAACACGGAGATGCTGATGCATGCTTTTATTACCAGTCGCATTGATTACTGTAATGCCCTGCTCTCTGGTCTTCCTAAAAAGAATATTTCAACTTTACAACTTTTACAAAACTCGGCAGCTCGTGTGCTGACGAAGACCAGAGGGCGGGCCCACATTACACCGGTTTTAGAATCGCTGCACTGGCTCCCCGTGTGTTTCAGGATCGATTTTAAAGTTCTTTTATTGGTTTTTAAATGTCTTAATGGTCTTGGGCCTTCTTATCTCTCAGATCTGCTTTTACCGTATGAACCCTCGCGGACCCTGAGGTCCTCTGGTACTGGCCTATTGATTGTCCCTAAAGTCAGGACACATACTCACGGAGAGGCAGCTTTTCAGTGGTATGGTCCTCATCTGTGGAACAGCCTGCTGGAGGAGCTCAGGGCCGCAGAGAACGTACATGTTTTTAAGAACAGACTCAAGACCCACCTTTTTAATTTAGCTTTTACTTAACGTTTATTTATTTTATGCTTATTTATTCTATCCTGTTATTCTATTATTAATTTAGGCTTTATCTAATATTTATTGATTTATTTTTTAATCTTGTTACTCTATTTATATTGTATCCCGTTCTCATTTATTTTATCGTTTTACCCTGTATATATCCTATTGTGTCATATCTCCAGATCGACCGTGGTTGCTGGGGCTCTGGGGTCCTCTCAGCCTGGCTGGGGGGCTTCTTTGCCTCCCTCCTGCTGTGTGCCCAGCCTGGAGGCTACGGTCTGTGACCGGCTCCCGGTGCAGACGGCTCCCTGTTATAGTGTTTCCTCACTTGGCTCATGCGTACCCAGCCCAATTTTACTCTTTGTGTGTGTGTGTGTGTGTGTGTGTGTGTGTGTGTGTGTGTGTGTGTGTGTGTGTGTGTGTGTGTGTGTGTGTGTGTGTATTCACATCGTTTATGTTAATGACAGTGTGGGGAGTGAGTTGGAGGGTGGGGTGGGCTGCTTTTAACCATGTAAAGCACTTTGTTCTACTTTTTTTTTTTTGTATGAAAAGTGCTTTATAAATAAAGATTGATTGATTGCTACATGATCGCTAGCGACACAGCTATGTTAGCATAGAAACACAGTGAAGCTGGAGGATGAATGCTAACTTTTTTCCACTCGATAAAAGTTAGCATGAGGGTTTCTGGTGGTCAGGGACAAATGCAATCGCATGGCAGGATGCCTTAAACAGATCAAACTTCAGTCAGGAGAATAACTGAGCTGTACAGTAAATAAGTTAAGAACAATGGAATAAAACAAAACAGTAAAAAATAAAACATAGTACATAAAAATTAAAACAGCCCTATATTTAAAAACAAGCTAAAACAACATTGAATCAACTAAAACAACTGAAGTAAAACTAAAAACCAACATCTCACAAGGAGTGAAAGGCCAGGGTGAATAGATGGGTTTTCAGGAGTGATTTAAAAACAGGCAGAGAAGGGGCCTGTCTTATCTCTAAAGGCAGATCGTTCCACAGTTTTGGAGCTGCTACGGCAAAAGCACGATCTCCTCTAAGTTTACGCTCAGTCAGATGCATTTAGGAGCAGCTGATCAGCTGACCTGAGAGAGCCGGTGGGTGTATAAGGCTGCAGCAGCTCAGAGAGATAAGATGGGGCTAGGCCAGAGCTTCCCAAAGTGTGGGGCCCGCCTCCTAGGGGGGGGCGCAGAGCCATTGCAGGGTGGGGGGAGGGGGGGCGGTATGAAAAGGGGACAAAAACAAAATGCTTGGACACTGCTAGCACGGGGCGCCTACACAAACGCAAAGCAGGAGATGAAGCATCGCTGAATAGGTTTCCAAACCAACTTTATTCCAAGCCAAAGACTAGAAAATATGGTGAAGCATATCTGCCCTTTGGTTTCACCTGCACAAGCGCTGAGGTAGGTCTCCCCTGCAGAATTGGTTTTCCCTTCGTCGGGAGCAGCGCTGGGCTGTTCAAATCACGGACAAACAGTATCCCACATTCTTGATTTTTAGTTCACAAACACTTGTTGTAATGACTAACTACTCCTGACATTTTGGAGACGTTAGCTCTTTATACAGTAAAGTTAGAGTGGGATACAAAAAATATCAGGCTGATCCTGCCACGATTTGTTCCCCCGGTTCAAATCACGGAATAACAGTATCCCACTGTGACACACGCTAGGCACAGATACACCCACACACAGGTCGTTGTCATCAGATCCCACATTTATTAAGAGTGTGCACTGAATTACAACAGAACACCGTCTGACAGCGGTCGGTTTCCCCAGCGTCTCTCTCCTCCGCTCCTCTCCACCTCACTATATAAAGGAAAGGAAAACCACCATCAGTCCAAAATCGCCATCAGCTGTTCTTACCAGCATCGCCCCGTTGAGCTCACTGCACCACTCCTCCCCTGCAGCCGCGCCCCGGACCACACCTCCGCCACACCCACAGTTTATGTTTTTAATCCCATTTTGCACAGAGAAGCATTTTTTGAAAAATGTATTGATAGCAATGCTGAATATTATTACACAGTAAAAAAAACAACTACATGTAAAATTACACCGTAGGGGTGTATGTCTAAGGAGCTCAATGAGGTAGCTTGGAGCTATATCGTTAATAATTCGGAAGGTGAGCAGCAGGATTTTGAATTGAATGCGATACTTAACGGGAAGCCAATGCAGGTCAGCAAGGACAGTGGGTGATAGAGGCATTACATCGGTCTTTCCATCACATTTGTGGCTTCTTCTCCGCTGCTTCTAAGTGGAAATTGGTACATTTGACTTCACTACAATTATCTGACATCTTTAGTTGTTATTTTACAGATGAAGATTTGTGCTCATGAAACGCATGAAGTACAATTTTGTTTCTGTAGTTGATCAATCAGTTATTTGACTTGCATGAATTCAGCAACTATTATTATATGTTAAGTCTTTAAAAGTACTTACTGTTGATATTATTTTCTGTAAATTGTTCAAAATCATAAATGTGTGAGAAGCACTCAATCAGGGGCGACTCCAGCATCAAACCTTTAGGAGGGCTCAGCTCAGTCTTAATGTCATGCTTTTAGTGTTGCCTTCAAAAGAAATGTAATTTTTGGATGACCTACAGCAGTGTCTAAGAATAACAGATTTTAATATAATACATCAGCTTTACGGTGGTCACTTTAGTTTAAAACCCGATGCAATGGCACAGTCATGTTGACAGTAAATTTCAAAAACAGTTTAAGAAAAAGCAGATCAGAGGAGAAACCTGCACGGCATTGTTTCAGTCTCTTAACCACATAGAGGCAGGTCCACCAAATCATCAAGTATTTAAAGTACCATTATACAATACAGACAGTTCAAAATCCCCCTGCGACTCCACGTACCTGCACAAGAAGCAAACTGGTAATAGAGCTGATTTTAAATGACAGCTTTTGAATTCATGCAAACCCAAACACTTTGTTGTGCAGACTCAGCACAGAGACTCGTGTACACCAATTCAGAGAGTGGAGAACAGATTTGTAGTCTGTCACATCAGTATAGTGGCATTCATCCTGTTCAAGTTTACAGTGATGTGAATGTTGCTAAATGCTATTATTCACATTAATAGCAGAGTGCTACTGAAAAGCACACAACGCATCCATTTAATGCATGTAGATGTTGTGAAAAATCCACCTGATCTCTGTTAGTTCCAGTCTCTCTGTCCGCGCTTCCTCTTTGTACTGACAATCACACACAAACATTTTATATTCAACTAAAAAAATAACAAAAAAAATATGTATATATTCTTGTAATAATTATTTTAAGAGCAGTTTCGGATCATCGTTTGATAAGAGCATAGCACCCTGCTTAGTTATGAGCGATCACCATAGATGAATGTGGGCAAAGCAGAAGTGACATATATGTAGCCAGGTGGAAGGTCTTTATTATCGGACATGTCCCTGACTTTGACTTCATGTCCACTCTTACGTGTGGACATGAAGACATACTTCTTATGTGTGCTGTGTTCCTCCATCTTTCTCCCTTTTTCTCCCCAGCCATGAAGTCTTTTGAATTTTCACTCAATAACAGCACCTTTTAAAGTTATTTGTTTTTATTTATTTAAACATATAGTAAAATTAATATAAAGTGGTACATGTTATGCACTACCTAAAGTGTGAAGTCACAGAATGATACTATTTAGTGCAGTTTTTAATCATTACCAGTCTTCATCTTAGAGCTTGTGCTCTTATTGTGCCATGATGTCTCCTTTTAAACTGTGTGGATATTCACCTCTTCTTCATCCTTCCTGTTCCTTTCACCAAACTGCTCACTCTTGTTCTCCTCTGATCTCACTTCCTGTTCTGGTTATAAGAAGAATGCAGTCAGCATGTGTCAAAGACACTCCCTTAGATTAGATATTTAACATTTTATTTATCAACTATTTTATGCACTAAATCAATCAATTATTAAACAAATATCATATTGTAGAAAAGCAAATAATAATGCACTAAGCAGTTTCATGCCACAAGAGCTAAATGGTCACTTCACTGTATTTATTTCCCACAAACTACTATACCTAGGATCTTCAAGTTTCCACTATAATTCATTAATCTGCAGCGACTGTAGAACATAAAGTATATTGACCTCTATTGCTTTCTTTATGACTTGGCCTGAATACACACACATACACATCTTTGAATAGCACAACAAATGAGGTAATTTTCCATGTGTTTTAATAGGTTTTAGTGATTTATGGGTTTTATGTATGTGTGTGTATTTTGGTCTTCAGTGTAAATTTATACAAACTGTAATTTTTTCAGATGAAAGATCCATTATTTAATGTTGCTTTATGTTGACTCTATGGAGAATAAAGCCTTGCATGAGTGTTGCTATTTTTAATTGTGGAGTGGAAGACCTACTGTACTTGTTGTTTAGTCTGTGATCTGAATGCCAAATTTAACCAAATTGAAAGCAAAGGTTACAGCTGGGATATTCCACACATTTGAAAGACTCATTGTGTAACTCAGATGTTTATGAGCTTTGATCACTCCAGCATAATAATTATCATGTAACTGCAAGAAGACTTAATGAAACTGAAACAATGCACCCTAACACAGGCATCTGAACTGTACACTAAGGAGTGCATGAAGTGTACCTCTACAGCTGAAAAGAGTTTGACTCTATAATTTCTGGATCTACTGATTTGTTTCTGATGTATCTCTTCTTTTATTTAGCCTGTATTTGTATAGTGCTTTACTAGTCCCTAAGGTCCCCAAAGCGCTTTACACAACCAGTCATCCACCCATTCACACACTGGTGATGGCAAGCTACATTGTAGCCACAGCCACCCTGGGGCGCACTGACAGAGGCGAGGCTGCCCGACACTGGCGCCACCAGTAGGCAACGGGGGAAGTATCTTGCCCAAGGACACAACGACCGCGGCCGTACAAGCCGGGGCTCGAACCGGCAACCTTCCGGTTACAAGGCGAACTCCCAACTCTTGAGCCACAATCGCCCCATTATGAACAGAAAGATGATGAAATCCTCTTTATTTGAGAAAATGTCCTTAAACTATTTTTCCTCCTTCTTACTGAGTTTCCAAGCTACCTCTTTGTTAAGTGAATAAACTATTTGAACAAGAAAGATATCATGGCATTTATGATGATTGTGTGTGTGTGTGTGCGTGCGTGCGTGCGTGCGTGCGTGCGTGCGTGCGTGCGCGCGCACGCGCAGAGGGGAGGTCAAGACAGGAGCTCGCTGAGTTGACCTGGTACATCAAGTTTGGATTTCCCCAGTTATTGGTAAACAAAAAAGATTTAAACTTAAAAGATTTTGAGTTCATGCACACTAGAAAAAAAAATTCTCTTCATCACAATCATTTGTTTAAAAATATGGCTATTTTACTGATCTATGGTTATTATTAAAGAGGAAGGAAAGAAGAAGAGGAAGCCTGAGCCCAGGTTCTGTCCATTTTCATAACAAGTGACAGCACAGACATCTGAGCTTTTTCGTCATAAAGATTGTGATGTGAAGCATCAGCAGGTAAAGTGTCGTTAAAGTGTCACTTCAATAATGCTGCTGGGAGAAAGAAGTGTTGACACATACTAGTTTTGAATAAAAGGTTTAAAACACAAACAGTCGAATCCTAGGTGTTGCTTTTAAGCTTAAAGAATATAATAAGTTCTAAGACAATTCAGTTTACTTCTTACTGTCCATGTTGTGTTGTGGTATTTACTTTATCATGAATGTACGCTACTTTGTTCTAGCGACTGTAAAAAAAATAATTGTATTCATGAAATAAACTAGACTTTCACAGTCTGCATCTTCCACAGTTTTTATGCTTTTTTTCCACTCCAAGTTTGACACAAACCCACAGACAACCAGAGTTAACTATGTGAAGCAATCACAGACACTGTAATGGCTGATTTTTCTAATAAACACAATCAGGTTAACATTAAGGTTTAACATTGAAGGAGATTTGTTCCATAGTCACAGTTATGCTTGTATTTCCTTTACTTACATCCAACACTACTATGTTCTGTTTCAGTCCAGGTGCTGGCAGTTTATCCTTTGTTGTTTGGACAAATAAGCTTAAAGCTAAACCTTCATGTTTTTGATGGGAAAGTTTGTTAAACCATTGCTCAACTTATGTCTGCACAGAGCAGATAATTATGATGTACTTGTAAAAAGACTTGATAAGCAGGTCACAGCTGAATCAAGGGGTAATAAAAATAAGACCACGCGGTCTCAGCACGACTACACATGCAGTGGGTTATCGCACACATTTGAAAGACTCATTGTGTAACTCAGGATGTGACCCCTTATAAAGGAGACAGAGAAGTTCTGTTGTTCAGTCAAGTAAAACCTGGTGAAAGCGCAATTCTAAGACTCTGGTCGTTGCTTAAGTGTATAGATAAAAAATCTTTTCTTCATACATTCTTTTCTTACTATATTAGTATAATCGCCAAATCGATCATTTAATATTTATCTCCTGAAACAATCTACATTAACTTTTTATCCCTAGAAATGTGTTTCCAGAGTCCCAGGTTTAGTGACTTCCTGTCCACCATCACATTAGCCGAGTAGTTGTCAAATTTGAGGGGAGCAGAGAAGATCAGACACCAGTCAGCAGGTCAGAGGCCATCTCTCATTTCACAAATCAATCACTTGATTTATAAATGGAACAAACACCCCATCAGACCAGGTAATGACCCATTATGAGACAACAGCCGTCTGAGAGGAGATGTTCTGTATCACAAAACATGGGAAACAAACAAACTCTAGGCATTCTGAAATATATAAAGCTCAACAAAAAAAGACAACCATATCAGATCCTGATGTAATTCATGTTGTTGTTGTCTTTATTAGTCATTTAAAAAGAGGTCCAGAAAAAGTGTCCAGGAAGAGATTCTACTATTTATGCAGCACTGCCCCCGTGTGGCCACAAAGACACACAACAGCTTCATTTCTCAGCCTGTTGCCTTCTTTTTCCTTCATGATGTAAACAGTGAATGAACCGAAAGAAGTCAACCCATAAACTGTTAAACTGATACAACAATCATGATGATTATGTAACAAGTTGTAGTTGACTTTCTGGTGGTCGTTTTGGTATACAATTTAAAAGCCATTTTCTTTTATAAATACACCATACACTTTGTTCTTGACCATTTCTTTTCCTCATATCCTTAACGGACAGTGGAGGAACACTACATCTAGCTTCTGTTTAACATTTATCCAGGCGCCCCCACACTGTACCTCTACAGAAACCAAGGGAGAGACAGACACACAAAGATTTCCACTTGAATCTTGATCTCAAAATAGAAAAAGTTTTATCACAAAATAATTACAAGAGCACAAATAAAAACTCGAAACCAAAGACAAATGAAATAAAAGGGCAAGGCCCTGCGACTGAACACAGCACATCTTGCACACCTTTAAAATTCACAAATTTCAGTTTTCTTTGTCAGTCTGTGGTATTAAAAAAATCTCAACATGATGACCAATGTTTGACCTTTCACCTCTAGCATAGTTTTCTCTGGATTTCAATCTGGCCACTCCTGAAATGACATTTATCAGTGTATGTACAGCATCCATTTTTGGTTTAGACAGTCTGACACAGACCGTCTCCATGGCAACCTCCGAGACTCTTCTTTTCCTAAAAAAAAAAAAAAAGTCTCTATATGACCACCAACAAACCTGTTACACCATATTTTTTCACCAGCTCACCTTTGCTGAAGGTTCTCATACAAATCTAAACATCTTTTGAGAAAGTCCACATCACTCTGATCTGTAATGAAAACAGAAAAACAATGACAACACCAGCAGAGGCCTCCGACATAAACCTGGCAACATAAATCTAGATAACTTTGCTTATTTATCTCTTAAAACATTCAACAAAGATTAAAAATTCTAACAAATATACCAATATCAATATATATTCCAGAAACAGGACATTCCAGTTAGATCCTCTCCAAACTTATACTGGGCAGCTCAGCCCATCATCCACTTTCACAAAACAGAAAGCCGCCTGATACAACAGCCCCAAAAGTGACAAAAATCCACCTCCAAAAAGCAAAACTTCTCATAATGGAAAAACAAAAAAGATTGTCAATCCTATCAAACACTTTCTCTTAATCTAAAGAAATTATTCCAACATCAAACTGTACAATTTACAAATAACTACCAAGTCTCTCATGAGAAAACTCTTGTTCACATTAGAGCTGTGTGGTACACAGTACGACTGATCTCTGTGAGCGATTCATTTCACAAAGTGTTTCGGCCTGGTGGCCAGTACTTTTGAAGGAAGTTAGTAATCTGTGCATAACAGAGCCACGTCTCCATTTCTAAGCAGAGACAAATCTCTGTTTTTTAGGGAGAAGAGAGAGCCCCACATGATGGCTCGATGCCAGTAACAGTCTTTTACAGAAGTCTGCAGGCAGCCCACCCTGTGCAGGAGCCAGCTGACCAGCAGCAGCACTAATCTCCTCCAAAGAAAAGTTAGCATCCAGGACAGCTCTGTCCTCAGAGCTCAGCTGAGGAAGCCCCTGCAGCAGCTTCTCCACTCAAGCTTTATTACTTTACTCCATCCCTAACATGGTGGTGTAAAAGTCCACGGCATACTGACCTGCTCTGCATCCAGGAAAAACCACTAACGCCACATAAACTACGCTAACAACACCATACACAATTACACTAACTCATAATCAGCCTCACAACACACCACACATAAAAAAAACACAACTTTCAGCCAGACAAACCACACAGTCCACCAAACTTCCATCATTCACAAGAGAGAGGGAGAGATATAAAACGAGAGAGTTTAGTGGATGTGTGTTTGTGTGTGTGATACACACAATTTATGAATGTACTCTCCAATAAAGGTTATGTAGTTGATGAAAAGTGGGTTAGATTAAATGTTTACATTTCTTGTGCATGAAGTAAACTATAATATTTATATGTAAAATTCCACACCTACACCTGTGCGCCCTCACACTGCAGCACATTTTACTCCCCTGGTTGCAGAAACCATTCTATATTTTGTCACAGCTGCAAAAGAAGCTCCACTCAAAGAAACTCAAAGTTGATGGAGAGGAAGAGATTTCAGAACATGAGGCAGGAAGGTGGGGAGAGACTGAGGCGGTATGGCACACAGGAAACGGTCGAGGGCAGACTCAAACCCAAGCTCCTGCAGTGGGAACTCTAACGTTTAGTACATGTGTCCCCACTCAGCCAGGTGAGATATAGCAGAACCATCAATTCAGAGTCTGACAGTAAGGGTGAAGACGAGCCTGACTGTTGGTCTGCTCCAAAACAAGCCCATAAGCAAGCTTTGAAATAATATGTTACAAAAGTGTGAAACTGCGACATGAAATTTGATTTGAAAATGAAATTCATCCTGATCAGGAGCTGTTATGATCTAAATGGTGTTCTAGATCCAGTAAGCATTCATTCAACTTGTATGCAGCAAAATTAAAAATAAGTTACCACATGTTGTTTTTTAATTTGGTAAATAATTGATAAAATGTTAAAAGTACTGGTCGTACCTTAGCCACATGTTTTTTCTGTGTCCTGAGCTACAAGGTTTCTGGACAGGGTATTTTGCTATTATGTCAACTGTTCTTGGGGTAACTCTTCATCCTTGTCCTCTGATTGCTGTATTTGGGATTCCTGTTCGCTCACTTACACTTGATTCCACACAAAAGGATATTATAGCCTTCACATCCCTATTAGCGAGACGTCTAATATTGTTGCATTGGAAGTCTGTTAAGTATCCTACTGTTTCCCGGTGGCTTGAAGATGTCATGTTTTTTTTAAAACTTGAAAAAATTAAATATACGTTGAGAGGTTGCACAGCCAAATTTTTTCACAAGTGGCAACCCTTTATCTCTTATTTTGCTAGTCTAGAGGTATTGCCTGTTTAAATCTACTTTTGTTACTGTTATATTCCTCTAATATGTTTGATGGTTGTGTTGATCTGTGTGGGACTGGGGGGCGTTGTGGTTTGTTTTTTTTTTGTTACTTTTATTTATATTTTTATATATATACATACATACATACATACATACACATATACACACACACACTTAGGAAAATGAAGAAAGGTTGACTGTATTTCGGTAACTACTTACAGAAAAAGATTGATGAGCAGAAAAAAAGAAACAAACTTTAATTGTTTCTGATTAGAAGCTGTACAATCCGGACTGACTTTAACAAATGTGCTATAGGCTCACCTGGAAAATAGTGAGCTTTAAAAGACTGATTTTGTTCCAAAGGCTTGCACAGACCTCAACCAATCCTAAGGCTAATTAGCACGGCTAGAATTTTAAAAACATTTGTTAAATGATGTCATTGCTAACATATACCTGTTTTAGAGCATGGTGAGTAGCGAGAATGCAAAGTTATTGTTACCTCTAAAAAGAAAAATGTGAAGATGTGATATTAGCATGAGCTATATAGTATCTCCAAAAGTTGATTCTGTTCATCTGGACTTTACGTTTTGTGGGAAAAACGTTTCGTCACTCATCCAATTGACTTCTTCAGTCTCAGCTGACTGCAGGTTTCCCCAATCTTATAAACAGTGCATGTATATGGTTACCTGCCCCCTTGCAAAACTTTGCTAGACCCGTCCCTGCACAGTTACCAGCTGTCAGTAAAAAAGGATCCTGATGTTATTTGTCTCTCAGAAACAGTTCATAACTTCCCTTCAACTTATTCATGTCACCTAAAAGGTAAACCTGTTTCTCCATCACCTGTTCAGCTCTGATGATTCAGTAAGGACATCTCCTGGTTTCATCTTCACGTTTCCCTCTCACCATATATCCAAACCGATATCATGACCAGCAGCTGTTACAGCTGTGGCTCCAGCCAACATCAGCTGATACTAGAAAGTAATATTAAATAAATTCTAATAGCAGCTGATCAAGTTTTAACCTGCTGCTGTTGTTTAGAGCGACCACCGCTGGTTTCCTCTTTCTGGCTCGAAATGCACGATAAACAAACAAGAGAGAAAAGCGATCAGCTGATCATTGATCAGTTTCATCATTTAAGTAGCAACAGGAGAGAGAGGGAGAGAGAATGGGAGAAGAAGAGGCAGCTGGCCACGTAAAGACACAGAAGAACTCCAGCTTTGTGTATTTTTTTTTCATTCAAGCTGGACATTCAAGCACACTTTACTTTCTGAACCTTTTGTTCAGTTTCAGCAAGAGCTGGTTTTCTAAATTAACAGAGGCAATCCGACTTCGTTTGGCTGTGAAGAGTAGACCAGCACAGCTAAAAAGTCGTTCACACGCAGCAGAAGCAGGCAGAGCTGTGTTCAGTTTAAGAGAGAGGTTTTTGATACCTGAGAAGGAGTGCAGCAGCTCCATGGTGTCTGTGGCACAAGCAAGGTAACCATCAAGCTCAACTGCACTTTGCAGCCTTCTGGAGATTGGTCTGGAGAAGAATTCATCTTCATCAGATGACTCTCTTTGCTGATCCTCACTCTCATGCTCTGTCGTTTCAAGATGTTGTTTGATGTATGTCAAGGCTGTAATTGCAAGTAGATAACACAATTTTGTTATTTAAATTTCAGTGATTATTCCTGAACACAAATTTAAAAACGGCAAATTCTCAAAAAGGATTGTTTAGTATTCGGGACAGACCATCAATAACTTACAATGTATTAGGTGAAATACTCACTTAAGCATGTGTTCAAATGTAAAAATACACAAAAATGGGATCACATGAATCCTTACCAGCCTCTGTTACATCTGCTCTGTCAGTCCAGGAAGTCTTGAACTTGGGTAAGAGGACTGCAGCTGCAGCCAACTCTGGATCCTCCATCATCGCTCCAAAACGCTTTTGAAGGCCATTTTGCAGGACTCTGATGAGTGGCACGCATGTCTTGCTTGATGTCTCCAGCCTGCTAAGTTTGAACAGTAGTTGTTGGATTACTGGCAGGAGCCATCCCATAAAGGAAGTGGACTCAGACTGAAGAATGTTTGAAGCTTTCACCAGTGGCTTCATGGTGGTACAGTACTCCCTAAGGAATGCAACTTCTGCAGGACTCAACCTGTAAGACACAACAACAAAACCCACCATGACTATAACAGGGATCTTCTGATTTAATATTAAGAGTCTGCTCACGTTTTTAACCATCCATTAAGGAAAATTCACAAGATTTGCAACCATATTGGTAGGTGTCCAATTTTACTCACATTTTCACCTTGAACTCCTCACAAATGCTCCTGATGGCATTTTCCCCCTTCTCATCAATGATGCGTATTATCCTTTCAATGGCAAGGTAGGTTGAATTCCATTGTGTTGCATTGGGACGAATGATCTGTAGCTCACACTTGTCCTCTACCACTTCATTAGCCAAATGAGATCGGCCAGTTTTGTTCCAAATGGCCTGGCATTTTGCAAAGCATGCACGGGAGAGCCTCTCGTAGGTTTCATTCACGCTCTCTGCTAGGGCAGCATCAGATGTTGCCACAAGGTTTAGCAGGTGACATGCACATCGCTGATGAGACGGGAGTTGATACTCCAAACCAGAGTCTTCATCAAGAATTGCACTTGCCTCATGGTAGTCAATATGGTCAGTCAGGTCAATAGTTTCTGGGTCTGTTTCATCTTCAGCTTCATCTGCATCATTTTGTGCCCCAAACAGTGGATCCAACTTTGTCAAGGCCTTCCACATATCAGTTGTGGTTCTTACAACTTTGCCTCTAATCTTGTATTGGCAATGGATATCATCAAGCGCACCAGCAAGCATGTCAAATGTGTGAGACCCTCTCAATCTTTTGCATGCTGGTGCTACAGATCTTCTTTCCAGGGACTCTTCCTCCAATGGCATGTGACTCCAAGGTAACTTTTCTGATGAGCTGACCAACAATCAGTAGTGGTAGCAACAAATTTGACTTTATCCAATGCTGCAACCAAAGTCATCTTCATGTGATCAGCAGCTTCACAGATTCTGGCACGGACAGTGGGTCTGGAGAGGACTTTGGCTTGAGGTTGTAATGTGGTAACCAATTCTTTGAAAGATGGCTGTTCTACCACTGCAAATGGCTGTAGACCCTCACATATGAAATTGATGACAAGCATGTCAACAGTTGCTTGTGGAACATGTTTGTTTGCAGCTCTCAACATCAGGTCTGGTAACTTGGCTTGTGTATTTGCTGAGAGCTTGTTTGGTGTGGCTGTGGCCTTTCGCTGACGAGATGTTGATGCCACAGTGATATTGTACTGCTCAATCTTCGATGGATGTTTCCTCTGTAGAGATAAATATTATCATACGTCAGGTTCATACATTACTTCATAACATCACTGTGATTAACACTACAGGAAAACATTTTTAAAACATCATTCAACTAGACATGAGCTAATCTTTGATTGTTTAGCATAGTATAAAAGAGTGGTGAATTTGGTCAAATCTTGCAGATATATTGCTGTATTTATTTACAAATGTAAACCAATTTTGAACGATCATTGCGAAAAACATGAATTTCTGTATACATTCCAAGTTCTGTAATCTGTATACTATCTGTAAAAAGAGTACCGACCAATGTATCAGTATCTAAATTTTTAAGTCCTTTTTATCAGTATCACCCTAAAGTTTTCAGTATTAGTCAGGTTCTAAAAATACTAAGAGAGCAAAATATGTGTATATAGCAAATGTAATTTAAGGAAAGGGATCACATACACAAAAATGCTGCCCATACAGCTAACAAATAAAAACAATCCACATTATGTTCTTTAAAAAAAAATATCATATTGGGAAACATATAACCCTACTGATTAAGAGCCACGTCACTATGATAGACCTATATCAGGCCAATGATCCTGATCAACTGATCCATCAAGCGGGCTCTGGTACATGTCAGCTGAGAGCTGGAAGATTAATTTGAGATGCAGCTCAGCACTGTGTTCAAATTTTGTTTTTGTTTTTTATATAGGCCAGCTGATTGTAGGCCTGTGAGTTTTAAATGACTACAAATTTAATTTATTGTAATGACGGTGGTTATCCAAATAATAAGCTAAAACATTCCTACGAATTTAGCTCAATTATGCATGCACACACGCACATTAGCTAGCTCCGTCTTATTTTAATATCAGGCTAACCAATGGCGGTGACAATATCTCAGCCAAACTAATAACCTTAACACACATGAAAAATAAGAAGGCAATATTGTACACGTATAGTTGTAAAACCTCTTACCTCAATGTGTTTTTTTTTTTTTTAGATTAGACGCTGAAGTCTTGTAAGCTGAAATGACTGTAGAGGTCAAACAAAGTTTGCACTGCATCTGGACGCTGTCTCCTTTTCTCCCTCTGCACATGAAAAATTCCTCCAGGTATGGCCACGGGCACACGTCCTCCGTCTTTTCTACGTCGTTTTCATGGTTGACAGTTGTCCTCTGTCTCCATTTTGGCTTCTTTGTCTCCACATCTTCCGTCTATAAAGTAGTTTGTACTCCACCATGTAGCACCTCCAGACACCTGTGCCTGCTGCTGCATCAGAGTTTATTCTTTGCTTACGTCTTAAATTGGCCGGTGTTCCAGATCTACTGGCGTTTAGATCAACTGGCGTTGGTCGAACAGATGTGTGGCAGTCTTGCGTTTCAGTAGCTCCTACCGACAAACCAGCAAAAAAACGCCAAATGTGTCACCTGTGACACTTGTGAGGTTGTCTCAAACACACTCCGTCAGTCTTGATGCTGTTGAACAACAAAATGTTTAAAAATGTGGCGAGTTTACCTGGTGATATCCTCGTGCGCGACGCGATCGCGAAAACAGCAAACAAGTAACACCACGCCGTTGTTGTTCACGGGACAGCAAGAGTAAACGATCGGGAGACTCTTGTCGTCGTTATCGTTCCCCTCGCACGGTTTATTTCTCCGAATTCAGCGTTTTTGCTTCACAACTACAGCGTGCAGTTTACTTTGTGCACTAACATGGACTCGAGTCAACCAGCGCCACCTCTGGCCAAGTGCCACAGCCTACAGCCAGATCAACCTGTGACACACATCTGCACCACGTTTGAATTCGTGTCATGCACATTTGTACCTTTCAATTGTGTCTGTTTGTGCGTCATGCAAATAAACCTTTGGAAAGAATGAAATGATATCATATATTCCTTATTGGCCTACATTTGTACAAAATGCCAAATGACATACACATAAGAATCACCATCCTGATATCAATACTTTTGCCCATACGAAAAATGTCGTGAACACACTAATATTTCACCAGTGTTGTAACATCACATGTCGTTAGCGTAGTCTGTCTGTGTCTGCCCTCTGCAAACAAACATGTTAGAGTTGGTTGTGATATACAGTCTGCATAAGTGTGGTCAATCTAATAAACATTTATAAGGAGATGGCAGTTACTGTGAATGTACAGCAGGTGATTAGTAATAAACAGCCAGACAATGACTCTGACAATCTCATTCAATCTTGCAGATTGCACCTTCTGTGGAAAGTGGTACCACACGGTGTGTGTGGACTTCCCCTGTGCAGAAGGCGACTACAAATGTTGTGGGTGCTAAATAAACAGAAAAAATTGATCCCTGTTGTCTTTGCTTACTGATTGTTTTCAGTGTTGACAATCCACATTGCTGGCATTGCATCTTTCAACATGTTTGTGGGCAGATTTGGATGTACCAGGGGTAAGTGCAGCCACTCAGCCTCTACTCAATGTGATCATAGCAGCAGGTGCAGATGTGTCACAAGTTAATCTAGTAGTGGCCTATGGTCATGTGTTAGTGGTGGGAACAGTCATATCCACTCACTCTCACTGGCTGTTTATTACTAATCACTGTGTAACTGCTGTGAATTCACAGTAACTGCCGTCTCCTTACAAATGTTCATTAGATTAACCACACTTATACAGACTGTATATAACTCCAGCCATGTTGATGAATTGCCTATATTGGCTGGAAATATTCATTTTCAGGGAAAAGACACAGACAGACGATGCTTACAGGATGTGATGTGACAACACTAATGAAATATTGATGTGTCATATTTGTCCAAGGCGTATTTCATTGTTATGGAAAAAGAGAATATTAAAATCATGATGACCAATTGGAGTGGTGATTTCTATGACTTTGTGTATATAATTTGGAATTTTGTACAAATGTAGGCCAATAAGGAATATATGATATCATTTCATTCTTTCCAAAGGTTTATTTGCATGACGCACAAACAGACACAATTGAAAGGTACAAATGTGCATGACACGAATTCAAACGTGGTGCAGATGTGTGTCACAGGTTGATCTGGCTGTAGGCTGTGGCACTTGGCCAGAGGTGGCGCTGGTTGACTCGAGTCCATGTTAGTGCACAAAGTAAACTGCACGCTGTAGTTGTGAAGCAAAAACGCTGAATTCGGAGAAATAAACCGTGCGAGGGGAACGATAACGACGACAAGAGTCTCCCGATCGTTTACTCTTGCTGTCCCGTGAACAACAACGGCGTGGTGTTACTTGTTTGCTGTTTTCGCGATCGCGTCGCGCACGAGGATATCACCAGGTAAACTCGCCACATTTTTAAACATTTTGTTGTTCAACAGCATCAAGACTGACGGAGTGTGTTTGAGATAACCTCACAAGTGTCACAGATGACACATTTGGCGTTTTTTTTTTTTGCTGGTTTGTCGGTAGGAGCTACTGAAACGCAAGACTGCCACACATCTGTTCGACCAACGCCAGTTGATCTAAACGCCAGTAGATCTGGAACACCGGTCGGGATTGCACGGCTTTATTGGCTGCAAAAATGCAGACGAAAGGTTTGAATATTAATTCAAATTGTGGGCGTACTCAGTAGATTACATGGTGTAAGTTGTACTCAAGTATGAGTAAAATTACACACTTGAAAAATTACTCATAAAAGTACAAGTACCCAAAAAATCTACTTAATTACAGTAACGTGAGTATTTGTAATTCATTACTTCCACCCCTGACAGTAAATGACCATAAATTAACTGTAAATTACACTGCGGTGAGCTCCATTCATATCCGGTTGTTCAGTGATGACGCCACGAATCCTACTTCCGGGTCTAAAGTAGTCTGCGTTTAATATGGCTTT
The DNA here is from genome assembly GCF_057381845.1 of Rhamphochromis longiceps. Classification (NCBI taxonomy): domain Eukaryota; kingdom Metazoa; phylum Chordata; class Actinopteri; order Cichliformes; family Cichlidae; genus Rhamphochromis; species Rhamphochromis longiceps. The sequence continues at coordinate 10,088,045 of NC_140568.1, read as the reverse complement.
TGTGTTGTTAACATGTTTAATGTTATGTATTTTCTTCTATTTGATCTCAAAAGAAAGGGAGGTCAACAGGGATCACTGACTGTCAGTGATCCCTGTTGACCTCCCTCGGCTTTTATTACCGCTAATCATTTATTTAAGCTCAGTTTTTAAAACCTTAGGATGTAACTACAGCCCAGCCCATGCAGCAGTATATGAATGACTAACCTCGTATTTTGGATGGATTATCTCAGTTGTTCTCCTCGCGTATAGGTGTAACGGAGAAACAGCCAATCAAATCGCAGCTTTTCGGGCATTGGAAAAAAATGGGGTTTTTTTACACTGAACTGTCTGAGCGCGGGTTCGAGTCCTGGTTGGGACAAAGGTTGTGTTACATTATCAAAAGTTAAACACCATTTTCAATTTACTTATTGTGGATAACATTTATTTTTCACTTTGCTTTTAATTTTTATTTCATTATCATTTTATTTAGATTATATAGTGTTATGGCCTGTGGAGCAATTTTTCTGCATTACGTACCTATACTGTCATAACTCAGACTGTATCATGACAGTCTTGAGATGATACATACCAGACATATAGTCTACAATTATGCAGACATCCAACTTTTAATAAAAAGACTAAAGCTAAAACTATAATACAGATACATTCTGATGACATAGAAAATGATGCTTATACATAATTTAAACAAGGCATGTCTGTAATAAGTCATCTGTCTGCTTCCTGGTGGCTGTTAGTTTATATCTATTCATTTTCCAGCACAAACTCAGTACTGACATCATTACTTTATTCCAGTCATGCTCTTGCCAGCCTCCACTCTGCATGCTTTAAATCTGTTGCTCTTCTGCTTCTACCATTCTGTGTTTCAGATCCTCAGCTATGCAGCCCGCCTCCTCTCCTTTCTCCTCCTCACCGTGGTCACTCAGAACCCTGTCCCAGCCTCCATCTTCATCACTACCAGCATTTTGACTCTGGGGTGTGGCTTATGCAAAATCCTGTCACTGCTGAGATTTCTTCTGCTATGATGGGTCATTGGAGTCTAACTGCCTAACAGTTACATTTATTTCTGTATCTCAATAAATCATGTTCGGTTTTTCCACATGATCTCTCCTTATTGAACTGCTTTTGTAGATAAGCTTCAAGCCAGAAAGCAACAATACCTAAACCAAAAATATTATCATCAGAAGTGAGAAAGTGTCTGGACTATCTCCAGCTGTGTTGCATGTATTAAAGATAACTTCAGACACTGTCTGGTTGTCATGTCTGAAACAGGCTGTATAGTCACACAGATAAAAGACAGCAGTCATGTTTCTAATATTACAAATCAACCAGAAAGATTATAAAGATAAAAGCTGTGAGACCCCACTAGAGAAAGGATGGCTTGTTATCATTACATGAAGTGATTTAGAAATAATATGTAAGCTTTCAGGGCTGCACTCATAGCTTTTTAAAACTGATTACCTGATGGTGAGCACACACAGGTATATAAACATACAGGTGAACTCTAAGAGGTTATAAAGAAGAGAGCCTGACTTATGACTTATGGCCTTGGGTCCCTATTTCGTCTACCTTTAACAACGGTGGGAGTGAAGCTCCCGTGGAATGTGCTCTCTGTCTCCTCTATTATCAGAAAAAGCAAGGTCCTGACTCTCTGAAAACAGTATTTCTTATAACTCAGCAGTATAATGCATCATAAAACAATATCATTCATTCACAATAAATCAGCAGCCTAATGTAATACAAATCAGTTTAACAAATGTAATAGTTATCACCTTCTTCTAATTCAGGAGAATAATGCAAACTAAAACTACATAATAATTTCACAATCATTAATCAGGGGCATAACGTGGCATAAGATAATATAATAATCTCACAGTCCCCCTTTGATCTCTTTTAAAAGAGATCACTTACACCCTAGAATCCAGGTTTGCGAGGTCCATTTCTTCTTCTTAGTCCTGAGGCCCTGTGTCCCCGTTTAACGAGTGGACCATATTGGATGACCTCTGTGTTTGCACAGTTCAGATGCAAGAAAAACTATGATTACAACAACAATAGTAGTTACAGATGACACTCCCATCGCTCTCCAGTTCTCCCACAGCTTTATCTTGGTGCTCCAGTTTCCCCAACCTCATTTTGGTGCCACCTTGTACCTTTCAAACGTACTCAGACTAGAACCTCTGTCCAAGGAGCTTTTAACCTTTACTTTATTGCTGCAGCTATCAGTGTCTTCCAGTCGGGTGATTCTCTGCTCTTCTTTCTTCGACCTCAGGGGTTAGACCACCCTTCAGTCGTTGCACAGATCAGGGGATTATTCTGCCCCGATTTTCAAACAACGATCTGTGTATTCTGGGGTCACAGCCGTGTCCCCCTTTTTACCAAGAGCCTCTCGAACCTCGTTGGTCTGGTGTTCCTGGTTTTTTGCCAACCCCTTCATGGTTATTGCTGTGTTTATGGGATCCATCCTTTTGAGGTGACTAGCTAGAGCCCAAACTGCATGACCCTTGGCCCCAGTTGCCGTCTCGGCAGTCTCCACGCCTATCTCTGCTGCGAAGGATCCTCATATCTCCGTGACCTCGTCTGGTGTCTGTTCCTTTCTCTGTAAGACAGAAAACCAAAACACCTCTCTGCCTAGCCTTAATAATCTAATGTTGTTATTCATTGTTCCTCGAGTGATTCAAAATTGGTTTAGAATATTCAGAATGTTCAGGACTCTCTGGCCCAGGGACTTATTCTAATCATAATCTATGTGTGTGTAAGCGTGTTTGCATTTAGCCCTCTGCACTCAAAGTCAATACCTGCAATATATCAGTCCGGTCCATCACGCCGAACGAAGCTTATGACCTTCTAAAGACTGAGTGCCAACTCATTATGAGCACATTTGCAATGCGTATATGAAAATAAAAATAACCACTTATTTTAGTAAAAGAAATCAAAAACAAATTAACCATTTTTACTTCTAATCTTTGCCACCTTTTTACAAAAATCATGTGTTTCTTTCAGCCTTCCGTCCTACGATTTCCTCTCCAGTGCGATACTCAGCTTCTCATGAACACAGGGATTTTATCCTCTAAACCAGGGGTCACTAACAGGCGGACCGGGGTCCGAATCCGGACCCAGTCGCCATCCTATATGGACCCGGACCTATAGTTAACAAAATATTAAATTATATTTAATTTTGACGGGGCGATTCAATTTTAAGCGGTAACCTTACATTGTATTAGACCAGGGAACATACTAACCAATTGTGTGCGAGTTACGCCACCCACGTGACACTACTTAGCCAATCACATCTGCGCATTCAAGGCGATCGCAACGCTGAGTGCAGACACAGACAGACAGAGGAAAGACATGGTGAGAGGTGAATGACAAGCGAGACGATTAACGATACAGTGAGACAAGACGTGAGCGGGAGTCACAAGAGGTAAAACAACTATGGCGCTTTCAAAAAAGAGAAAAGTAGACACCGAAAATAGAACTTTCAAGACTGAATGGACTGACGCATATATGTTCATTCTTCCGGCCGCAAGCAGCAAACCAGTGTGTCTCATATGTTCAGAAACCGTGGCACTGATTAAAAGTGGCAATGTCAAACGCCACTATGAGACAAAGCACAAAGCTTTTGAACAATCATACCCACCCAAGTCTGAACTCAGGTCCCAGAAAATTAGCAGTCTCAGAGCCCAATATGATCAGTCCACAAGGATCTTAACCAGTTCTTTCACCGCCCAACAACGTGCTCATGAATGTTCCCTCAGAGTTGCTTGGATTTTAGGTCAACACAAAAAGCCCTTTGCAGATGCAGGTGTTGTCAAAGAGTGCATGAGTGCAGTAGCAGAAACATTACTTGAGGGTAAACAAAAAGAAGAGCTTCATGACAAAATAAAGCAAATACCTATGTCAGCATCAACAGCCACAAAGAGAAGTGAATTATTAGCTCAGGATGTGCTATCCCAGCTGGAAGAAGCTATTCATAAGACACCATGTGTAGGCTTGGCTGTAGATGAGTCCACTGATGTGTCTGACAATGCTCAGCTGTTAGTTTATGTAAGGTTCTTCAACAATGATAAGAAAGAGTTCTGTGAAGACCTGCTAGGTGTAACTTCCCTTCACAGCACTACAAGAGGAGAGGATATTTACCTGGCCATTAAGGAAATGTTAACAAAGCGAGGAATAGAGCCAAACCAAGTGGTTTCAATAACCACAGATGGAGCCCCTGCTATGATGGGGAGAGAGAAAGGAGCTGTAGCAAGAATGAAAGAGGACAATCCCGAGCTAATCTCTTATCATTGCATTATTCATCAGTCAGTGTTATGCTCCACCCTGTCAGACGAGTATGCTGAGGTGATGAAAACAATGATGAAAATGATTAATTTTCTCAGGGCATCTTCTTCTTGTCAGCATCGCATGCTCAGGGAATTTCTCAGAGAAGTTGATGCACACGCTGATGATCTTCTGCTTCACAACAATGTGAGATGGCTTAGCAAAGGCAGGGCATTGGAGCGATTTTGGTCCATCAGAAGTGAAGTAGCAGCTTTCTTGGAAGAGCTGGAAAGTCAAAAAGCAACAAACTTTTCTCTCTTTTTAAATGATGGGAAAAACATGGATATTGTGGCCTTTTTGGTTGATATCACTTCACACCTGAATGAACTGAATTTGAAGCTGCAGGGCAAGGACAATTCAATTTGTGAACTGATGACAGCTGTCCACTGCTTTCAGAGGAAACTTGAAGTGTTCAAAGAAGACCTGCAAGGAGACTATGCACACTTCCCAACAGTGAAGGAACAGGCTCAGGGACAGAGAGATGTGTCCTCTTTTGTTGACTTTGTTGATAAGCTGATTGAAAACTTCAGCAAACGTTTTGATAGCTTCAGCTTTGGACAGCAGCTCACCATGTTCATAAAGAACCCATTTGCCATCACTGATGTCAGAGGGTTCTCAAAGGAAGTCACACAGCACTTCAAGTGGGCAAATGCTGGGCCTCTTCAAATGCAACTAATTGATCTCCAAGCAGATGTGGCCCTGAAAGAGCAGTTTGGAAGAACTGAACCTGCCATGTTTGGCTCCACATACAGCTGTGAGGCAGCTTTCTCCACAATGAACATAATAAAAACTAAATATCGTTCCAGGATCACCAATGAGCACCTACACATGTGTATGAGAATGGCCCTGACACCATTCCAGCCCAGATTTAAAATCCTAGTAGAGCGAACTAAAGCTCAGTTCTCTCACTGAACAACAGAAAGTTGGGACGTGGAATATAAGGGGGAAAGAAAGAGAAACTGTAAAATTGTTAAAATGTTTTGATGTTATCTGTTGAAAATGTATTGAGACTGTTTAGTCGAGATGTAAAATGTAAAGAAAAAGGGAAACTTTTTTTTTCTGAAATTAATCACTTTGTTTTAAGATGCACAATTTAGCCATTTTATTTATTTTCTCTAATTCATTTTAAACAGCAGCCCTATTTCTAATGTAGGCCTACTGTGTGTTTCAGTGTTAACAATAAATTTTGTTGAAATGTTTTAACTTGTATTTTCATTGATTTGACAATCTATTGTTCATACGTTCAGATATAAATTAAAAAAAAAAAAAAAAAAAAAAAGGTTGCTTCTCTATCACAATCATAACATAAGTTAGACATTATGATGTCCCGGACCTCTGCTTGAGAAGATTTTCTCCAACTGGACCTCCTCAAATTTTAGTTTAATACCCCTGCTCTAAACGCTATTCCGTTTATTTCAATCATTAATGCTTAAACATGCAAATCATGCTTTAAACTTCTCACTGGTTCTCTAAAAAAGTCTGGGAACTTTTGGGTCATTACAAGCTTAAGTTTTACCATACCTAAATTATTAAACACACAAATAAAGTCATAGAATATTCATAAAACCATTGTTTGATGTTAAAACTCATCTTCCCCCTTTTTGACACACTCCCATGTGTCAATTCACCTGGAGCTAGAAATTAAAAGAAAAGGTTAGTGACATCATATCTCAGAAAGTATCAGAAATTCTCCTCTCGAGTATCGTTGCCCCAGTCTTGTCATCCTGTGTTAGGAAATGAAATCAGTGTAGTTATTATGTTAAATCTGTTAAACTCCTGGCTCCGCCCAGAGCCTGCATCTGCACAATTGCCTAGAAACAAAACCTGTATTAATATGAACTTCACATTTGAAACGTCGTGTTTTTTTTCGCCACTGTTTTTCCCTCACTGACCACAGCAGGGGAACCTATGTCTTGATTCAGCCATGAATCCAGCTCACCTGATTCATCACTGAGCCCAACCGTCACTGGCATCTGATAGTGCTGCACTGCATGTTTTTCCCTTGATGTCACTATTTTCAATGTGTTAAGGAGTGAATAGTGAACTTCTTTTAATGGTGTGTTTAATTAATTTGATTTAATAACTTGTGACCTTTGAGTCCCTTCCTTGCAAGAATTATGGCCAATGACGGAAATGTATGTATTACATTTAAGATTGGAAAACAATGTCAATGCCACAAACGTGAGTTGTCATATACATCTGTGAGTTAATCTGCACAACCGTGTGCACATGTGCTCTGTGCATGTACACACACAAAGAATTGACCTTCGTTCCTTAAATTTGTAGCATTGCCTCTGTGCTGCCTGATGGTGCTCAGTGGCTTTTGCTTCTTGCTTTTAAATCAGATGTCACTCTCAACATAAACACAAGCTACAGCAGCCAAGCAGTCTTAGCTGAGGAAACAAAGATACATTTCCTCATTTAATGTAAAATATTGTGGTGATGTTATGTTATATTAGGCAGGCAGCTGCCCAAATAACACTGTGACAATCAAAAGTACAGGGAGTGCAGAATTATTAGGCAAATGAGTATTTTGTCCACATCATCCTCTTCATGCATGTTGTCTTACTCCAAGCTGTATAGGCTCGAAAGCCTACTACCAATTAAGCATATTAGGTGATGTGCATCTCTGTAATGAGAAGGGGTGTGGTCTAATGACATCAACACCCTATATCAGGTGTGCATAATTATTAGGCAACGTCCTTTCCTTTGGCAAAATGGGTCAAAAGAAGGACTTGACAGGCTGAAAGTGGCATTGGTTTTGGTGCCATAAATAGTCAAAAATAGTGAGATATCTTGCAGAGGGATGCAGCAGTCTCAAAATTGCAAAGCTTCTGAAGCGTGATCATCGAACAATCAAGCGTTTCATTCAAAATAGTCAACAGGGTCGCAAGAAGCGCGTGGAAAAACCAAGGCACAAAATAACTGCCCATGAACTGAGAAAAGTCAAGCGTGCAGCTGCCAAGATGCCACTTGCCACCAGTTTGGCCATATTTCAGAGCTGCAACATCACTGGAGTGCCCAAAAGCACAAGGTGTGCAATACTCAGAGACATGGCCAAGGTAAGAAAGGCTGAAAGACGACCACCACTGAACAAGACACACAAGCTGAAACGTCAAGACTGGGCCAAGAAATATCTCAAGACTGGTTTTTCTAAGGTTTTATGGACTGATGAAATGAGAGTGAGTCTTGATGGGCCAGATGGATGGGCCCGTGGCTGGATTGGTAAAGGGCAGAGAGCTCCAGTCTGACTCAGACACCAGCAAGGTGGAGGTGGAGTACTGGTTTGGGCTGGTATCATCAAAGATGAGCTTGTGGGGCCTTTTCGGGTTGAGGATGGAGTCAAGCTCAACTCCCAGTCCTACTGCCAGTTCCTGGAAGACACCTTCTTCAAGCAGTGGTACAGGAAGAAGTCTGCATCCTTCAAGAAAAACATGATTTTCATGCAGGACAATGCTCCATCACACGCGTCCAAGTACTCCACAGCGTGGCTGGCAAGAAAGGGTATAAAAGAAGAAAAACTAATGACATGGCCACCTTGTTCACCTGATCTGGACCCCATTGAGAACCTGTGGTCCATCATCAAATGTGAGATTTACAAGGAGGGAAAACAGTACACCTCTCTGAACAGTGTCTGGGAGGCTGTGGTTGCTGCTGCACGCAATGTTGATGGTGAACAGATCCAAACACTGACAGAATCCATGGATGGCAGGCTTTTGAGTGTCCTTGCAAAGAAAGGTGGCTATATTGGTCGCTGATTTGTTTTTGTTTTGTTTTTGAATGTCAGAAATGTATATTTGTGAATGTGGAGATGTTATATTGGTTTCACTGGTAAAAATAAATAATTGAAATGGGTATATATTTGTTTTTTGTTAAGTTGCCTAATAATTATGCACAGTAATAGTCACCTGCACACACAGATATCCCCCTAAAATAGCTAAAAGTAAAAACAAACTAAAAACTACTTCCAAAAACATTCAGCTTTGATATTAATGAGTTTTTTGGGTTCATTGAGAACATGGTTGTTGTTCAATAATAACATTATTCCTCAAAAATACAACTTGCCTAATAATTCTGCACTCCCTGTATATCTATTTTGAACGCCTCAGCTGGAAAAAATTCAAAATGGTTTATAAAGTTGGCCACAGGTCTGTATGTAAATGGCAGTTAAAACATTGCTTCATATTTGGATATGTATGATGTTAGTTTCTAAAATACTAAAAAATGTGTTTATTAACAAAGTAAACTAAAAATAGACATTATTAAATTTTATACTTTTAACTACTGAATTGAACATAATATGAAATAATGTGTTTCCACTGTGGGAATGATGGATCCAATGACAAATAACTTTCAGATTAGTAAAGCTATATTTTTAATTTTTCTAGTTTTCCATTTCTATTTAGATGATTTATATTTATATTTAAAATGAACAGGATCATAACAAAATAACACCACTGCAAGTGTAACAAAAATATGTTGAAATCAAATGGTATGTTATTTGAAATCAATATGAAACAATGACACATGCATTTTATCCAATTTTTTTATTTATTTAATTTTTCCCAATTGTCCAAATTAGTCTGTGATTTGTCTTATTGTCCAACAAATCATATTTATATACAAATATATGTGACTCTTTAAATGGATCATTCCTCACTTGATGACGAATTATCCATTTAAATATTTGCAGAGTCCTAAACTTGATGCCAGTGAACTTATCAGCGGTTGGTTTTTAAAAAAAAAAGCCCAAAAAAATCCCCTATGAGCAAGCACTTGGCGACGGTGGGGAGGAAAAACTCCCTTTTAAAGGGGAGAAACCTCCGACAGAACCAGGCTCAGGAAGGGGTGGCCATCTGTCGCTGCCGAGTGGGCTTAAAATGTTCACTGTCCATCCTCCTTCTGACAGGAGCTTCCTACAGACCAGGTATGAATGATGCCTGAGTGGACATACAAAACTCACAAGTTCCTGGCTCTCACGGCTCCAATGCAGAGGGTTAGTCGAAGACGGAGGGGCATCGCGAGGGGCGTCGGGGGACGGGGGACTGTGCCTCACTGCCCTCCCCTTCTCCAAGAAACCCGTCTTCAAAAGAGTCGAGAGAGCCGGGAACTTGTGAGGTGTGCATGTCCTGGTGAGCCTCCACCTTTTATAGGTGGGTGCAGCCTCGACTGTACAGAGACAGACCAGACCAGCTGCACCACACAGACACTTCAAACCTAATCTGAGTACAAAACACACACACACACACACACACACACACACACACACACACACACACACACATCTTACCATTAAAAAAATAGGGTTCCTTTACAATGTCAGAAGGAGGAAGGCACTAAGGCACCGCCTTCCGCCCCTCGACGCCCTCGCGGTGCCCCCTCCTTCTGACAGGAACTTCCTACAGACCAGGTATGAAGGATGCCTGAGTGGACATACAAAACTCACAAGTTCCTGGCTCTCACGGCTCCTATGCAGAGGGTTAGTCGAAGACGGAGGGGCATCGCGAGGGGCGTCGGGGGACGGGGGACTGTGCCTCACTGCCCTCCCCTTCTCCAAGAAACCCGTCTTCAACAGAGTCGAGAGAGCCGGGAACTTGTGAGGTGTGCATGTCCTGGTGAGCCTCCACCTTTTATAGGTGGGTGCAGCCTCGACTGTACAGAGACAGACCAGACCAGCTGCACCACACAGACACTTCAAACCTAATCTGAGTACAAAAAACACATACATACATACATACATACATACATACACACACACAGACACAGACACACACACACACAGACATCTTACCATTAAAAAAAAATAGGGTTCCTTTACAATGTCAGAAGGAGGAAGGCACTAAGGCACCGCCTTCCGCCCCTCGACGCCCTCGCGGTGCCCCCTCCTTCTGACAGGAACTTCCTACAGACCAGGT